>NW_019154140.1:9762119-10102273 GCF_002288905.1 Enhydra lutris kenyoni | reverse complement strand
ATATATATATATATATATATATATATATATATATATATATATATATATATATTTGGATGGAGATGTTGGGAAGAAGGTTGAATGTGCCAGTGGGGAGTGCAGGGGAGACTTCTAGGCTGGAGAATCGTGTTTAGGAATCCTCAGTGTTACGGTCGCCAGTCAAGGGTGCAAGACTGGATGGAATTAATGTGGAGAGAAGGCTCCGAGAACAGAGCCTCCTGGGCTCTCCAAGTCGGGGAGGGTCGGTGGTGAAAGGGGCAGTAAAGGGAGCTGAGGAGGAGGGGGCAGTGGGCTGCCCAGTAAAGAAGTTTCAGGGAGTGTGATGGGCTGAGGCTCGCGTTGCCAAGCTGAGGGCTGACCACTGGTTTAATGAGGAGGCACCTGCGTTTCTGGGTGTGAGAGCCTGGTGTGGGGGGGGTGCAAGACAGGGCCGAAAGGGGAGAACCAGAAATAGGAGCACAGGCAACTTTTCACCTGCTTCGGTTTTGTTCTGGCAATAGGAAGCAGAGAGCTATGAGATGTAGCTGGAGGGGGATCAAGAGATTCGTGTGAGCTTTTAGCTCCCCCCTAGAATGGGAGAAATACCAGCACGTTTGTGTGATGAGAAGGATCACTAGCAGGAGAACGGGCCATGCAGAAAAGGGGAGAATGGAGGGAACCCTGGCCTGGAGTGTTGAAAGGGGATGGAATCAGCAGCGAGGAGGAGGAAAGTCCTCTGTTCCTGCTGCCAAGATGGACCTAGTCCAGTTCGCCCAAGAGAGCAAAGCATCCTTAGGACTGGAGTGGCCAGGGAGGTGGCATGGAAGAGGCGGGCCCCGCATGGCCCTGAAGGATGGGAGAGGGCTGGTTGGCAGAGGGAAGGCATTTCTGATGGGCGGAACTGTGCGAGCAACCCTCTGGAGGTCCGAATGAGCAGAGCTGGGTTTTTTTCTAGATTTCTTCAGGCCCTGTGGATGGAGAGGAAATCTGGCTTGCACTAAGGGGTCGGAGGGATCAGGGAAGTCTGTGATGTTCGCAGATAGTAAACAGAGAGGACAAGCAACTTGCCCTGAGACACGAAGGGAATCACCCCAACAGGAACACCCGTCTGTCGTGACCATTGCCACTCCTCCAGCCCATGGCATGCACCCCAGTCCTTAACTTAACTTTTCTTTCTTTTCTTTCCTTTTCTTTTCTAGTAGGCTCCACGTCCAGTGTGGGGGCAGTGCAGGGCTTCAACCCACGACCCTGAGATCAAGACCTGAGCCCAGATCAAGAGTCAGACGCTCAACTGACTGAGCCATCCAGCTGCCCCCAGTCCTTCTCTTGTCCATGGCCCTTCCCTCGCCCTTGCCAGCTACAAATTCTTTACCATTCTTCAGTCTAGGATTGAGTCTGGGGACAGGGAAGGAGAGTTCAGATCTTAAGAGCTGTTCCCAGCTCCCCAGTTTACATCCTTGCCTGACCACAGCCTGTGGAGGCAGGAAAAGCACCTGCCAGAGGGAGGAGGCTCCTTCGCATCCTGAATCTCCTCCCTCAAACTTAGTGTTGTGGTCTGTAAATACCGTCTGCTTAGGTGGGAGCTTGTGGGCAGTGAGGAGGGCTGAGCTGGATATGCCAGTGCTCCCTGCTCAGCTTGGGTCCTCCTCACTCCTCCTCACTGGCCTCAAGTCTCCGGGCCCTCCAGCCTCGGACACATATTTTAGGTGCTGCAGTGATCCCCCCATCCAAATGCAGCCTCCCTGACTCGGAACTGCCAGAATGCCTTCTTTCCTTTTCTCTTTTCCTCCCTCCCTCCTGCTTGTACCTTCTCTCTCCTGTTAGAGGACAGAACCCCCAAGGATGGGTCTCAGTCTGATCCAGGTCCGTGTCACTAACCGCAGTTGGGCACATCAGTGTCCTGAAAGTGTCTGCCGGCTGCTGGGCAACAAGACAGCGCCCCCGCAGAGAATGGCATCTCGCCACAGGAAATCCCGCCTCCACCCCTCTGGCCTCCGGCTCATTCCCTAAACATTTATTGAGCCCTGCCCATGCTAGGCTCTGTGCCAGGTCCCAGGGGGTCCCCCAGGCAGGGTTCTGGGGGTCCAGCTGTGTTGGGGTCTGCTCTCTGGCCTACGCTAGGACAGAGCCTGCTGTGTGGTGGATGCAAGGCTATAGCAGGGGACCAGTCCTCGGCTCCTCTCAACACCCCTCCCTCTCCTCTCCTCTCCTCTCCTCTCCCAGTAACAGGGGTTGGCACGAGGGGGCAGGGCCCACTGGACGGGGTGGGGCGGGGGGGAGTGGACAGCCCTGTTCGAGCTCTGCCAGGCGGCCAGAGATCCTCAGGGCACCAGTTGTAAGCAGCAGACAAAAAGCCTGGGACAAAAGGGCTGTGGGAGCCGTGGTGAATAGATTAATGAGATTTCCATAGGCGGCCCGACAATGGGATTCTCCACTCTGGCCCCTTTGTCCCGGGCTGAGATAAAGGAGCTTGCCCAGGAGGGCGGCCTTGCCCCTTCTCCACTCAGGTCTGCAGCCACCACGCAGCTGCCCCTCCCCTGTGCTGCCCCCAGCCCTGGGCGTGGGTAATGGCATTCAGAATCTGAGAATTTCTGTAAGATCCAGAAGGAGTGTTCAGGACCTCCTTAAGGAGTTGGAGGCGGGTGCTGGCCCTGCATGCTTGGGATCCCCTCCCGCTGCATCTTGTATAAAATTGACTGGAAAAGGTTCCTAGAGAGAGAAGTTGGCTGCCCACCACCTGAATCCACTGTCCTTTGACTCCTGAAGAAACTGAGGCTTGGAGAGGTTAGGTGTCTTGCCTGCAGTCACTGTGACTGCAGAGGGGGTCTGTGGCCCTGGGACTCTGGAGCAGGGCTGGAGGAGGAGTGCCTACAGGCCTGTGTGAGGGGAAAACATCCTCCCCACCTGTCTTACCCCCATCCTCACACTCCACGGCCACGTGCCCCACTTCTGACAGCACATGTGGGGGTTTCCACAGGTCAACCAGCTCTGTCCCACCAGCTGGGGGTCCTACCAATCGAACTCAGTATCTGCCCACAGGTAGCATCAGATCCCATAGGGTAAGGGCTCAGTCCCACAAAACTGCCCCAGTGCACATGCTGATCAACTGTCCAGGCTGCCGCCTGTGCTTCTGATCGATGGCTAAAACCATCACCCCCTCCTTGGGTTTGATTAATTTGTCAGAGGGGCTCACAGAGCTCAAGAAACCAGTTTACTTACTAGATCACTGGGTTATTCTAAAAGGGTGCAACTCGGGAATGGCCAGATGGAAGAGATGCACGTGGCAAGGTGCATGGAGCTTCTGGGCCCTTCAGCATGTTCACATGTTTGCCAACCCCAGAGCTCTCCAAACCCTGTCCTTTTGGGGTTTTGTGGAGGCTTCATTACATAACCGTGATTGATTAAGTCACTGGGTATTGGTGATTGAGTTCAACCTCTACCCCTCTCCCTTGGGTGTTGGGGGGGTGTGGGGTGTGACTAAAAATTCCAACCCTTTAGTTAAGGCTGGTTCCTCTGGCAACCAGCCTCCATCCTTAGCTTATAGGGGCTTTTCCAAAAATCACCGCTTTAACATAAGCTCAGGTGCAGTGGAAAGGGCTTGTTGTGAATAACCCACCCACTTCACCTTTGTGGTTGCAAAGCAATTTCAGGGACTGAGGACAAGAGACCAAAGGGAAAGATGCCCCCATTGCTCTTACCCTTAGGACATTTTAAGGGTTTGGGGAGCTGTGAGCCAGGAAGAGCGAACAGAGACTAAATGTGTTTCTTATAAATCACGCTCTCCCAGCCTGTGTCGGGCCCAACGCACCGAGTGTCCTGGGCACTGCCGACAGGGACGGAAACAGGTGCGCCAAGTGTTTTGGGCATTTGTGAAGACAGATCACTTCTGTCATCCATCCTGGAAGACTTCCTAAAAACAAGGGGTGGAGTGTTGTTTAAGGGATCCTTTACTCACCCTTCCATCCAGTAACTCTTGCCATTACTATTCTTCACCTCTAAGTTCGAAGGCTGTGCTCTGTGGATGGAGTCAAGTGGAGTTCCAGCCTCCTACGTGTGGGAGGGCCCTTGGCTTTCATGGGTCTGCAGAGAAAGAGCTTCATCAGGACCCTGACCTTGCTTCCCAAACAGTGCAGCTGCAGAGAATTGTTTTTTCTCCAGGGTCTTCCCCAGACCCAGGGAAAGTCGAAGACTTAAGTAAAGACCAATCTGGGGGCCTTGCTTCGCCCTCCTTAGCTGATGTGGGCACTGGAGTGTGGCCTATAAAGTGGGGAGGAGGCCCCCTCTGGGTGCAGGAGGCTGAATGGCAGGAGCTTGTGGGCCGTAAGTGGCCTGGGGATGTGGGCAGGGAGACAGCACGGTCTTCCCCTGTCCTCGCCTGCCCCAGGCCTGCATGTCTGGAAGGGAGAGAAGGCAAGGCCGTGGTGGGCATGGGTGTGTCAGGAGGCACCCAGCTGAGGCGCACCGCAAGCTTGAGATGAGCATGAATGCACACGCACACATGCACGCATGTGGCCTGCAGCTGTGCACATCTGCACAGTGCATGTTCCCAGCAGTGGGGGCATGCGGGCGGCTGTGTCCTCAGGTTCATGTAGGCCCACATCCTCAGCCTATGTGCAGGTCAGGCAACTTCCCCTCCTGCCCTCTCCTGCAAACTTCTGTCCTCTCCTTTTCCTTGGGTTGGTTGCTTGAGCCTGCTCCTGTGGCAGCTTGGTTGTGGCCAGACCTTTGTTCTTTCCCTTGGAAGGGGTGAGAGGAAGTTTCCAGATGCAATCTATGTGACAAGTTCAGTAGAACTTGCTGACCTGGTCCCCCACTCCCCAGTGAGTGGTCTAAAGGACCTCTAGCAGAAGCCACGGGGAGAAGGTGCAGAGAGATGGGCTTGTAGCTATTGGGGGGACTAGGAGGGTCTAGGAGGTCTTTTCAGAGGTGGGAAAGAATTGAGCTTGCTGTGGGGAGGGAAGTGGGACATAATAGGGGATGGAATAGTTAATGGATGGGGCAAGGTCCCAGCCTGGACTGGACTGGGGTCAAGGGCTGGGGTGGATGGCCCCTCAGGTCTACTGGGCTGCAAAGCAGATATAGATAAGGGTGAAAACGGAAGGCCAGAAGTGAGGGAGCTGTGCCCCTGGCTAAAATGGGCAGCGAATTACCTGGAATGGAAGGGCAAGCATCTGAGGGATGGAGGGGAGCACGAGCAGCATGAGCTTCCAAGGACAGGGCCCCTCGAGGGAGCAGCTGGGAGTTGCCTGAAAGGGGCTAATCCCGGAGTAGGAGAGCGGGCCTGAGGTTGGGCTGTATGTTTGGAGAGAGCCCAGTGGCCACAGCAGGAGCTGGGTGCTAGGGGCAGGGAGGATACCACGTGACAGAGACGAGGGGGAGCAGAGGGTCTGGCAGGGGCTGAGGAAGTATGTGGGTAAGACCAGATCCAGAGCTTTCTTTGTGTCCTTCTGGGAGGGGTCACACTTTTTTCCCCAGCATGCTAAGGGGAAGTATGATCAAAATCAAATCTCTCTTCTCCATATTAAGGAGCCAAAGCACAGATAATAGTAAATAGAAAAAACAAAACAGGTTTGGGGTCCATGCCACAACACAGTATTTGCATTTGTAGAACTTTTTTTTTTTTTTTTTTAAGATTTATTTGCGAGAGAGAGAGAATGAGTACTGGGTGGGGGAGAGGGAGAGCGAATCTCAAGCCGACTGCCACTGAGTGTAGAGAGCAACGTGGGGCCTAGTCAGGACCCTGAGATCATGACCCAAGCCGAAATCAAGAATCAGGTGCTCCGCATCTGTAGAACTCTGATGTTACCTCACAGAACCCGGCAAACTAGGACCACTTGTGGTTTCCAAAGTCCTGGGAAATTAACCCCCGGTGACTCTAGGTAATGCCTTTGTTCTTTGGAGACCCCCCTCAGCATCAGCTGGAGAGCTGCATACCCGCCCTCCACAGACCTCACACTCCGGTCTCTTGTCTCTGCTCTGAACCTCTTGCCCCTGGTGGCCAGGATCACCTCTCAGATGGAGATGAAACCTCAAAGAACGCTACTTCCCTTTTTAGCTTTAGTGTCTATGTGGCTCATGCCCTCCTTAGGGCAGTGGAGATGAGAATACGGTTTTATGTTCAAAGAGTGTCCCCTCCCACTGGCAGCAGGTCACAGCCATAGGAGGTGTCAGGTCAACAGAGGTGGTGCTATCAACAAGCTGCTGCAGGTGAGGACAACTGTGGAGAACCCCAGAAGCCACTTGATCTGCTGCCTCTTCTGCCACTCCCCCCATACACACCCACTTCCAAGGCTCCAGTAACCCAGCATCTCTTAGCACTCCCGCCAGGCTCGCAATGTATGGTCATGCAGGTTGCACACTGAACATGAGCCCTTCTAAAGGGGGACGATTTACCCCACGGATGCGGTAGATTTGAAGATTTATTGTGACAGTTTTCCAGAAGGTGGCAGTAAAGGGTCTTGAAGGAATAGGGAGGGTGTGGGAACTAGCACTGCCCTGGCTTTCTGAATGGCCTGCGTTGGAACCTGCTGGCCAGGCCCCCGCCCAACTTGGCCCCTCACCTTTCAAGGTCCGGTAAAGACACCACCTCCCTGCTGAGCTCTTCTCAAGCAGACAGGGCACATTTCCCGGAGCTCCAGAGCCTCTGGCACACCCTTCTATGTTACCACCTCACAAACGATGTTGTCTGCCTGTCCCTTCCACCTGTCTAAACCATCGTATTGCCTTTTAGTCTGCCCCCTTGCCTAGCACAACGCTTACTATTTGCTTAATAAAAATTTGAAGAAAGAATATTAACCCTGTGAGTTTAACGTATCTTACCAAAAGCTTAGGTTTGAGAAATAATCATTTGCAAAAACCCTCTCTGGCAAGCCATGGGCCCATTTAGTCTTTGAGATTTAATCCTCAGAGCGGGCCAACCCATCCATGTGCCTGCAAAAGTGTTGTTCCCCAAACCCTGAATCCCTTTTACCAGCGTTTGGCTCATGCCTTGGCTGGTGCTCAAGGCTAGTGTAAGAAACGTCTGTGGAACGTTTCTGCCATGTTTCTGGCATGGCTGTCTTAAGAGGTCATGGTTCATTACATCTCACAGGCCTGCTTCCTGAAGTTTATAGAAAAAAGTTCCAAGATTTCTACGCCAGGAACATTTTGCTTCTTTTGAGTAGGGTGGTGTTTTTTATTCTGCAAAGTGAGTTATGTGGTTTCTGGGAAGCTCGCAAACAAATCTGTGACCCACTTTCTACTCACTTTCCCCATCTTCTCCGGAATGGGATTTGTCTCTTCTAAATCGCGGTTCTGTATTGTGGTGAAACACATCCGGGGCACACAGCCAGCATGTGCAGATGGGGGTCTGGAACCCAGGTGCTCTGACTTCACCAGGCAGAGACTGAAAGGAACTAGGTGGACTGAAGTGAATGCTTCTGGGTCAGTCCCTGGAGTTTCCCAGGGACCATGCGGCACTGCCCCCACACACTGGAGTCTCTGACTTCAGGCCTAAAGGGGCCCCTGGAATCTTGGGGAGGGCTGCAGGGAATAGTTTAGGTAGGACTATCAAACTCCAGGGCCATTCATCTTTCTGCAAACCTAGTAGCTTTAGTGTCTAAGTCCCCCACTTGCATTTGCCTAGCACAGGGTGGATGTGCAGCAAACAGGCCTTACTGAAGGAGCCCCACTTGCATTTGACTATTTCTGGGGGCAGGGTGCCTCACTCATCGTGGACCCCTTAACTACATTAGGTCTGAAAGCAGGGACCAGGTGTTGTAGAGGGCAGGGCTTGTGTGGCTGGGACAAAATCATCATCGAATTGCCTCTTGAGGTGAAGTCAGGGTCAAACATATCGTTTCCATACCTCTCTAAGGAAAGTATTTTCACACAGTTTTAATCCTGGGACGTGCCGGCCAAGGCAAATACTGTGTTAGTGGTGCCTGCAGAGGGGAGGCCCTGGAGGGTGGCACGGGGGTGGTGGATGGTGGAAACTGGCCTGGGCCAAGCTGCCATCTAAGCTGCCTGGGGCTGGTGGGCCCTGAAAGGCCCTGCACGACCCCTCTAGCCGCTTCTCCCCGTCTCGCCCACAGCTCTGTCGAAGATGCACTGGACACCGGAACACGCCCAGCCCCTCAACCAGTGGCCAGAGCAGCACCTGGATGTCTCCTCCACTACCCCGTCGCCAGCCCACAAGTTGGAGCTGCCCCCGGGAGGTCGCCAGCGCTGCCACTATGCTTGGGCACACGACGACATCTCTGCCCTCACAGCCTCCAACCTCCTCAAGCGCTACGCAGAGAAGTACTCAGGGGTCCTGGACTCACCCTACGAGCGCCCCGCGCTGGGCGGCTATGGCGACGCCGCCTTCCTCAACGGCGCCAAGGGAGACCCCGAGCCCTGGCCAGGGCCGGAACCCCCCTACCCCTTGGCCTCCCTCCACGAGGGCCTCCCGGGAACCAAGTCCGGTAGCGGGGGCGGCTCCGGGGGCCTCGGGGGCTCCCCGGTTTTAGCCGGGAACCTGCCTGAACCCCTCTATGCCGGTAACGCGTGCGGAGGCCCGTCGGTGGCGCCCGAGTACGGGACGGGCTACGGCGGGGGGTACCTGGCCCCCGGCTACTGCGCGCAGACCGGCACCGCGCTGCCCCCGCCGCCCCCCGCCGCGCTCCTGCAGCCTCCGCCTCCGCCGGGCTACGGCCCCTCGGGGCCTCTGTACAACTACCCCGCGGGGGGCTACGCGGCGCAGCCGGGCTACGGGGCCCTCCCGCCGCCGCCCGCCCCGCCGCCGGCCCCCTACCTGACCTCCGGCCTGGCGGCGCCCACGCCCCTACCTGCGCCCGCGCCGCCCCGGCCGGCGCCCACCTCCTACGGCTTCCAGGCTGCCGAGGCCGGTGTGTCGCTGAAGCGCAAGGCTGCCGACGAGGGCGCGGAGGGCCGCTACCGCAAGTACATCTACGAGCCCGCCAAGGCCCCAGCGGCCGACGGCGCCTCCTACCCCAACACGGACAACGGCGAGTGTCGGGGCAATGGGTTCCGGCCGAAGCCTCCGGGGGCCGCGGAGGAGGCGTCGGGCAAGTACGGTGGCGGCGTCCCCCTGAAGGTCCTGGGCTCCCCCGTCTACGGCCCGCAACTCGAGCCCTTTGAGAAGTTCCCGGAGCGCGCCCCGGCGCCGGCTCCCCGCGGGGGCTTCGCGGTGCCGTCGGGAGAGCCCCCTAAAGGCTTGGACCCGGGGGCCTTGGAGCTGGTGACGAGCAAGATGCTAGACTGCGGGCCCCCGGTGCAGTGGGCAGACGTGGCGGGCCAGGGCGCGCTCAAGGCGGCGCTGGAGGAGGAGTTGGTGTGGCCCCTGCTCAGGCCTCCCGCCTACCCCGGCAGCCCGCGCCCGCCGCGGACCGTGCTGCTCTTCGGGCCGCGGGGCGCGGGAAAAGCGCTGCTGGGCCGCTGTCTAGCCACGCAGTTGGGCGCCAGGCTCTTGCGCCTGCGCGGAACTACGCTGACCGCGCCAGGAGCCGCCGAGGGCGCGCACCTCCTCCAGGCCGCCTTCGCGGCTGCGCGCTGCCGCCCGCCCTCTGTGCTTCTCATCAGCGAGCTGGACGCGCTGCTCCTGGCTCGGGATGACGGCGTCGCCGCTGCGGCAGGCGCGCTGCAGGCGCCGCTCCTGGCTTGTCTGGACGGCGGCTGCGGCGCAGGGGCCGACGGCGTGCTGGTCGTGGGCACCACCTCGCGGCCCGCGGCTCTGGACGACGCCACTCGGCGGCGCTTCGCTCTCCGCTTCTACGTGGCGCTGCCCGACGGGCCTGCCCGCGGGCAGATCCTGCAGCGGGCGCTGGTCCAGCATGGCTGCGCGCTGAACGAGCGGGAGCTCGCGGCCCTGGTGCAGGGCACCCAGGGCTTCTCCGGGGGCGAGCTGGGGCAGCTGTGCCAGCAGGCAGCGGCCGGGGCAGGCCTCCCCGGGCTGCAGCGGCCCCTCTCCTACAAGGACTTGGAGGCAGCGCTAGCCAAGGTGGGCCCTAGGGCCTCCCCCAAGGACCTGGACTCGTACGTGGAATGGGACAAAATGTACGGCTCCGGACACTGACGGCGCGCCCTGAGGCCGCGGGAGCAGCCGCCCCTCTCTCCCCGCCCCTCCGTTCGGGAGGTTGTCTTTAGCCAAACCGGGCTGGGAGGGGGCCGGAGTGATGAAAGTGGGCTGGGGGGGTGGGGCTGCCGGTGGATTTTTTTTTTTTTTTTCGTGGGAAGGAAAATGATTCTGCTAGGCAGATAGATGCCATATGCGCTGTGTACTCAGGTTTTTCCTATTTATTGTGGACGGGAAACTCGCCATCTCCGCCCAGCCGACGGGCAGACCCGGGATGGGCTGGCACCCGGGGCCTAAAGAACTCCTGCTCACTCGCCACAATCCTTTTGTCTCCTCGCTCTCTTAGTCTTAGTGGCTCCCTTCTTCCCCATCTTTCTCTGCATTAGCGTAGTTTTCTCTCTCCGTGGTTTTGTCACTGACCTCCTCATATGCTAGCCCTGTTTCTCTTTTGCTCCTCCTTCCCCTATCTCTCCATCTATCACCCTCTGTGGTTCTGTCCCTCTCTTGCTTTCCAGCCTGTTTCTCTTGGTCCCTCTCATTCAAAAGAAAGCAGTGTTCCTTTGCAGGAGATCTGGAAGTCCAGGGGCTGAGGTGGAGAGGGTAGGGAGTTCCCTCCCACCCCAATATCCCTCACCCAGCTGTATCCTTGGGTCTTAGGGGGGGAGGGCAAGCAAAAAAAAAAAAAAAAAAAAAAAAAGAAAAGAAAAAAAAAAGGAAAAAAAAAAAACACCCAAAGAAGGGTTTTTGTTTGTTTTTGAGGGGGAAATCCCAGAAATGTAGCTTGTTTAATATTTTAGGCCTCTTATTTTTGTAAGATGTGTAGAATTTGCTGTTTGTTGTTTTATTTTGACAACTCAGGAAGAAACTGACCTCAGAAAGAATGTTAGACTTCGGCTGCTCTCCTGTGTGTTCCCTGCCCCCAACCCCTCCCCGGGGAGCAAATTCTCCCAGGAGACTCAAAAAGTGAGGTGGGGAAGGGGAGAGGAAGACCCAGAGCCACACTGAAACCCCTGCTCTTCCTGGGACAGAAGCGGAATGTATTTCTAGGGCTTCCTCCCCAGGTCCAAGGTTGTAGCCAGGGGTGTGGGGGGGTGGGTTGTGGGATTTGAGAAGAGGTAGGTCCTGCTGCTCTCCCCCCTGAGCCCAACCCCCAAGCTTAGTGTTAGCTGTTTAGTGTTATCCAGAGGGATGCCCCTTGCCCCCTTTCCTGCCCCAGGAAAGAGAGGGCCCAGATGGGAGGGTGACCTAGGCAGGAAGTCCCCAGAGAGCTCATCTCACCTGGCCTTTCACAGGCAGAGGTCTTCTATAACTTACCTTAGGAGGATTCCCTTGGGAGAGAAGACAGTGTGGCCACAAGTCTGGCGGGGCACAAAACTGACTACAGACTCCGCTTCCCCGTGTGTTGGGAGGCTCCAAGGAGGAGTGAGCACCGGTTAGAAGAACGTGCCTCTCCCATTATCCTAGGGTCCTAGGTTGGGAGCTTCAGGAGCTGTGAGAGCGTGAAGGAGATGGGTAGACTATTTTTCCCTGAAGGGGGGGGGGGATTTATTTTCAGTCCCACCCAAACTTTCTACTGGAAGCCAGGCTTGGGGACCCTTCCTTGTGAGAACAGTACTCCTCTCCTTCCCAGCAACTTACCCTTGACAGGGCTTTGGTTTGTCTTCCTCCCCGTCAGGGAGCCCATTTCACAGCTCTGACCTTTGCTCCAAAGTAGGACGCAAGCCCTCACCTTACCTCTTCTCTCTCCCTCCCAGCCCCCCTCCCCCATTCCCTTATAGCTCCTACAGTCTCTGTACCATCTCCCACTCCCAGCTGGAAGGGTGTCCATGGGGGACATTTCAGGTGCCAAGATGCTGAGGGCCTGTGCTGCACTAGGAGTGCTAACAGGAAAGCTGCTCTGTTTTTCCCTCCTTTTCATCCTTTGTCTTTTCGGGCCTCCTCTCTGAGCTGGCTGGCTGCGGGGCTTTGGTGCCTCACACTGCTGTGCAGGGCCATTTGGAGGGAGCAGGGCGTGAGGAAGTTCTCTCAGGTGTGTGTAAGTATATGCGGGGGGGTGGAGGGCATGGGGAAGTGGGGTTGGGATCCCAGCCTTCCCTTCAAGAGGCAGGCAGCTGGGGGCCAAGGGAGGAGCTCCCTGAGACCCAGGGCCCCCACTGCCTCCTCTACTGGCCTTGGGGAACTTTGCACAAGGAGACGGCCCCCAGTCTACTAGCACCTACCTCATGGGCACTGGGGTGAGTCGGGGCGGGAAGGGGGTAAGGGCAGGTCCAGCTCTGGCAATGTTGAGGGGGCATACCAAAGAATCCAGGGGCAGGCATTGGGGGAGGGTGGGCGGACTTGGCAAGCTGGCCCTCCTTATCCTCTGCCCACACTGGGGTTGGGGTCCTCTCCCCCAGCTGTAACCATTTCTACCTCATTTTGCTGCGTGTTGTACATGGACGTATTTATCTCCTGTCTGACGATGCTCTGCAGTTGTGGTCTGTCTACCTCAGAAGAGACTGTATTTTAAAAGAAAGTATTACACAGTATTAAAGTGATGACATGTGGTTTCCAGAGGATTTCTTGGGGGCAGCAGGATGTGGGGAGCCCTCTGGGGAAATGCCTGGGCATCCAGCTGTGCCATGGGTGTGGCCCTGTGGGTGTTTCTAGTCCTTTGGCAGAACAGCACTGTGGGACCCCAGGTACTCATTCTGGCCCAGCCAGGACCTACCAGGGATTGGGCACAGAGGCTACCAGGTGAGAAGCACCAGAGTAGGGGAGGCCCCCCTACGAGCTCCCAGAGGCTCAGACTTCTATCTCCAGAGTCCCAAAGTACCAGGGGAAAGAAGGGCTCACATGTTTGTTGAATGAGTGAATGGATGAGGAAATGAATGCTTGGAGAAAAGGGGGGCTGAAGAGGACGGTGCACTCAGAGTGTGGACAGCAGCCCTTGCTGGCTAGAGCTAAGATTAAACTTGAGTCCTGGAGGGAGGGAGGGGGGCAGAGCGCAGGGCGTGGAGACAGCTAAGCTCCAGTCTTCAGGGGTGCGTGGGATCCTTTGTCCATCACCATCTGCCCATTCCCAAACTTTCTTTGCCAGTGCATCATAAACCAAGAGTCTGAGAACTAAGAAGGAAGAGCTTGTTGAAAAAGCTGTATGTAGGGGCGCCTGGGTGGCTCAGTGGGTTAAGCCTCTGACTTCAGCTCAGGTCCTGATCTGGGGTCCAGGGATAGAGCCCCGCATCAGGCTCTCTGCTCAGCAGGGAGCCTGCTTCCCCCTCTCTCTCTGCCTGCCGCTCTGCCTGCTTGTGATCTCTGTCTGTTTAAAAAAGAAAAGAAAAGAAAAAAGAAAAGAAAAAGCTGTATGGAGATAGCTGTGAGAGGTGTGGATCCACAACCTCCTGAGGTCTTTGAATGCTCTAAGCAAAATTACCCAGGACCAGCGTGCTTGGAGAGCAGCGCATGTGCAGGCAGGCTCAGGGCTGAGGCATGCCCTGGGCTTTCAGGAGGCAAAGCAAGCCCAAGTGGGGAGAACCTGCAAAGCAGACGGTTCCCCTGTGGCAGAAAGAATTGTGTGCCTGCACATGGGGGCCCCTGGGCATTGCCCCGGGACTCAGCGCCGCCAGACCTCTTGGCCCTTGGAGGTCTAGACCTCCCTCACACTCTAGTTGGTTTATTCTGCATCTATTCTTTGCAGACTCTGTGTAGCACCGTAGATTTGGCAATGGTTAAGCACAGCCACTGTTCAAGGGGAGAAGAGCTCAAAAATGGATCATTCGAAAATAAGTGGATGAAGCAGCTTGGGGAGGGACCCTATAAAAATTTTATATTCTCACGTCCAGTATAGGATTTGGTACATGGAAGACACTAAAATACTAGATAAGTCCTTCAATTAATCAATTTCCAGAGAAATGTCCCAATGGAGTATGCACAGGCTGTTTTGTAACAGAAAACCAAAACAGGCTATCACAAGGATGCCCAGAAGAGCCCCTGCCTCCTAGTGGCAGAGGCGGCGGTGTATCAGAAAAACTTTCTGGGGGGCGCCTGGGTGGTTCAGTGGGTTAAGCCTCTGCCTTCCGCTCAGGTCATGATCTCAGGGTCCTGGGATTGAGCCCCACATCAGGATCTCTGCTCAGCAGGGAGCCTGCTTCCCCCTCTCTGCCTGCCTCTCTGCGTACTTGTGATATCTCTCTGTCAAATAAAGAAAGAAATAAAATCTTAAAAAAAAAAAAAAAGAAGAAGAAGAAGAAGAAGAAGAAAGAAAAACTTCCTGGGCAGGAAGCCAGGGAGTGTGGGGAATGGGGAGCAGCCAAACAGAGCTCCAGAGGTTGGAAAGCACCATGGGTGATTCGTTACAAAAGCATGGGAGGAAGTGAGGGTGGGAGGAAGTGAGGCTGGAGGAGTCACTGGGACTTCACCATGGCACCCTGAGGACTTTTCCTGCCGGTGAGGAGCTGAGACTCTGAAAGTCATGTGTGTGTTAGAAGGAAAGGAGGTCGGTAGCCTGTGGACAGGGACTGATTTGCAAGTTAAGAATGCACACATGGGGGCACCTGGGTGGCTCAGTGGGTTAAGCCGCTGCCTTCGGCTCAGGTCATGATCTCGGGGTCCTGGGATCGAGTCCCGCATCGGGCTCTCTGCTCAGCAGGGAGCCTGCTTCTCTCTCTCTCTCTCTCTCTGCCTGCCTCTCTGTCTACTTGTGATCTCTCTCTGTCAAATGAATAAAAAAAAAAAAAAAAAAAAGAATGCACACATGGATCCAACAAATCTTTACTGAACACCTACTTTTCACTAGTTGCTACAGGGACAGCAGATGGACCTGACACTTGAATGGAGGAGACAGCAAAAAGGCAGAGCTGCACTGTAACGTAGGAGTAGATACGAGGGATACCTCATGGTGAGGCGGGAAGGGTGTGTATTGTAGTCAAGTAGGGCTTCCCAGCAGGGACTTGTCAGCTGAGGAGTGACCACACCAGAGAGCCAGAAGGGATCTTGCTCAGGGAAGGAAACAAGGTTAGGGAGTGGGGACTTGAGGAGTCTCCCTAATCCAGACAAGAGAAGGCCAGGGTTTGGAGGCACGGTGGGAGGATGGGAATTGGTGATTCTAGAAATATTTGGTATTTAGTAGATATCCAGAGAATTTGGGATTGGGTATTGGATGATGGTGAGCTGGAGGCTGAGGGGCGGTGAATGGATTAGTAGAGATGGGGGAGACGTAACTTGAGGCATCAGTGGGCTTGCCAGGCCGCAGGCCTAGGGCGGGCGTTCTAACGTAAGGGCCCAGGATCCCAGCCTCCTGGGGGACTGGGTGTGCCCCCACCACTGGGTGTTAGGAAACTCTCACTCCTAATTCCCTTCAGTTCCCAGTTTCCGGGTGCTGGGAGATCCCATGTGTGGGTCGCCCCCTCGCCCCCAGTCCCTGCCTGCGGAAGCCGCCCCCTCCCCAGCCCCGTCCCCCTCCGCCCCCGCCGCGGGTACCAGGCACCCCTCCCCCACCCGTGGGCGTTCTGAGCTCCTCCCACCATAGTGGGTGCGGCGCGGTCACAGCCCGCGATGGTGATGGCGATGGCGGCGCGGACTCAGGCCCGGGCCCTGGCGCTGGTGCTCTGGGGCTGGGCAGTGGCCCCGGCGGGAGCCCTGGACGCCATGGGCCCCCACGAGGCCGTCCGTCTGGCCGAGCTGCTGACCCCGGAGGAGTGCGATCATTTCCAGTCTCTCCTGAAGGCGCCGGAGCCGGACGTCGAGGCCGAACTGTCCCGGCTCTCTGAGGACCGGCTGGCCCGCCCTGAGACGCCGGCGTCCACGTCCGCGCCGCGGGGCCGGTTGTGGCGGCGGCGGCGGGCGGCGGCCGATCCCGCGGAGGTGTCGGACGGCTGCCGGGAGGGGCTGGCGGCCTGGCTGGCGGCCAAGGCCTCCACCCTGTCTTGGGACCGCGTGGCCCGGGCTCTGCGGCGCAGCGGCCGCCCGGACGTGGCCCGGGAGCTGGGCAAGAATCTCCACCAGCAGGCGACGCTGCAGCTGCGCAAGTTTGGCCAGCGCTACGTGCGGCTGCCCGCCGCCCCAGGTCTCGGCTTCGGCCCCCGCCCCGGCCCCCGCCCCGGTCCTGCCGCCGCGCCCCCGGCCCCGCGCCCCCGCCGCGCCTCGCTTCCCGAGCCGGACTGGGACGGGCTGCAGCTGATCGTGGAGCGTCTGCCGCAGGCGCCCTACGAGCGCAGCCCCACCGGCTGGGTCGGGCCGCTGGCGCTCGGCCTCCTCACCGGCTTCGTGGGGGCGCTGGGCACCGGGGCGCTGCTCATCGTGCTCACGCTGTGGCTCACGGGCGGCGACGGCGACGGCCCCGGCCCCGGCCCCGGCCCCGGCCCCCGCCCGCGGCCGGGCCCCCGTCCTCCCCGGCGCAGGCCCGCCCAGGCGCTTGGCGCGGCGGAAGCGAGGCCGCTCCTGTCTGCGGAGCGGCTCCAGCCACCGCCGACGAGGGCCTGGGCCGCGCGCTGGCCCGGTCCCCCCTCGCCTCAGTGTCCCCGGCTGTGAGACGGGAGCGCCGCCCTGGCAGAGAGCCGCCTTCGCCCTGTTATAAACATTACCAAATCCGCAAAGGAGGCAGCAAGCGTTGGTTTTTTGGAAATAGCCGCATCGCCAGCGGGGCTGCCTGGGGAGAGGAGGGTCTCGGTGCCCGTGTCCCCCCGGGGTGGGAGGCAGGCCGTCCCGCTTGCCAGCTCTAGTGCCTTCTTCTCTCCCGGAGATTCTTGCACCGACAGCTACCACTTAGTGAGAGCTGACCGTCCGCCAAGCCCCGAGCGAAGCAGTTACCTACATGATTTGACACACTTCAGAACCCAAGAAAAGCAGGTGTGCTCTCCGTGACACGTAAAGAAAACGGGCCACAGCTAGTTAGTGGCATATCAGGGTTTTGAATCCAGAGCGGCCTGAGCCGAAAGTTGAACTCCAGAGGGTATGATCTGTGACCTAAGGGAGCCGGACAAGATGTGGAGTTTCTGCTTACTGGGATGCCCCGCTGCAGTTGCAGGGCCAGGACATCTAGAGGTGTCCCCGCTTTCAGGGGCTGCCGCCTCCAAGCTGCTTTCCCTACTCAGGCAAGGCCCCCTAAATGGAGGAGACAGTAAGACCTACCATACCTGGAGCCCCAAACGTTTCCCACCCTCCTGAGTGGCTGGGGCTCTGCCAGCCCATATGAGGAGCTGAGGATGGGTGAGCCCTCAGACTCCATCCCCTGTCTCAGGGGAAGGCAAAGAGGACAGCTGTGGGGTCTTGCTGGGTGGGAGAGCTTGACTCCCCCCGTCCACCCCCAGCCGAGGGGCTTTGGTGTGAGAACAATGACAGAATGACAGGCCAGTCCAAGAGGAGAGTTGAAAACAAGATTGACGTAACCCTTTATTGCAAATTCTAAAGTAAAAAGATGTACAGTACAAAGTAAAATTGAAATTTCAGACTATAAACTTCCAATCCACTTATGCATTCTCATTTCTCAAGCATTTCTGCCATTTCCGCGTAAACGGAACAGGGAACAAGTCGAGGGGGTGAGGGAAGGAGGAGATACAGCAAGGGAACAAAATTAAGTGTCTAGAATAATCACAAACCCCAGAAGCAAGTGAAAGGAAAGACATTTTCTCGACCTGCTGTCCTGGTGATGAGAAGCGGGGGTGGTTGGAGCAGTGCAGTTTAAAATGGCTCTCAGAATAGCAGCATTTATGGTACCATTTCATCTTTCTTAAGTCCAAATAATACTTTGCCCTTCCCTAGTGCCTTTGCCTCTGTATCTCAAAACACTTTACAAAACATTTAGTTAAAGCCTCACAACACCCCTGTGAGGTAGGTCAGTATTATTATCCCCATTTTACAGATGAGGAAACTGAGGCACAGAGAGGTTAAGTGACTTGCCCAAGGCCACACAGCGAGCCAGTGGTTGAGCTTGGGATGGAACACAGGAGTTCTGTCCCTTTTCTGGAACCACTGGACCACGCTCCCCTTTACCTATATACATTCTTCACACACACACACCACACGTGCACACCCGCCCACCCCACCCCACTTAGCCTCTATGTACAGCAAACAGCAGTGGGGGGCAGGGGCAGGGGGTGCCTCAGGAGCATTTTCATGGAGGAAATCTTGGTAATCTTGGAAAGGACCTCCAAGAAAGCACAGAGCTGAGCCACAGGGCAGACTTCTGTGCACACCTTGGGCCCCTCCTGACCCAGACTTCCTCTTCTCTCCTGATGTCCCCCTGGCTGGCTAGTTGCAGCCGATTCTTTAGGGGGTGGGGGTACCTGAAAATGAACGAAGCTTTTTGCAAAACTTTGGGCAACATCTGAGAAAAGAAAGAGGCATCATTACAGAAGATGCCCAGGACTCAAGTCACAAAGTCATAACCCATGGCAATCTCACCTCCACAGCAGGCCTGGAGGCTGGGGCCGAGGGGAGGAGGATGGGGACTGACCTACCAGCCATCTCTCTCCAGAGTGGAGCTACTGGAGCGGACTAGAGTGGGCACTTCAAAATCCTCCTGAGAGTGTTCCTGGACGGGGAGACATGGCCTAGAGTGGGATGTCCCCAAAGAAGGGCAGGGTGAGGGAGGGGAGCGGTACTCCTCTTCCCTGCACAAATGTGAACGAGACCAGCCGTAGTCTGCTGGTGTATGTGTTGGGGTGATGGAGGGCAGGGCCCAGCATTAGCTAGCAGAGTGGAGACTACTGGGCATCGTGCTTGCCCAAGCTTTGGGGCATTAGGATAGGGTTTCTTTTTTTGTTGTTGTTGTTTGGTTTTTTGTTTTAACATACTGGTGAAAAAGGCAGAAGTGAGGCCAGTATGGCTGGGTTGGCTGAGGTCATCTCTGGGGGCTCTGCCAGGTGGACTGGTGAAGAAGGGGTTTTGTGGGCCCGGAAGCACTGGCCCGGGAGAGGGAAGAACGCCACATGCAATGGGTAAGTGCTGGGTGGGTGGGGATCTGGGTAGGGGGGAGGGGGTGGGTGGGACCTTGCTCTTCTCTCCAGTCTTTACTTCTTAGCCAGAACTTTTCTCCCTTCTGTTCCCCTCCTTTCCCCAAATGTGCTAAGGTCCCGATTCCCAGACCCCTCCCAGGACTCAAGAATTGGGATAGTCAAGCAACAAACGGACACCAAGACAGGCTTCCCTTGTACAGCAAAAAGGGTCATTTTTATTTTGTTTCCTTTTGGCTTATAGTAGTGATGTACTTTTTTTTTTTTTTTTTTTTAAATCATGTCTCATTTAGAGCAGTGTTGGCCTCCATGCATTCACTAACACACTAATCTTCACTAGTGGTCTTTTACAAGTTTACATTTGTTGCGGCGGAAAAGAAAAGAACTTTGGGCACTGTCGTTCCGGGGGCTGTGACTGGGAGCGACTGCTTATTTCTCCCCAGTCAACTTCTGACGCCAAAAGTGGTTCATTTAGAGAAGTGGGAGTAGGTCATGTTGACTCGGGACGTTTTCGCTGCTCTCACCCTCTGCTTTAAACTATGGAGTCTCCTCAGCCTACAGCAACAAGGAGGTTAAGGGAAGAAGAGGGGAAAGTGTTTTCCACACACAAACCAGCAACGATGTCAGCTGCTGCTCAGTGGCTTTGGCTCTGCATTTTAAGTTAACAGCATCGCACACGTCTTTTTGCTTTTTGTCCTTTTTTAAAAGGTGGATTGTGGAGTATAAATACTGCACCAAGGACCTGGCTACAAAAAATAAATATTTATATTATATTTATATATCTATATATATATATGTGCAGTGATACTGTGGCTGCGGCTGCTTTTTGATTGGCTTCGTTAATATTTGGCAAAGCGTTGCCACTTACCCACTCAATGAAGGCGCACGGAAACGTCACCGACTCAGTTCAGTGCCTGTTAACTGCGGGTGTAAACTGCTGGTGATGGTGTCATTTACTACCAAAGAAGTGTGGAGCAGGGCGGGTGAGTGAGAGAGTGAGCAAGCGAGTGGGTGGAGGGACGGTGGGTGAGGGAAAAGAAGGTAGGAAAAGTTAAAAAAAAAAAAGTTGAAACATCAGATAGAGTGGGGGGGCTTCTTCCCTACGAAGCTGGCTGATGGGTGTCAGATACCAAGGCCCATTTGTGTGTTACTGAGGAGATAGCTGCTGAGGGTCTGGGGGGAGGGAAAAGGTCAGATCTTAGAAAAAATCTCATTAATATGCTCTAGTAGCTTAATGACATCACTAGCATGAGCGCTTGGGGGGTACCGAGTGGGATCTTATAGCTCTGTTGCCCATCCCAAGACCTAAGAACAATTATGAAGTTTAGCCAAATCTTGCATAGAAGTGGTTAGAATTTATTGCACATTGGAACAAAAATATATATATTTTTTGTTGTTTTGGAAAAGACCATTAGCAATAAAAAATTTTTTGTCTGTCTGTCTGGTTTGGGGATGTACATTGGCTGACAGCATCTAAGATCTAAGAAGAAAGAAAAGTATAAAAAATAAAAATAAACATGACAATGGCATAAGCCAGAAGCCATTTCCTATTTGGTAAGTTAATAATTTGTATTTACAAAAAGGCATGCCAATAAAATAAAATGATATATTACAGTATTTATAATTCTCTTAAAAAGAAGAGCCACACATGTCAGCTTCTGTTTTGTGCTGTTTACGATGTAGCCTGTACATGTTACCATACATTCGTCCTAGCAGTTAGCAGGGTCACTGAGAGAAATGCTTTTCCAGCCTGGTGTTGGGGGATAGTACAAAAGTCCTACGGAGGAGGCCACAGAAGCAGGCTGATGAGAGCCGGGCAGAGTTTCTAACGGTTCGACAAGAGAGAAAGCTCTGCTTCGGCTGGCTGTGGTTTGTTCTATGCAAAACTAGTCAGGTGGTTGGTACAATCGCACCAGAGTGCTTCTACGGCAAGGCAGACGGGCGTGTCTGATTACAGGGTGCTTTCAGTCCCCCTCGGTTTTATGGTTCGGGAAGAATTTGTTTTGATTTGGTTTGCTTGCTCAAGTCTCCTCGTTCTCTGTGAGGACTTCCTGACATTCAAGTGCAGCCTCGTGGCTGTGAGTGCTAGTCATCAGAGGAGAGACCCCTGGACTAAAAACTGTTTTCCCTAAAGCGGGAGATGGAATGGAAGACACTGTGCTCCCCGCAAAGCCACCCTCCAAGGACAATGGGCAGGTCGCTAAGCAGATGGCACAACTGGCGGAGAGGGAACTGTGCAGGGGCCGGCGTGAGGGGGTGGGGGGGAAGCTGGGATGTCTAAAGAATTCACATTAAATCGCTGTCTCATGAGAATCAGTGCAATAAAGAAACCAAGTGGGCTTGGTTCAGAGGCGGCTCCATCTCTCCCTCAGATCCCACCAGTGACTACTCTATAATGCACGGAAGAAACCACCGCCACAGCCCCCAGGGCTGCTGCCCTCACCCAGCACTGTAGGTAAGGAAAGCCCCGCTTGGTGCAAAAATGAGATGGAGGCAAGAGGAACCATGCAGTGTGTGAGCTCGCGACAAGCCCTCTGTAGAGTGGGGAGGCCCGTCGGGAAGATCTGCACCCCTCTCCAGCGGGACCCGAGCCCGAGAAAGCCACAGTGCAGAAGGACAGGACACTGAATGAAGTGAGCACCCCAAACCCCCATGAAAGTTTTTCAGTTCCCCAAATTGCCCCCTAGAGATAATGTGCCACTTTGAGTAGCACTTTTATCTCTGCCCCAAGTAAGTGTCAGTTCTCCAGTATGAAGGCTAAACAATCATCATAAATATTGCAATACAAATGAACTTTTTTTTTTGGATTTTTTTGTTTTTAGCCCTAGGATTTGGTTTTACAGTGACATTACTAATACAAGCCATTCGAGATCAAAGTTTCCCCATGGAGGGACACAGAGCAGCATTTAAATAGTTCATCTTTTGAAATGTGCAACAATGGCTGTATGTTAGAGACGTCTGTTAAACATACACACACAACGGATCCGTCTGCTTGTTGGACTGGGTTTGTTTTTTGGTGGTGGTGGTCAATTGGTCGCTTATGTTTCCCTACCCAGAAGGTGTATGAAAGACTTCTAAGAATTCATAAGGATTTGCAGCGGGTGTGGAACTCTTACCATTTTTTTTTTTTTCTCCAAATACAGTGAACGGTGCAGGGCTGGGTCCCTTCTGAAGGCTGACCCAGGGCAGGGGACAGGATTAGTAGTGTCCTGTGGTGTATGGTTCTCATGCATGACTTCTGATCACGGCATGCCATCATGCAAATCATTTCTACGCATTGAACGAGCACAATGTTTGGAATTGGCCTGAGCAAGTCCTCCTCAGCCTGAAGAAACCTGATTGTTTCCCCCACCCATCTCCAAACCACGTGAAGCCCATGTGGAGAAGATGCGGTTTATGTCAAAGAAACTGACAGTTGAATGCCACGGGCTAGATGTGAGTGTGTGTGTGTGTGTCTGTGTGTCTGTGTGTGTGTTTTCTTTTTGCTGCTTAGCTTAACTAATGTAAGAATGCAAATACAGTTTTCATGGACAAACAAACTTTTAAAGTGATGCTTTCTGCTTCTGAGAATCACCAAAATGAAAAAATAAAATCCCTTTGGCTGCAACGGAAATCTGCTGGTCCCGGCAGCCTCTCCTCTGGTTTTTGTATCCTGTTGGTTTTGTCCTAAGTTGCATTGACTGATGTGGAACATGCAGTAACCACCTGCCCAAGCGTTAGAAAATCTGTGAGTCCGGGGAGCAGGGTCCTTGGCCCTTGGCAGGTCACTGCTCAAGATGCAACCGTGTTACATGGTAAGCAGACTACGTTTGGTATAGATCTTCAGTTCAAGTGTCTCCACAGCTGTTCTGCATTGAGAAGATTCAGGAAGTTTGTAAACAATCTTTCACTTGCAAGTTTTACATCTGTACAATATTTAATTTTTGCTTTCCTCTAACACTTGGATTCTCTGACCTCTTTTTGTCTTTTGGCCCTTTCCCTTCTTCCTTCCTCTGCCCGTTGCTGTTTTTCCTTCTCAGGTTTAGTTACACTGTCGTAGGACGGGAGGGAGGCTGTGGACGGGGTGCTCTCCTTTTTCTCCCGGTGCGTGCCTCCGTTCTCCAGCTTATTGGAAGTGGTCTTTTTGCAAATGAAACCCCGCCTCGCTAAATGTCCCCGGTAGGCGCGCTGCAGGACCACGGCCGACACCTCCTCCTGCTTGCGTCTCAGTGTGGTCGTGATGGGCTCGTAAGACACTTTGGAAGGGTTGGACGCCACGAACCGCTCCTCCATCTGCTGGCGGAGGATGTCCAGCTCCCCGCTGTCTCCCAGGACCCGCTTGGTGAAGGCAAAAAGGATGTCCAAGCAGTGGATGCGGTCCCCGCTGACCATGGGCAGGTCCATGGCAATGAGCTCGATGGTGTTGGGCTTGGGCACTCGGAGAGGGTGCTCCAAGGCATCTGCAAAGTCTGCCAGCTTACAGTACTCAATGAACTGGGTGGCATCGGGGTCAAACTTCTCCCAGATCTCGTAGAAGGTCTCAAAGTCATCCTCACTCAGAGGGTCAGCACTTTCCTCTGTGGCTACACTGAAGTTCTCCAAGATGATGGCAATGTACATGTTCACAACGATCAGGAAGGAGATGATGATGTAGCTTACGAAGAAGAAGATGCCCACGGAGGGGTTCCCGCAGTCGCCCTTGAAGCCACTCCCTGGGTGCTCCTTATCCAGACTGCAGTCAGGGGGGCGGTTCAGGATGGGCAGCAGCAGGCCGTCCCAGCCAGCTGAGGTTGTGATCTGAAACAGGCAGATCATGCTATTGCCAAAGGTCTCAAAGTTGAACATGTCGTCGATGCCAGCCTCGTGCTTTACATACGCGAAATTGGACATCCCGAAGATGGAGAAGATGAACATGACCAGGAAGAGCAGAAGGCCAATGTTGAACAGAGCAGGCAAGGACATCATTAAGGCAAAGAGCAGGGTCCGAATCCCTTTGGCACCTTTGATCAGACGCAAGATGCGCCCGATACGGGCCAATCGGATGACTCGGAATAGGGTTGGGGAAACAAAGTATTTCTCAATTATATCAGCCAGGAACATTCCTAAGAAGAGGACAGAAGAAGAAATGTTACTGAGACTGGAGACCCCTTTCTCTTAGGTCACCTGGCACTGGAGCCCTTATGTCCAAAGGGCTTCACAGAATGAGCGCCTTACCATTCAATTGGGACTCTCATGATGAAAAAAGAAAATCACCTGTTTCAAATGTATGCAAAAGCAGAGGAAACAATAACATAGACATCTGTGCACTTCACATCCAGATTGAATAGATGCAAGTAATTTTACCAAATTTGCTTCCTCTCTTCAACCACGGTCCTGGAGATGGTGGAGTATCGTTCCAGTTTCTTCACAATTTCACTACAGATGAATCCGCGCGATCATAGCTAGATAGATAGCATCCTAGCGCCCTACTATGTTGAAAGAATTACACCGTATCTTTTTAGAACTTTTTAGAAGGCAAGGTTTTTAGATCTCTAACTTAATTTCGGGACTTTGCATTATGCTTGTGAGATTGATCTCTGGTGTTACACTAATTCTGGATTATTCATTTTGATGGCTGAGCAGTATTCCATCTCATGAACATGTCCTCATTTATCTGTTTTCCTACTCAAGAACAATTAGTTTTTTCTCAGTTTTGTGCGTGTGTGATTTTCCAAGGTGTTACTGATTCCCCTCCAAAATGCTAGCAGATTTCCACATCCACACACAGTGAATGGGAGGGCCTGGCACCACCCAGGACCTCATGCCCCTAGGCTGTGGTGTCTTGGTTATTCTGCTATGCCGCGAATTTTCAAAGTATCTTCTTCCTGGCTCTGAAAAGACATTTTTGGTTTCTTATTGTCCCATGTCCCTACCCTGCCAAAGTAGCCAAGAAAACTAGAGGGGATCTCTCAGGAATGGCTTTTCACTCAGAGCTTCTAGATTTTGTGTTTAAAGCCATAAATCAGAAACAGCATCAGCAGAGAAAAATGTCAAGGCATAGTAGGTAGGATATAAAAGGGAAGAGTGACTATGTAAAGCCAGAGGGCCTTTTTCTGTTTACACTTATCTGGGGGGTCCACCTCAGCCAGATCACTTGCCTTGAACACCGTGGAGCAATCATGGGAGCCCAGTGAAGGGCCACGGAAGGGAGAGGGTATGCAAAGGTTGCAACTGAAGGGAAGGCAATGATGTGCCCTCTTCCTTCAGCGCCTGTTCCTGCTGTCGAGGCCCTGACGAGACAACACGAGCTTCCACGGACAGGAAGGATTTACTTTGAATAAGGGTTCACAAATACTGGGATAATGAACTGCAGAATACTGGGCAAACCCCTTATTTGAGCTCCCCCGCTTTTCTTTTCTTAAAAAGATTTATTTAGTTTAGAAAGTTCAGAAAGTTTAGAAAGAGAGAGACTCTCAAGCAGACTCCCCACTGAGCATGGAGCCTGCTGCAGGGCTTGACTCGGGGCTCCATCCCACAACCCAGAGATGGTGAACCTGAGTTGAGATCAAGAGTTAGACGCTTAGCCGACTGAGCCACCCAGGCGCCCCACCGAGCTTCTGAAGGTAGGATAAACATCTTTTGCTTTCTGTTTGTTTGTTTCCCTCCTCCTCTGAGCCTCAAACAGGTGTCTAACTGGAGACATATCAGAGTAACGGATGCCACTTTGTACTTCCACTCCCCCATGCATTCCTTCATAAAGGTGCCTTTGTGATTAATCAGACTCTTTATGCATGATTCTTTTTCAACACAGGACAAAAATCTTAACTTCAGCAAGGGACAAGATGCAGTAAGTTCAGAGAGGAGGCCGGACAGCCTCTTGGAGCATCTTCTAGAGTTAGAATTGCATGGAGTAATTGAGCTTTCAAGAAAACTCAGCCAGCACCCAAGATGAATTCTCAGCTCTCTTCTTTTTGCAGCTCAAGTAAGTCATAACCAGTGACCGTAAGAAGTCAGGTCGTATCTGGACTACTGCATTCTGGTAGGCATGTAAGGCTTCAGGGAGAAGGTGCTAGAGTAAGGTTCTGTCTGATGAATGGGTGCTTGTCCCCAGAGAAAAGGGGAGAAAGATGGGGAGACAGCACTCCAGGGAGCAGGAACACCATTTAAGGGGTCCTCTAGGAGGTCCCAGGGCTAGTTACCCTAAGTTCCCTTAATTTAAAAGGATGACTTCTATACTTTTGTTTCTGAACAAATGAATGCTATTTAATAAAAATCCTAATCACCAAAAGTAAAATTATTCTTCCCTTTGTTTTTCAGTACCATCTGAGAATAGGGGACATGGTTTGGTTTGTGGGTTTTCCCACTCAATGACGGGTGGGCAGGAAACATTGAAGAACAGTGGACAGGGCAACACTGTCCAAAGTGTGTTTTGTGGGAGCTCAGGAGTGTGGATTTGAGGTCAGGGCTGG
The DNA here is from genome assembly GCF_002288905.1 of Enhydra lutris kenyoni. Classification (NCBI taxonomy): domain Eukaryota; kingdom Metazoa; phylum Chordata; class Mammalia; order Carnivora; family Mustelidae; genus Enhydra; species Enhydra lutris. The sequence continues at coordinate 10,075,883 of NW_019154140.1, read as the reverse complement.
ACTTGAACACTCGCTCACTCGCTCACCAGCCTCATGTCTTGGTCACTGCTCTGTGCCTCAGTTTCTTGTACTTAGAAGGTTGTTGTGAGGACTGTAGGAATTATAACTAGCAAAGCACTTAGAACGGAGACCGGCACATAGCATGTTTCATTAAAACATGAGATACCATTAGTATTATTTGAAAAAAGGGTGCTGTGGTCAAAATAAAGGTAGGATGGTGTATTCAACCATTCTTTACTGTAGGATTTCCAAGACCCTTCTATAGGCCACTGTGCCCTGGGAGTCTTCAAAGGGAGATTCCATGTATAGTGCTGCCCAGAGTAATTTCATCATGGAGTTCTTTTCTTGGGGGGAGATGTATGAGAATAGTGCTCCATGTATCAACACACTTTTGGATGTGCTGCTCCAGCAGACAGAACAAGAAAACCAGAAACTAGCACAGGCCAAGGGGAGAGCCAGCTGTTTTCAGTCGACCCTGGTCACCACCTTGCTCAGCCAGCCTGGCCACCAGCTCTGGGGCTGGTTCCCTCGGGCCTCGGGCACTCTTCCTCTGCCAGCCTACGTCAGTTAAACCTACCAGAACCAAGCCAGTGTTTTACCATTGAGATGAATTTTAGGAAGGCCAGGAAATAAGTTTTGGGAGGCCAATCAATAGGCCAGCATTTTGTCTGCCTGCCAGAGTATCAACCCTCCCATGCCTCTAGGTTGAAGCAAAATGTTACACAGTTGCTGTTAAGATCCAACCCGAGTTCCGCCTCTGCCACCTCCCAGCTGGGTGACCTTAGACACACAAAAGATTAAAAAATAGCCTGCTTCCTGGGCTGTCATAAGCACCAAATAAGATCATGCCAGTGAAGAACCATGCCGGTGCACAGTAAAACGTCGGTAAACGAGCCCTGCTGTCCCCACCAGAATGTTCTCAGACTACTTTCATTAGTATCCAACCCAACAATCTCTTAGCATTCCTTTTTCCACATTACATTGCAACTGCAGTCAGGGTTCTTTTAACTTTCCCTGTTACCTTTAACACCTCGAAAGCAAGAGCCAAATCTCTATCATTTTCCCCCTTTAACCAGGAATTTCTAATCCAAGACAACTATGAACCCTCACTAGAAACCCACTGACCACGTGACCTTTTGGGTGGGTCCATGAGATGACTTGGAGATGCACGTGGGCCTCTGCCATGAGAGGCCCGGGCCTGCACTTGACACCCATGGAACCGGCTGCTCACCCAGGAGTCCCGTGCTCAAGGCCAGGCAGGCACCCTGCGTCTTCCCCTGCTGGTCCCACTTACCCACAATGGAGAGGATGACTACCACGAAGTCAAAGATGTTCCAGCCAATGGTGAAGTAGTAGTGTCTCAAGGCAAACATTTTGAGCACACACTCACAGGTGAAGAAGATGACAAAGACCAGGTTAATCCAGTAGAGAATGTTTTCCATCTGCTTGCTCTGCGTATCTGTCTCCACCATCATGGTCACCATGTTAAGGCAGATGAGCATCATGATAACGATATCAAAGGCTTGTTGAGTGACAAAGTCAAAGATGATGCCTTGGATTTTGTTCTAGGGGCGGGAGGGGGAGGAAAGACACGAGAGTATTCATGAGAGCCTCCCCGAATGGACCACGGAAGATGCCATCACCTCTCTTTTCTGCAACCCTGGCCAGCTCTTTGCTGCTGCTCTGGTAGGGTGTCAGGCACAGGGGCAGACCCCGATAACACCCAGTATTCTCTTCCCCAAGGCTTTCTAACGCTGCCCCTATTCTCTTTTGCGTCTATGCCATCACACGCTTCTGGAGGGCTTCGCGCCTTGCCAATGGCCCCTGTTCAGCCTCATTTGCTGGCCATGTCTGCCCTGACCTTGTCTCTTTTCTCTCTACACTGTCTCCCCAGGAGAGTTCACCTATTCCTACTGTGTACATGGTGTCTGTGTCCTTCAGTTTCTCAAGTTCTTTCCTCTGAATTCCTATGTTGCTTTCTCAGCAAGCATCTCTTCCTTGTTAACTCATAAGCATCTCTAACCTAACAAGTCCTTCTCCTGCCTCTCACCCAACCCGCTCCTCTCCCATCTCTATCATCCACCCAGTCTCCAAACCAGACCCTTAAGGGTCGCCCTTGTCACTTTCCTCTCCCTTGTCCCCCCACCGCATACACTTCAGGTCCGACGGATTTTTCTGAATTCATCCACTTCATCCTGCTTCTGTTGGCCCCACACTAGCCCCAGCACCACCATCTTCTATCTGGACTTCTGGGAGAGTCTCCCAGCTGGTGTCCTGCCACCTCTCTCACCTGCCTCCAGCATAGTCTCCAGAGTAGCAAGTGTAATTATTTAAAAACATAAATGGATCCTATCTTGCTTCTACTTAAAACCTTTCAACAGTTTCTCATTGGGCTTGCAACAAAGTTCATGTTGCTAGCCTGATTTAGAGATGCCTCGCATAGTCTAATCTGGCTCACCTCATGCCCTTTCTTCTAGCCGGTCACCACCTGGCCACACGGATGCTTCCTGCTCTTACAGCCAGCACTCCTGGCTCCTTCTCATCTACCCAAGTAGACTCTTCCTAGTGGGGCTTTCTCGGACTACTTTACGGAAGTGGATCCCTGTCCCAAGCTCCCCATTCTCTGTCAGGACCGCCGGTTGTTTTTTTCTCACAACACTACACATTGTATAGTGGCGGTTTAATCGTTTATTACCTAAATCCCTCCTGTATTAAAAACAACCTTGACAACAGTGTCTGAATTGTGTCGGTCACTTTGGGCCTAGTGCCTGGAACTTAGTAGGAGACATATAACTATTTGCTGAATGTCTCCTGCCACAGGATGTTTTTCTATTTTAGAGCAGAAGAAAATACAGAAAATACATGCAAGTTCTTGTGTGCAAAGGACTGAAGAGAGCTTCAGAAATGTTAACCTTCTCCATTCTCAGTCTCATTGCCATCACAAAATGGAAGCTCTAATATCAAACAAATACCAAAAACATTCTCTTTCTTAAGATCTCTGATTTTTTTTTTTTTTTTTTAAAGAACCTAGGAACTCAAGCTGGTTCTTACTTTGAGGATCACTTTCACTTACTGGTTTCCCAACTGTTCGACGGGGCCTGTGGGCTTCCTTCCCCTCAGAAGTGGGGGCGGGGGCGGGTATGCCAGGCCCAGAGGGTGGCACTAAGTAGGGAAAATGCGTAGGGACTCCCACCCTTGGTTCAAAGTAGCTCTACTTTTATTTCTACAAATTAGACTGCCAGGTGAGCTTTGAAGAGTTGTGCTGTTTTTAAATAAAAAGGTACTTTATTTTATTTTATTTTTAAAGATTTTATTTATTTATTTGACAGAGAGAGATCACAAGTAGACAGAGAGGCAGGCAGAGAGAGAGAGAGAGGGAAGCAGGCTCCCTGCTGAGCAGAGAGCCCGATGCGGGACTCGATCCCAGGACTCTGAGATCATGACCTGAGCCGAAGGCAGCGGCTTAACCCACTGAGCCACCCAGGCGCCCTAAAAAGGTACTTTAAATGAAAGTTACAGAAGATGGAACTTTGAGCCTGGGGGTGGTGTCCCACTCTGCTGGGTATGTGGCTTTAGAGGCAGAGCATGTCCTCTGACGTTAGAGGGCAGGCACCAACCAAAAGGCAAAGCAAGATCCTAGTACCCAAATCTGTTTGACAAAAGGTTCAGTTCAAGACTGAAAATCAGGACATTACACTCCTAGTTTTACCCTCTTCTACTCCCACAAATAGTCAGGGTACTATCTTGTCTTGCAAAGACTTACTTGCTGGGCAGAGAGCTGAGAAGAGAGTGGTCACATCCTACCTTGCAGTGGGAGAAAGAGACCAGCTTTCATTTTCACTTTCCTTTGTCAATTTTTAGCAGTCTCTTAAAACATCTTTCTTCCATCGCTAGAGCCTATGTGATTATAACAGGCTGATTCTCTGCTGCAGCCCAAGGAAGTCTCAGAGGAAAGGTCAAGCACAAATATAAAAGCCATCCCCTACCTTAGTCCCTGTTCTGCTGTCTTCCCCAGATCCTCTGAATGGGCTGGCTGGGAGAGGATCAGAGGACACAGGCAGCCCGTCACTTACCCCTTTCTTTCTTTACTTGGCAATAATCCTACCAGTGTATTTGCCATTTGGGGTCTCACTCTGCCCTCAGCCGGCACTCACCAGGGGGCGGGGAATGGGTTTCTGTGGTTTCTTTGAGCCCAGCTTTTTCATGGCATTATAGTACTTCTTCTGTTCTTCTGTCATGAAGATGTCCTGACCTCCAAAGTAAAGGAAGAAAGAAAAGAACAAGCAATTACAATAGGCTCTCATGCGCTGTGGTTTGGACCTAAGATTCGACTCTAAGAGCTGAGAGGGGCCTGACCCCCTGACCTTTCCAGAGGTCAGTTAAGCTAATAGTTGGCTCATAATGAGGTAGACCTAGGACAACTATTCTAATTCAAAGAAACACCAGCCTTCGTCCTCAGCTTGGAATTCCTGAGGTCTGCCAGTGGCTAGGCATGAAGGAAATGGACAGCCCCACTGAGGGCCCTCAGGGAAGGGCACACTTGAGAGCTGTGATACTGAAGATAGTTGAATCTTCCTGGTTCACACATTTTTTGGGGACCCGCTTTCCATGACAGAAGTCTAAAGAAGAACATTTTAAAACGAAAGGATTTTCAGGTCCTGGTTATTGGCCCATTTATTTCCAACAATATTAAAAATTCAGAAATCCTGGTGTAAGAAAACAACACGGGGAGGTCCTTGACACAGATGTGACTTCTACAATGGATGACGAGAGTGAGTGCTTCAGTTTGTTTAGGAAGAATTGTTAACCACCTGGAACAAGGCAGGAAGTGAACTTTCCAAGGATGGTCTCTCAAATCCTAGTTTGCTAGTGGTGCCCAGGGATTCCCATCGGTCATGACAAGTCTAGACACTTTCTACTTCTTGCTACAGTTACTCAGCTGATGCTGTCCTTTTCACCCCTATCACTAGGCCCTCTCTGACCTGCCTCCCCCTGGCGGGAAGCCACACCCAGCAAAGACCTCAAGAATTGCTAGTACATTAGGTATTAGGACATTGTTAGTTTGGCCTAGGAAAAGTGGTAAAGCACACACTGTGCAATCCAGCACCCCCCCCCCCTCCGAAAGAGTTGATGGCACTAATATATAGTGGGGCCAAGGCCACAGGGAGGTGATAATAAGGATTTTAGAGAAAGAGAGGCATTTTCTTTCTAGAGATAGGGACAGGGGTGTCTCTCATCTGTGCTGAGCTCTGGCCGCTGGCGGTGAGGGGAGGAAACCTATCTTTTTCTTTTGTTGATTGAAGTTATCAATGATGACACCAATGAACAAGTTCAGGGTGAAGAAGGAGCCGAAGATGATGAAGATGACAAAGTAGATGTACATGTAGATGTTGTCCTCATACTTAGGCTGCTCGTCGGGCTGTCAAAAAGGATCAGGGAGGAAAGAAGAGAATCAGCTCCTGGGTGGTGAGGGTGGGGGTGGGATGAGGCCGCGATCTGACATGCCATTGCCACCAGCCATAACCGCCCCCTGGAGCTGTTGCACAAGCTGGGTGGAGGGCGTGCTACTTTCTGTCTGCTTGGGTCCTCCCCCAGGTCCGCAGCCACCCGCCCCCCCCCAACACGGGCGACTATGCAAATGGAGAGTGGAGACTATGGTGGAGACTATGCAAATGATGAGGCCGGGGGAGGGGAGGCAGGGCAGCTAAGAGCCACTCTTGGGTCAGCACGAAGAAGAGATGGCTCCTCTGGGGCCAGGTCAAAACCAACCGCCTGATCATCCAGAGCCGATGTAAAAACGTGATGACTGAGAGGAGGAAACTGAGCTATAATCAATCAAACCAGCAATACGTGTCCTAACCCGCTCTTTCGCCACCATGCTGCTTGCTTTCTAGCCTTCTCTCAAGGTTGTGGTTTCGCCAGGTGTATCCTTACCTTTCGGGAATCTACAGCTGCATACATGATGTCCATCCAGCCTTTGAAGGTTGCCTGGCAAACAGAGTCAGTCATTAGACTGTGCCCGTTGGGGGCAGGGGGTGGGAGTCTAGGCAGGGGTCACAGAGGCCAGGCTCAGGTTGGGTGTGAACACAGGACTGAGTTTGGGCGTGGTCTCATATGGACCTAGAATTTTGTGTTAGTTAACACAGGTCCTGAGGGGGCTTTGTCTAAGTCCCTGGAAATAACATCAAAGTTTGGCAGAGAAACATGTTGACAATGGTAGCTGGATCAATACTCTCATAAAAGGTCTTTAAAACAGGCCTGAGAAGGTTGCCCAATGCTCGGGCAAACTTGTATTTATGAACAAGTGCCAGGAATCTACTGAGGCTGCTGAGAACGTAACCGACCACCCATGAGTCATTTTTTACCATGGTGTTAAATAAGCAATGGGGGTCTGAAAATTTCTAAGTTGCAGTTAAAAAAAAAAACCAAAAACACAAGGCCACAAGGCGACAAGGCCAGAACTTTCCCCATCCTAGGATTGCCTACAGCAATGGCAATCCTGCCTTCGTCCCAGGCAGCCCTTCCTAACCGCACTGTCTTTCCATCTACTAGACCTCTGATTTTGGAAACAAATAGTGGTTAGCAATTCAGTGTTCTCCGTTTTCTTTTTGTCCCATTTGTTTTATTTATTCAACCAGATTCAAAGTTCTTTCAGGGCACGGGTGGATCTTTATATGTCAGATGGCCCTAGTAGTGCCAAGCACAGCACCTTGTGCGCAAGGTGTGAATACAGTGTCTAACTGGCTGATTGATGTGTATTGGTCTCCTGGAGGTGCTCCAAATCAGATTCAACTTGCAGGTCCCGTTTCTCCAACTGGGATAAAACAACAAAAGACTCCGGAGTAGGATAAAGCTCATTCTATCAACTTTGCCATCTACTAGCTAACAGTGCTAGCTAACAGTAAGTGCTTACTATCTGTAAGGTCAAGTTGAGAGCTTCACCTGCATTATGGCATTCAGTCCTCCCAAGGACTATATGATGCAGGCACGGTTGTATTAGTAACAAAAATACCTAATAGCAAAATACCATTAATCAAGCACTGCTGTGTGCCAGGCATTGTTCTAAGAAATTTTAAAAAATTATTAGGACTCCTCTTAGCAACAGTGCAAAGTATTATCACCAACATTTAACAGATGAAGAAACAGATGTGGGGAAGTTGAGTCATTTGTCCAAGGTTATATATGCAATAAACATCGCAGTACGGCTCAAACCTACATCTGTCTGACTCCAAAGCCTAGGAGCTTTCATTGCATCCTACTGTCTTGTCAAACATTCCAAAAAATTGGTGAGAGTCGAAGAGAAAACTAGACATGATGGTATGCTACATAATTAAAATAAATCCTTTCTTACTGTGACAAGTTAATTTGAGAACTTTCTCTGGGAGGGGCTGACATGAGCGGCAGCATCCTAGCACTGCCATATTCTTCTCTTTAGTTAACTTAGTGTGGCTGTTGTATAGGGTTATTCTGCTAAATCAGAATTCCCATTCTGTTGGTGTGGTTGGTGTCTATGCACTTACCTTCTTCTCCCCACCCCCGTTCTCTTTAAATAAATACTTCGCCCTGGAGAAAGACGGTGATCTCTCTGCAACTTTCTTATGCTGCAGGAATCTATTTGTTGCTGAGCAGCTCAGAACTCTGTCCTGAGGATTGGGAGAGATTCCCCCCACCCCCACTTGAGTGAGGTCTTGGAGAATTCAGGAATTCTCAGGAAAGGTGTCTCCCTGGAACTGGATTGGGAAAGGACATTGTTCTCTGTGGCCTATAAGGAGTAACCCTGATTCTGGAGATAGGAATGAGAAGGAACCAAATGTGATTTCGCCAGCTGTCGGAATTCCCCAGGACTGGCAAAAACGGCAACGCTTACCACTTGAAGAAGTGCCAGGTAGCCTGCACCGACGTTGTCAAAGTTGATCTTCACATTCTTCCACCTGATTTCTGTGTTGTTCCCCTCCATGAGCTTTTCGCACTCAGTTTTATTGTTGACATCTTCAATTTCAAATCGGATTTCAGAGGTCTCATTAAAGCAGTAGTGGTACTTCCCCGCAAACAGGTTAACTCCCATGATGCTGAAAATCAGCCAGAAGATGAGACACACCAGCAGCACATTCATGATGGAGGGGATGGCGCCCACCAAGGCATTCACCACCACCTGCATTGGAAGGGGGAGGTTGCTGAATGTTGGGAGGAAGTACGGGCAAGCATACTCTTCTGATTTCCAGGAGGGGAATGATACTGTGTGGCTTGTTCTGACTACAAAAACGTTATGCCCCCTTTGGAATTAGAGTAGCTGGATGGATCCACAAGTAGAACCAGCATTTTCTAAATCTCTAAAGAATATTTTGAGGAATACTAGTAAATTCCTTAATATTTATTTCATCTAGCATGAATTTCCCTGCCCCAATTGACCTAGGTCTTCTCCCCTCAGGCTCTAACCTGGGACTGAAAAAATTATTTAGTCTTGTTTCCCTCCTTGCCAGCTCATAAAACATGCCCCCCGTGGGGGAAATCTGATTTCAAGCTCACCAGTTGCCTATCAACAGACATTCCCCTCTCTGCAAAACAAGGTAGGATTGTTCAAAATCACAGAGAACTACCCTTCGGGGTTAGCAGGGAATCAGTCAATGGTACACAAAGTCTCTTTTATGCAAGGCCAGTTATCTTATTTCAGGCAATAGCTGAGCATGCATATTTTGCAGGCTCAAGAAAAAAAAAGCTATATTCCCTCTACCAAACAGAATAAAATAAAATCTGAACAGATGTATTTTTCACTCAAGGTTCATTATTCTTCTTCAGCCTTTTTTTTTTTTTTCCCTCTCTCCTGACTTTGTAGGCTTCTGAATGTAAGAGTTGTCCCCGTTTGGCTAATGCTGACTGCTGTCAATCCAGGGCTGGACTCGACTATTCACAATGTATTAGGAATAGGAATGCCTTACGTTTTCTGGAAAGTTCTGGGTTATATCACTGGTCTTGAAACCCCCAAACCGGCATATTGTTAAAAATCACTGACTGTAGGTAAGCTTGGGAACGGGGGGGAAAAAAAAAAAGCAAAGGGAAAAATTCAGGAATCAAACTTTCTGGGTTGTTTTTAATTTCCATTTTGATTCACACTATAGGTGAGAGTAGCTAGACAACACTTCTACTGTGGTGGCAGTTTTCCATAGAGGAGTTCAAAGGGCTCACAAAAATAGCATTTGGGGGCGCGGTGGCGGGGTCGGCACAGAAAATGAGGCTGGTGTTCACTTTGCCCTGATCCTCACTTGCTGTTGTCTTAAGTGGGACTGCTAAGGCCCAGAAAGGTAACCCTATAACGTGGGAAGACTGTGTCTTCCTTTCTCTAATATCCTAGGAAAATTAACATGGAGTTAAAAATAAAAACCATGGATGTAAACGCAGCTTTCTAATGTCTTGTTAGAGGAGGTGAGAAGTATCAGCATGCTCCTGCGTCAGTTTTTCAGTGCGGAGAAGAGGCAGGACACACACTGCCGATATGCACAGCGTCCAAAGGGCCCACAGGGCTGTGCTGTGGGAGGAACGCCAGGGGGCAGCTCTGGGCTCTGTTTGAGCCCGACTTGGGGTCGAGTTTTCCTTATCTTCTGTTCTGGCCTTACACTGCAATGTCACTGGTGGGAAAACGGGGTTGAGAAGAGCTGTTCTGTCCTATATAAAAAAGGCAATGATATTCTGCGAAGGAGTCATTCTTTAGATTAAAATATTAGTTTTGTGTTTCCCCAATTCATATATGAAGGCCTTTAGATTGAGAGGTAGTTATTTCTTAATTCTTAGACCAAGAAATCTCTTCTAGATTTAATAGCTCTGTCTTTGGTGTAAATGATTATCCTTCAACTGTTCATTACTTTGATGGAGGAAAGCTGGAATATCCGAAATCTGGAAAATCCTCCATGTTATTTTGGAGAATGATTGATTGATTGATTGATTGACATGTTACCGAATGTGTCCAGTGATCAGATTTGAATTTTACCTCCTCATTCTACAGTTGCTCACCCTTTGGTGGAGCACCAGAAAGCAATGAAATGTGCAAAAGAACAGGCAAAAGGAGGATGATCCACAAATGGAATAATCATTTCTCCGACGATAAGAGAGTAGATTACCAAGATTCAAAAGATCAAGTCCATGTGACAGCATTTTGCAGCAAAGCTTAGGGGAGAGATCATGACCTTCTATTAGACCATCACAGGTGTGCAATGGGGAAGTAGGCCCCAAAAGATCTGAAACCCAGAAATGTTTCTTTTTATCTCAGTTCAGTTCCTCCTCTGGGAACTCTTCTGATTATTTTAGTCCAGTATAACCTGTCCTGGATAGGGTTACGTGTTACAGTTTAATATGGGGTAATATTTATAGCAGGGAAGAATAATTAGCTAATTAACTAAGTGACCTCTTCCTACTTTTATACGTGTAGAGCTGATCGAAAGAATCAATACATGGAAGTATTTACGGGCCTTGTTCTCTGATATGTAGAACATGAAAATCCTATAAAATCCAATGTCCTTATATGATGTAAATGCTCTTCTGATTAATTATAATCAAAGAAAAACTTCTTAGCTTAGCTTTATGAATAGAACAGTAAACAGCTCATGAAATTTACTAATAATTCTTCCTGGCTGTAGACACTAGCTAATAATGAAAATTGTTTAACTGTGCTCCATATATAATCATCATTGGGCTGACATTCTCAGCAACCAAAGGGCAAAAAACCATGCTTTCTTGAACTCTCACACCACAGGTAGTGCAAATGGTAATTCAAGTTTCCACAGGCAATCACTTCATGAATTGGTCCCTAATAACTCTTAAATTATTCTACATTGCTTTTAGTTATGATAAAATTCATTGTTCAAAACTAGGTATAGAAATATTACTCAAAGCTTGGGTCTAGCAATCTACAAAATTATTTTTTTTCAATGCACATTTATACTTAATGATTGCTTCCAATCACTTGGCTGATGGAAAAATTCCAATGGATATGAATTCTTAGAGCACTGTCTTCTCATAATGTCTAGAACGCTACTGTTCATTAAATGCTATAAAATCTGTCAAATAGCTTTTAATATCTGGCAGAGGGAACATGGCTTTAATGGACAACTATGTACTGACAATCAACAAAAAGGCATGCATGTTTCATAGCATTATATACCCTCAAAAATTTAAAAGCACAGCGAAATCTTTAAATGAAGATTACTATGGAGGAGAGAAAAGCAAAGAACTACATTAAGTGTTCCTTTGCCAATAATTGCATGAGTGCTTCAATTTTCCAGTGTTTGGTTTGAGGAAGGAGAGGAAGAACTGAAGTCAGTGTCCCAGGACAGGCTAGGGCTGGATGTTCCCTCCCAAACAGAGGTCTGAGCCTACCACTGGAGCAGCACAGTGACAGTCGAGCCCACCTGCATTGATGGTCTTCAGTTTGTGAAGGATTCCTAGCTAGCATTTTTCTAAGGGTAAGCGCTGAGTGTTGGTGTACATAAGAATCCAAACCACAAAACAGAAAACATATGGCCCCAGAGAAAAGTAACCTTGAAATAAAATGTATGTACCTAATGCTGTTTATCGCTGGGAAGCTGACTGTTAGCTCAGGCGGATTCAATCTTTCCTTCCAGCAGCTACGCTTTCAGGGAGGGGCTGGGAAGCAGCCGCACAGGACAGGATCCTTAGCCCTCTCCTCTGCCCAGCCAGGAGCGGTCAGTGCTGTCGGCTGACCAGAGACGACCAAACCAAGGGCCACTCCTCTACCAGAGCTTCCCTTCCTGAACACTCATTGTTCCAAATTCTGGCTTTTGGTTCAAACTGGTTTTCCCTCACGTTATTTTTGTTGGAAAAAACCTCGATGTAGAGGTTTCACTTCCTCATACTTTTTCAAGGAAAAGTTTATGCCTCTCTGCTCTGATCACCACTTCTGGACCTCTGGGTCCCTGAGCTACTTGCAGGTTGGCAACCAGAAGTTTTGGGGAGTGGAATTGGTGAGCCCAAGGGAAGGTGAGGAAAGGGGGTGGGGCTGGAGGGAAGAGGTGTGGCCACCCTAAGGGCCCCTGAGTCCAGGGGAGGCAAATAACCTTGGCATGAACAAACCAGCCCTGGCTGGTTACCAAGGACGACTTCCGCCAGGGGCAGGGACTGGCAGTAACAAGACTGCTGGTGGAGAAAGGTAGAGCAAGTGTCAGCTGGGCGTTTTTTCTTGGGCTTTCTTCAGGTACTACCAGTCTGGCTTTAGGAGGTTCGGGATCACCCCTGAGGGGTGGGGAGGAGCATGGGCTATGGACGCGGCTACAGTGTGCCCAGTACTGTCTCCACCAGCTTTCTTTTACTCCTCAGTTTCAGTCACCAACATAGGTGATCAACGCTCTAAACAGAACTGATAGGATTTAGGAAAAAAGTTTCACTAGCCCTTTCTGAAAAAGGGAGAGCACGGTAATCCCATGTCTAATGACCCGGAGCACAGAGTCGTCCGTGGGATACTCTCTCTCCCTCAGTCTAGCCTGTGCCTTACAGTGACCTCCCTGCACTTGTTCCAACATCTCTCTGATCTCTGGGAGAAAGACTTAGACTCCCAAGTTTTGCTTTGTTTTTTTTTTTTTTTTTAATTGAAAGCAGTCTGTGCTGTCATGGACCTGACTTTCCTGCAGACGGTTTCACGTGGGTTGCAGAAAGCTGATATGCAGTAAACCGAACCGTGACTGTGCTACAGCAGAGACGCAACTGGTGGCGAAAAGCATTTGTCTGAAGAAACTAACAGAACACAATTCCCGAGGCGCAGTAAAGTTTTCACCTTCCTGTCCAACTGGGGGTTGTTTGTGGAACAGTGCCCAGGGACCACAGATGAGGAATGGATGAAGCAGCACTGTCCTGGTACCTAGTTCCTCCACTCAGTCTTGCTTCCTGGGGGCCACTGTAACCATTTAATTTTCATTCCTACATTCTGATATTTGCACATTTAAAAAACGTATCCTCGGTTTGCTCTCCTGCATGTATTCAACATCTGAATGGAAATGAGTTTTCTTGGTCTCGTTAAGTATAACAGACCTCTCTGTTACCACGGGACAACTATTACCACTAAAAGACAGTTGCCCACATGATTTTAGGAAATTGACTTTTTAGCATGTGTGTGTGTGCACGCGCACATGCACACACATGCACTTTTTTTTTTTTTAAACCAACAGAGACAGCAAAAGGGCACCAAAAGAGGGAGCCTCGTGTTTCTAAGTTGGCAAGGTGACAGCACCTTGCCCTGTTTGGATCTGGGTGGAGTGTCACCAAAGCAGGAATAGCAGGGGTCAGGAAATTTCAGAACCAGCGGAGAAGTCATCTGGCGCCATACCTGATTGTTATTTGCGGTGTCAGGATAGGGAACCATACAGCGTGGGCAGAGGGGTAGGGGGTGAGGAGGAAAGCTTTGCTATCAGACAGAGGCTGCCAGTCCTTATGGGACTGGGCTGAGAACAACAAGGTGCAATAAGAGGAATCAGAATAGAAAGAAAAGCATTTCTTTTCCCAGGGCCATGCCAAATTCTGCTCCGTTCCCAATGCCAGGCCTGCCATCATGTCTTCTAGTCCCCTTCTCTGCTGCGTTCTCAGTGACGGCACGGCCACAGCCCCCACTTGGCTGATGCCCTACCCGGCACTAGCCCTGCCTGCGGTCTCTGCTTTTCAGTGGGGCCGCGGGTTACAATTCCCCTTCTTTGCACCTGGTGATTCTCCCTATTAAATCAACAGCCCAGAAAGCCGCCCCGAGTGCTACAGGTAAGCCAGGCCAAATGAGAATAGCCAGCGTTAACATGTTCTGCGATGGCACGTTGTTGGGGCGGGGCCCATGTTAATGTGATGAGGCAGCTTGATGAGACCCCCTCGCACGGGGCAGGTGCGGGGAGAGAGCGGAGGATCAAATCAGCAGCTGCATCACAGATCGTGTCTGAATGATCTTCCCACCGTGTGATCAGTTCTAGCATGCGTAAACAGTTTCCATCGGCATGCAGAAGGATCAGCTGCTCTTAGTATCTTACCCTCATCCCTTCAAATCGTGATAAGGCTCTTAAGGGTCTCAAAGCTCTTAGGGTCCTAAGGGACTTTATGGCACCTAGTTCCGAGTAGCCCAGGGCATTAGCTATAAGGCTGACTAAAGAGACCTACACGGAAACAGAAGAGAAAAACAAAAACAAAAAAGGAAACAAAGCAAAACAAAGAAAAACAAGAAAAGAGGTTCCAGAGTGTTAGAATAAAGCCCCTAGCACTGATTACACAGATTGGGCCCCCCAGGGAGAGAGAGTGGGTAACACCAGCTGCCTACTTCAACTTGGACTCAAACGACCTGAAAGGAAAGGAGGTTGAGAGGCAGAAGAAAAAACACAAGGGGGAGGAGAAAATCGAGAGGAGGCGGTAGAACATACATACAGGTTGGCAAAGGGAAGAGGCTGAAGGGAGAGGGGGAATGAGGACGTTCCAGTGGAAGGAGAGGAGCCTGAACAGATGACAAAAACCTTACCCTCGCCCTTTACAGCCTCTGCAGCTCCCAGAAGTTGCCATTAAATTAAGCCAGACAAATTTAATGGTACCTATGGAAAAGAATACAGATAAATACACACACTCCACACAAGCCGCCCCCTCCTCAGCTCATTCACCATGGATTTCCAACAGGGACAAGCTCTCTTGCTCCTGGTTGACAAGAAACCATTTGCTGGAGAACGTGATGAGTTACTACGTCAACAAAGGAAACGTATCCAGTAAGCGCCACAGCTGGCTTTGCCGTTCCCAAGAAGGCAAGAACCAAAGGAAGCAATTTCTAGACAGAGTTTTGGCTCTACGAGAACTCCCTTAAGCAAGTCTTCCGTCTCTCACTTTCAACTATAATAATCCTTCCGTCTCTGAACTACAACCAGACGCCTTCATGAGAACTTGGGTGGGCCTGAAAACTGAACCTGTACTTCTCCTTATCATCCCCATTCTTTCTCTCCAGAAACAGCTCAGAATGAACTGGCCTCAGGTCTGTTCTTTCCTGGACCATCTTCTACTCTCATCGTTAGAAAAACAGCTGGAAGGATAAACTTAGAGCAATTGTAAAAATTTTAGTCACAGATGAGGACACTGAGCCCCCTACACAAGACTCTGCTGGGTGTCACACTGGCAGTTCTGGAGCCAGAAATAGAGACCCTGGAAACTCCTGGTTTCCAGGCAAGAGCTCCTTCTTCCACAGACAGGTCACATCCCCGACTGGCAGGTAAAATGACGATATCCCAAGAGGGTTATCGGTATCAGAACAATCCGGAGTCGACTGTATCACCCTGCTGGGGAGAAGCCTGCAGGTCTCCAGGCCTGGAGTCATGATGGTTAAATGCCTTCCTGCTCTTCCAGAGCCAAACTCACTTTGTCCTACCAGAGCTCCCAGAGCAGTTCCCATGTGGTCCCATAACACCGGATGCCGACTATACCTGGATGCTATACCGGACTATACCGGATGCTGCCTGGGTCTGATCCGAGAGGCCTGACCGGAGTTCCCACCAAGGGAACTACCTTTAGCCAATCGAATCCTGACAGTCTGGGCTCTGGGTTTCTTGGAGCAGTCTTTCCCGTGTACTGCACCACAAATTCTGGGATATGTTAGGATATTCCCATAGATCATTCTTAAATTCCCTCTACTGGAAAGTGGTGGTTACAGATCTGCTTGGCCTACATTGATATTTTAAAGCAAATTTAGAGGAGAAAAATGGAAACAATCTACAACTCAGTTTCATTTGCTGTTTTTTTATCTCTAGCTGAGGGCTTTAATTCTTTGAGTCTGTATCTCGGAACTATATGAAACATTTAAAAAAATAAGTTCTTTTCTTTTTATAATGAAGCAGGAGGACTGGCAGGAGGCAGAAGTGGAATGTCCGTGACCTAGTGAGAGAAAGGGATGAGCATGCTCAAGGATTTCAATTTTTTTTCAAGGATTTCAATTTTTAAAAGGGGTGTGAACCTTTGTCTATGTATGGACTCAAAATCCATCAGTGTAGGTATCTTCCCTGGAGTCCTAAGCAGTATCCCAAACAGATCTGGAATTAAAGCCTGCCCAATTTACTCCTGTTCTTTGAAGGGTACATGCTTCACTAGCATGTACCCTTCATTTTTTGTCTAAAACAAGGGTCTCAAAAGCTTTATGTGGAACAGTAGCACCAACCAATCATTTCCCCTCCATTCATCATTCTCAGTAAGACTCTAGATGGAGGTGTGTTTTGCCTATGATTGCCAAGTGCAGTCAACTCTTAACCCCAAATAATCTACAATTGCCAGATTCTTGGTGAGACCTTAATAGGCATATCTGTAGGTGAGCCTTCCCATCTTCACCAAGTGCCTGAGATCAAATACCCCTGAGTCAACCTTACCCTGAGAAACTATGCCAGGTAAAGATGGCCAAACACTAAGCTTTGAGGGGCAATGGCACGCACGATAGGCCCCGCACATGGCAGGGACACTCCAGCTCTTCAGGGCGGTGGGTTAGTCTGATTACAAAGAGGCCTGGGGTGGGAAGAAGGATGGAGGTACAGATGCTGCTCCCCGGCTTGGCTCTAAATGGTGCGGAGATATCATGCTGCTCAGCTGATCAATCTAGCCAAGATCTCCCAAGACAGGGTCAGCAAGGAGCCTATGTGGGCTAGTGCTTAGCAGCTGAGGGCGCTCTGATAATCCTGAGTCCCCATGCTAAACCTTCACCGGAGGTAACAAGCTCATTGCTGAAAGTCTACTTCAAGGAAAGAATCAGACCTGGAAAGAAGAAAGGAGTTGAGGGGAAGTAAAAATTCAGGGTATCAATGGCTGCAGGAATAGAAAAAAAAGGGAGACACTAGGTGACTTTTTCTAAATGATGTGAACATTTTCAAATGGAGAATATTTGTCATGGTCTGAATTCAGGATGTGTGGGCTCTGAAAGTTCCCGTACCTGGAACTGATATGCTGGTTAACCTCTTGATATAATGGGATAAATTTCCCTGGGGGAAAGTTGACAAAACTCTTCTACAGGACAAGGTCTCCACTGCAGCCAAGGACCTGAGCAAAATGAAACATTGTCTCTGTTTGGGAATTATATGGCTTGTAACCAAAGAGAATTAACCTTGGAGGTTGTCTGGATTATCCACGTGATTGTTAAAAAGTCCTCTTAGCAGCTTTAAGGGGCATCAAAGAGGAAGGAGAATCCATTAGGGAAACAAACATGGTGACAAATAACAGATTTGGACATCTAGTCACTGGGGAATGAGATAGGAAGAAGAGCTTCTCTCAGAGGTGGAGCTAGAGTGGGACCTAAAATTTACACCTGCTGGATGTTCTAGAATGCCAAGGACACATGACAGCAAAAAACTCGGATGGTTCCAGCTGTGCAGGTGCATGTAAGCCTTCTTCCCCATGCATAACTCAGGAGTGGCCGACGGTGCAGCCGCGGGACGGACTGGGGCCTCTTCCCCCTTAGCGCACGCTGCTTTATACGGTGATTGTTTGCATACATGTCTCAGCCTTGCAGGCCCTTAGAGAGAACTATCCACGTCTTCTGCTCTCTGTATCCCCCACAACTCCTGGCGGGAGCTTGGCACATTGTGGGTGCTCAGTAAACATATGATACTAAATGCACTGTTGTGTCCAAGAGAAGTCAGTGGATGGGAGGGTCCCAGGAGAGCCCTGTTCCCAGAATGCTGGAGCTAGGCCCAGCAAGGGTGAAGCCAGTCCCGAGGGGTCCTGCAAGCTGGTGTGAGCGCCTAAGGAGCTGGGGCCATGCCTGCATGCCCCTCGTGGCTCACTGCAGCTTCGGGGACAGCTCTACACACAGGATGGTGTTTGATTTCTATTTGTTGACTAATAACCGGTACTGAGGAGTTCTTAGGAACCACTGTCAGGACTCACGGCAATGTAAGAATCCAGCAATGCCCTCAAGCTGGGGAGGTTATGGATAAATGCTTGCTCTGTGTCTGTCTCATACTTTCAGTTTCTCTGCCACCAGTATAAAAGGGAATGAAAATGTTTGCTAAATAAATGCTAATGCACACGACCCTCAATGTTTTTATCAGCTTATTTGGGTACCAGGGGGTCCTGTTCTGTGAAAGACAGCAGGCCCAGTGTCCCTTTATTCTCTGGGCCATAGCCCAAGCCCACTCCTTCATTCTTAGAGCTCGAGCCTTCCATCTGTGGGAGGTGGAGCCCTTCCGTCAGAAGGCACTAGTGGCGGCTGCTGACAGGAGTGCTGAAATCTGCCAGGACGGCCTCGGGTTGCCGCCCTCTGGGGCAGTACCTGTTTGGCTCACTTTAAGGGCAGGGGGTGACTTCCTCACCTCATCTGGGCATCTCCCTAAAGGCCAGGTTTCTGAAAAGGGAATGCAAATAGGAGCAGAGTGACATCCCCTGGAAGGAGTCATTAACCGTGGAAGTCAGAAGTCACAGACATTTACAGGAACAGGAATGTATTCTAGAGCAGAGATCACTGGTGCGGAGTGCTGGGCTCCCATTATCTGACAGAGGCGTCCACGCTGCTCCATTCCGGATCCCAGAGGCATGCTCTAGGTGCTTTACTATATGGCTGAGGAAACCTGCATTCTACATGTACCCAACCAGCCTCCAAACACTCCGCTTGCTTGGCACTTAGCGCTCAGCTCAGCAGGAAGTGAATTCTCCACAGGCCCTGGTCCTGAAATTCCCATTCACCCTTTCTTTCGAAGGCTGATTTGGCTAGAAGAAAAGAGCTTTAGTGATTACACAGAATAAGAAGCATGCATCACAGTTAGAAAAGCCAACAAGGAACAAGGGCTTATTGGGTGAGAAACGATCACAGAAGATGCAGCTTCCACCCTGGAAAATAAGACAGGAGGTGATGGCCGGCAAGCCTTGGAGATGGTCTTGGAACCTGGAGGAGAAAAGGATTCTCGTGTGATCACCACTGTGGAAATGGCAGTGTGTGGGAAGGGGCGTGGATTTCAGTGTGAACACCACCGCTTCTGGACAGGCGGACTAGTTCGGAGGAGTTTGGTGCGAAGCCTTGAGATGATGGAAGTATCCATAAGAATGGTCAGCAGAGAGAGCTTTACTGAGATCCCCCCCACACCTGTACCCCACCTCATCCTCACCCCTCCCCTGGCACCAGAAAGAGCGCACCCTGCTGGTGCAGGGCAAGAACTGTTTGTTCCCAGCCTAATAACAAGGGGCGTTGGCACCAACGATTCCACTTCCTGCTCCTAATCTCTGACTCTTCCAAGCCAAACCACCAGAGCCCAGAGCTGGTTGGTTAACCCCTGGGGCCAATGGAGAGACTTCAGAGCTCCATCACCCGAAGTTAAGCTCTGAGTGCTCTGACAGGAGCTTTCCCCTAAACTACACCTACATCTTGTCCGACATCCTGGGTGCCCAGGCAACTCCGGCCATTAGAGGAAGGAACATCCCTGCTTTTGTTTCCCTACAAGAAGGGGTGGGAAGTAGAAAGCAGGACACGTACAGCCACAATGAGGAAGTCCAGCCAGCACCAGGCGTTGGTGAAGAACTTGACGAAGCCGTAGGCTGTCCACTTGAGCAACATCTCCAGGATGAAGATGTAGGTGAAGACTTTGTCGGCGTATTCCAGGATGGTACGGATGGTCTTTCTCTGCTCGATGTAAATGTCCTCGAAGGCCTGGAAGAGAAGCAGTGGCTGCCCAAGGTGCCTGAAGGGAGACAAGCAGCTTGGGAAGGCCCCACCCCTCGGCAGCTCCTCCCGCTGCGGCTGGCCTATGCTGGGCTTCCTGTCTCTCTCACCCCACCCCCTGCCACATGTGGCTTCTTAAAAAATGTTTTACTGAGATACAATCCACATAGCATACGATGCCGCTATTTCAAGTGTACAGTTCGACTTGTATATCCATTACACAATCAAGTTTAGAGTGTCTCCATCCACCCCCAAAAGAAACCCCACACCTTCTAGCTGCCACCCTCTGGCCTCCTTGCGTCCCACGAGTCCCAGGCAACCACTATGCTATTTCCTCTCTTCCCATCTGCCCATTCTGGACATTTCATATAAAGGCAATCAGACGATACGTGGTCCCTGGTGACTGGCTTCTCTCCCTGAGCACAGAGTTTTCCAAGTTCATCCATGCTGCAGCCCGCATCAGTGCTGCGTTTCTCTTGACCGATGAAGAAGACTCCAATGTGTGGCTGTGTGGCAGTCTGTCTACCTTCCTCACTGATGGACACTTGTGTGCCTACTTTCTGGCTATTGTGAATGGCACTGCTACAAACATTCGTGCATCTGTTTTATGTGGACATGTCTTCCTTTCTCTGGGGTATAATGTCTAGGAGGGGACCGACCGGCTCACGTGGCGACTGTAGGCTTCAGTTTTTGAGGCCCTGCCAACCAGCGCTCCAGCGTGGTGGCACCGTTCTACATGTCCTCCGGCAGAGTCTGAGGGTTCCAGCTTCTCCGTGTCCTTGCCGACACTCTATGTGCTTATGTGATAAAATCTTTTCTCCCTGCAGCCCCTGATGCCACAGATATGGGGGAGGGTCACAGGAGTGGGAGACGCTCAGGTGAAGAAAATCTTAGTCCAACTTTCTCTCTCTGGAATTCCTGAATGAAGTGACTCCCTAACATGAAGGTAGAACGTTCCCATGACTGGAGTGGAGGGCTGTGGAGGGAGAGCAGGAAGTCCTGCAACATGAGAGAAAACTACAGGGGGAACAAAAGTCCCGTGTCCTACAATGGGAGGTCCTGCTCTGGACCGTTCCAGAAGGAAGGACAGAATCAGGCTGCTGCGGATACACTTCCAACGAGGAGGCATATCACGTACTCCAGTTCCATCACTGGACAGCTGGGAGAGGTCATGGTCCATCATTCTTCTCAGGGGTCTTTTGTACAAATAACCCCCCTCTGCTCAGTGAAATACTCAACAGCTTCCATGCCAAGTTTCCCCTTACCTCTCTTTGCAGAGATTCATTCTGTCACCCAAATACGTGTGAGATGCCCAAGACTGAGCTTCCGGTCACTGGCAGCTCTATCCACCCCTCCCACCCAAAGTCCCGTCATAACCCCACTCTCGGCTTCTCTCAGACATTTTAGCTGTGGCTTCACTTCGCTTTTTTTTTTTTTTTTTTTTTTGAGAGAGAGAGTGTGAGCTGGGAGAGGGGGTGAGGGGCAGAAGGAGAGAGAGAGAATCTCAGGCAGACTCCCGCTGAGTCTAAAGCGGGGCTTGATCCCACAACACTGAGATCATGACCCGAGCTGAAATCAAGAGTCAGGCGCTTAACTGACTGAGCCAGCCAGGCGCCCCTTCACTTTGCTCTTCTTAGGTCTCATGCCTCCTAACTGCACAGGGTCTTCAAGTACCGAGCCAAGTGTCCCCTGTTTTATTCATCTACAATAAAGAGAAACTATCAAAGGTGAGCAGTAAAGAAGGTTCAGAACTTCTGTTTCACTGCTGCTTTTCTGCTTTTCTTTTTTTGTGGCAATGAGAAAGAGAAGAGTCAGAGGATGAGGTGTGTTCCTTAATTCTGGATTTCTGTTTACAAGATTGGAGGAAGAGCGATGATGACAGTCACAAAACACCTTTCTCCTGGCTCTGGCCTGAGTCTGGCCCTCCCTTTTCCCATGGGCAGAGATCATCCTGTTATCTGGGGGCCTGCACAGCCCCTCAGCCAGCACTGAGGGAGGCCTGTGGAGGCAGTAAAGGCCTAGGACAGGCAGGACAGTGTGACTAACCCCTCTCCCCACCCAGATCCAGGCTGCCAAGCCATCTGGCCTCCTGCATTTGTCCTGCCACATGCCTGCATAATCCCCCCACCTCTGGCCCCCCACTCCCCACGGGATCTTCTTTGCCACCTACTGCCTCCATTTCAGCTTCTCTTCTCTTCTCTTCTTCTCCTACGGGATCTTTCTTTTCTTTTCTTTTTTAAAGATTTTATTTATTTACTTGACAGAGAGAGATCACAGGTAGGCAGAGAGGCAGACAGAGAGGGGGAAGCAGGCTCCCTGCTGAGCAGAGAGCCCGATGCAGGGCTCGATCCCAGGACCCTGAGATCATGACATGAGCAGGAGGCAGAGGCTTAACCCACTGAGCCACCCAGGCGCTCCTCCTACGGGATCTTTAACAGTAAATTTAACATTCTCTTGCTATTTTCTGCACCCAGATTAGGCTTTGCTTCTATTCCTACATGAATGTGCCTGCCTTTTTTTAAAGCATTTCAAAATTCTGCATTCTTCAGCTTTCCCTTAACTCAAACAAGGAGAATGTGCCACGTCTCTAAGTGCCTACTATCCTCAAATCTATCCAACTGGGGAACAACTCCCTCACTCCTGACCCTGTCCAGGTCTCCTCAGTTATAAGCCAGCTAAAATAAAAGCAAAAGCCCAGATAATGAGCTCCCACAGGGGAGAAGCCCGCGTGTCCAGTGCCCCGAGCCTCACCGATCAATGAGAAGCACTTCCAATTTTGTGAATATGAACAGCCTTTACACCAGAGACCTGGCTTTTTAAGTATCTGCTAATGCCATGAGTTCTCCCAACCAGTTAGGGTGTGAGGGGAGATGGGGTAGGGGAAGCCAACCTCCGTCCCATCTGGGGCAAGTGAAAAGTAAAGAACAGGATATTTGGGATACTAGGTGAGGAAGGGAAGATCATTTGAGGAAGTTGCTTAGAACGGGGCAAACTAAGCAGTGAAGATAATTAATTTGTGCTCTCATTCTGATAGAAAGGGGGTCTTAGATGTGTGAGGTGTCACGCTGAGTGTAAAGAAGATCAGGATGTGGGTAAGTGGATTCTAATCCTAAAAGCTCAAAACATCAGGCCAAAGCACTCTGGCAGACCATCCTGCTTGGGGCCACAGCCATCTGTGCTCTCAGAGGCACTGGGCTTGCACCCCACCTGGACCCTCCCCCAGCTCTTACAAAGCCTTTCCCAGCCCATCCCTCCCCGTCCTCTCCCCTGGACTCACCAGGGCGCCACTGCTGAGCAGAATCATGAAAATGATGAAGGTCTCAAACCAGTTGTGCTCCACAATGAGGAAACAGGTCTTCCTCAGGATCCACCAAGACTTGCCAAGCCCTTCTTCGATGTTGACCTGGCAGCACTTGAATCGCTGGACACAGCCTGGCACCAGCGGGAGAGGCAGGTCAGCGCGGGAGCGGGCCCCGCCCAGACCTGACCCCTCCTTGGCCTCCTGACCCCAGCAGGCGCTGCCCCACCACGCAGCCGGGAGCACAGGGGCTGAATCAGAAGGCCTGCCTCAGCCACGGAGGGTGCCAGGGCTGGGGCGACGCTGCAACACTACGGGGACAGGACCCTCTGGAGTTGGGAAGATGTCCTCTAAAGAAGCCGTGAGAGGGAGGAGAAAAGGGGAGTCAGGAGGCAGACACAGCCATGACACGACAGGCCTTGCTATCGGAAGTTTTGGGCTGACGCCAAGAGAAAACGGACAAAGAAATGTTTGCAAATAGAAACTTGCTCTAGGTAGGAACCAAACATGGGAAACAATATCAACTGGCTTCCAGAGGAGGAGGTGGGGAACAAAGCTCTTGAGGGCGGCCACGGAGCCCCCACGCGGAGCCAACCACTGGCCCCGGCAGAAATCCGCAAGCAGTGCCAGGGCCACGGCCCCCCCTTGTCCTTGCCCCTTTGCACCTTCTGTGAAGCAGGCATCTGGGTCCAAGTACTCCTCGGGCTGTTCCACTGGGACTTCTTCTACTTCGGGTTTGATATCGATGGTGCTTCCTTCAGAGGAGCTAGTGTCATCCAGTTTCTAGAGTGGCAAAGAAAAGGGAGTTTAACCAACTCTGCGTGACACTTCCCCTCCGTGCTCTACCTCGGACACTGACGAAGGACCAGACAGGACTCTTTGCAATTCTTATGACCAGCTCATCACCGTCCCCTTGCAGAGGGGCAAACAATTACCAGAGGGCCCTCAAAACTTCTGTTGGGACTGAAGCCTGCTCACAGATGAGGGGTCCACCTGAAACGGAAGGTGGCTATTGGTGGGTCTCAGCGCTACGGCTCAGACGGATTACTGGCAGGGAAGTACTGGAGGGTTTGCTCCAGCCTCTGACTGAGATGAGCCAGCAGCAACGGAGACAGATCTAGGAACATCTCAGGAAACTAGGTCACCCCGGGGAGGTCTAGAATGACAGTGGGTATTAGGGTTGGATCTCAAACCTAGCTGGCTATTTCCCAATCTCTCTACCCAGCCCATAGCTGAACCAGTCCCGGGACCTGCCACGGCCGCTTGTTCCCACACAGAATCAGGGCTGGGTTCTAGACTGGGACCTTACATCTTTGCTGCCTTCAGGATCCGACTCGCTGCTAACATCCTCTGTGTTGAGGTTCTCAAAATCAGACTCGCCTACAGCAATGGGCACCCGTACGGTCAAGTTGGGATTGTTGATGAAGGACATGTGGTCCTCGTCGATGATATACTTCTCCACGCTGCTGCCAATGCCACTGGTCGTGCCGTTGCCATTCTTCTGGAAGTCACCGTTCCGGTGGATGTCTGCACCGGTGTGGTTGGCGATGCAGTTGGCCTTCTTTTCATAGAGCTCGTCCAGGGGCTTCACTTCATCGGCCTCACGCTGCTTAAAGTGGGCCTGCATGAAGGCGTGCACTTTCAGTTTGGCCCAGGCCACCCCCTTCTTGATCCGGATGACTGAGATTTGTAGGTTGTTCATTTCTCCATCGTCGTCCGTGGCTGCCAGATTGTCTGCACTGAAGGAGCTCAGAAGCAAGGCCAGAAACAGGTTCAGCACCTGTACCAGTGGCATTAGGAGAAAGGAGAGTGAATGTAGACAGTATGATGTGAAGTCAGCCATTAAACTAGGATTAAAATTGGAAGCCCACAGACTTCTGTGACAGGCACAAGAGTTTCTATCATGTTTGGTTTGACAGTGCTCATGTCACTAAGTGGGCATCAAGAAAATTTTTTTTATTGAAGTATAATTAACATATAGTGTTATATTAGCTTCAGGTATACAATATTCAACAATTTTATACATTGCTCAGTTCTCATCACAATAAGCATTCTCTTAATCCTCTTTATCTCTTCCACCCATCCTCCCCCTCTCCTCTGGTACACATCAGTTTGTTCTTCGTATTTAAGAGTCTGCGTTGTTGTTGTTTTTGGGGGTTTTTTTTGGTCTCTTTTTTTCTTTGCTCATTTGTTTGTTTCTTAAATTTCACATGAGCGAAAACATGGTATTTGTCTTTCTCTGACTTATTTCACTTAGCATTATACCCCCTAGGTCCAGCCATGTTGTTGCCAATGGCAAGATTTCATTCTTTTTTATGGCTGAGTAATATTCCACTGTATACAGATACGCCTATCTCTTTATCCATTTATCTATGGATGGATACTTGGGGTGGTTCCATATCTTGGCTAGTATAAACAATGTTGCAATAAACATAGGGGTGCGTATGTCTTTCCTAATCAGTGTTTTTGTTTTCTTTGGGTAAACACCCGGTAACGGAATTACTGGATCATATAGTAGTTCTATTTTTAATTTTTTGAGGAACTTTCATACTGTTTTCTACCAAGTGGGAACTTTGTTTGGTTTTGGTTGTAATACAAGGTTAATATGTCTTTTCTTGGTTCTTTTATAGTTTTACAAACATATATATGTACCCCCAAATATATTGCTTTTCTTACAATCAGAAAAAGCAAAAACTATATACATTTTGGGAAAAAAAATTTCCCCAAACAGAAAATAAAGATGGACACAGCTTATTGGGAGGATTTAAGAAGAAACAGATGCCATGTATTCACGGACAGGGGAAGTGTTGGAAATCCACATGAAAAAAACAACTAGGCTTGGAGAGCCATGCTTTCCTACAACAAGCCAAGAAAGTAGAACTGGAATACAGTTCATGTCATCTTAAGAATTAATTTCCTTTGCTTTCCTAACATTTATAAAATAAAGTAGTTTAACAAGACAGTGATTGTGACTGTTGTGTTCTGTTGTATATCTAAATGTCCAGCCAAGCTTTATTTAAATAAAGCCAAACTTTATTTATTTATGTTTTAATAGCCTATTTTACCACATTGGACATTAAGATTAATTAATTTATTTTTATTAAGACTTACTTTACAAATTGGGAGAGGTGTTCACTTCTTGATTTACACCTGGCCCTTACTTTGTCACACTTCTGAAGAAGAGCAAGCAATACATTTTAGGTGGAGATCATAGTATGGGTAGAGTGGGGGGAATGGAAACAAATAAATGCACTATATATACACAAATTATTTGGGCCATTTGTAGAATTACAAAGGAGTATGGTTGGTAAAATGAGGGTGAGTTGGAGGGGGCTTTGAAGGCCAGGCTGAGGAATTTGAATTTTATTTAACTGGATTCACTATTGGTCTTTGAGTAGAGGAGTAACAGATGATAGAGATTTGAGAAAATGATTCCTACCAGCTACATACAGTTAGAGCTGTCACTTGCATGAGTTAATAAGAGTCTAGATTAGGCTACTGTAATCTCAAACCTTAGCATGCCTAAGGAATCTGGGGAGAGGTTGCATGAAAAAATACGTATTTCCTTGGCCTCACCTTTAAGGTTCTGATTCAGTAGATCTGGTATAGGGCCTGGGACCGCCTGTTTTAATGAGTGAAAATTGGGTGGCTGTGATCTTCAGACCACACTTACAGAAATACTGGCTAGATTACAGGCATGGAAAGGATGGGGAAGATCTTAGAAATACTATTAATTAAGGTGTACGAAAGGCATCCCATTGTTTACTGGGAAGGGAGAGAAGAGAGTCAGAAGAGACTTATAGTCACAGATTCCTAAAGACTAGGTGGGCAGAAGGACTGAGCAAAGGTGAACCTGGAAAGGTGTTACCAGAAGCAGAAGTAATGTTATGTGCTCCTGCAGGTATCTGTAGAGTAACGGGGAGAGGATGCGGAGACAAGTGAGAAGAGGAGGATGGAGAAAGGGTGGGAAGGCCAGGGCTGGGAAATGTGGATGCCACTATTTACCAGGAGGTAAATTCACTGAAGAAGTGGGAAGTCTAGCAGGAGTAGGACGAGGGAAGGGTGATCAGAAATGGAGAAAGGAAGGGATTACAGAAACATCACAGTGTCCATTTTTACAGATCATAGGAAAGAATAGGGTGGCACGGCTGGTCCAGAGGCTGGTGAGCAGGAACCCCCTCCTGGCATGCTTCTCTGGCACAAAAAGAAGAACTTCTCTGGATGAGCTGACAGGGGTTCCTCTGGGTTTGCCTTCTTCCAGCCCCCCTTGCTCTAGACTGGCAAGTTGGATTGGGCCTGATCTGAAAGATAAGTACTTCTTAAACTTTAGTGTGCATGTCAATCACCTTGGGGTCCAGTTAAAAATGCAGATTCTGATTCAGTAATTCTGGGGTGAGGCCTAAGATTCTAACATACTCTAAAGTGATCTCATTGCTGCTAGTCCTCTGACCACACTTTGAGAAACATGGCGTCAAAATCTCTGTTGGTGAATGAATATTCTACATACAGAGGCAGAAGACAGCCGGCGGACAGCTCAGAGTACAGCAAAAAAGTGACTTGCCACTTATACAAGTTAGATAAAACCTTCTGTCGGTTTAGATCAGTGGTTCTCAATGGAGGGCAATTTTGCCTCCTAGGGGACAGTTGGCAATGTCTGGAGACATTTTTGGTTATCACAACTTAGGGAGGGTGGGGGGGTTACTGGCCAGTAAAAGGCAGAGGTCAGGAAAGCTGCTAAACATCCCACAACACATTTGTAGGACATTTCTACAACAAAAAGATTGTAGGACAATTCTACAACAAAAAATTATCTAACCCAAAGTGCCAACAGTGTCAAGGTTGAGAAATTCTGAATTTAAATGAATTTTTCTGTAGTAGAAAGAGTGTAGATTTTGTAGTCCAGGATCTAATACAAGCCCTGACATATATCAGTTGCCTGACTTCAGGAAGGTCACTTAACTTTGCTGAGGTTTGTTTCCATAGCTATGAAAAAGGGTTGACAGGTTGTGGGGCTTATGACTCAGCAGGCCTCTGTAAAGAACAGTCTCCTTTCCTTCACTTGTACCTTAGGGCTCTTGAGCCAAGAAAGGATTAAAAACTAGCACAGGCATGAAAGCTAGTAGGACCAAGACCATTGGGCTTCTGGTCAAGGGTATGATGTTCTGGGCAAAGAATGAGAAGTTGTACAAGTTAGTACTAACCACCAAGTTGCCAATAACCATGACCATCATGAAGACGATGAGGCACATGGCCTGGCCTGCCACTTCCATGCAGTCCCACATGGTCTCAATCCACTCCCCGCACAACACTCGAAAGACAATGAGGAAGGAATGGAAAAAGTCATTCATGTGCCAGCGAGGGAGTTCACAGTCCTGGTTGATCTTGCAGACGCACTCTTTGTAGCTCTTTCCAAAGAGTTGCATGCCCACCACGGCAAAGATGAAGACAATAATGGCCAGCACCAGGGTCAGGTTGCCCAGGGCACCCACTGAATTTCCAATAATCTTGATCAGCATGTTCAGGGTGGGCCAGGATTTGGCCAATTTGAAGACTCGGAGCTAAGGGGGGAAAAATCGAAACAAAAATCAAATGATACTCAATCCATTATCTTCCACATGGCTAAAATAAAAATATATAAAATTAGTGAGATAAGCTTAAATTTACTGAGCGACCTTGGGAAATTCCCAGGACTTTCTAACTGTCTTAGACTAAAATGGGAGAATGTGAGGCACAGACAGGCAAAATGGATTAATTTCACAGTACATGAAAAACTTAAACTAGGAACCAAGATTATTGCCTCTAGCCCCCTATATTAGTCTCTGAGTCAAACTGCTTTTTATGTTTTATTTTTAAAATTTTAATTTTTTTTAAGTAGGCTCCATGCCTAGTGCAAAGCCCAACAGGGGGTTTGAACTCACGCCCCTGAGATCAAGACCTGACTGAGATCAATAGTTGGACGCTTAACCAACTAAGCCACACTGGCACCCCTATATCCACTTTTTAAGAACCCATACATGAATATATCCTTTTGCTATTGATTTTTCCTTGACCTCTCAAAGAACATATGAAGGAAAATGTTGAGTTGTAGTGAAGCAAAAGATCAGGATGGCAAGGAAAGTGAAAAATAAATAATCTGTCTCTTTAAAAAAAATCACGTAAAAATTCTAAGTATCTCTTTTTTTGCTTGCCAATAAATAATCAATAGCTGATATGAAACCGTGGAATATGCTTGGTATAACTTGGAGGAAAAGCACAAAGCCCTAGTAGGTGCAGTTCCACGTATATCAAACATCTTACGAGAAGGGCCTATAGTGATATTAATTCAGAGGACAAACTTCTGTTATGAGATTTCTATATTCTGTAATAAAATGATTTATAAGGTCTCAGCAAATAGTCTAGAATTATAATGCATATAATTCATTATCTAGAAATAATAATGATGAGGTCATCTTCAGATGTCATAAGTTAATGACTAACACAGGACATAATAGGAATTTTGGTAGAAGACAACAGCACAGAGTGGAACATTTTTTTCCTATTAAAAGCTTGAGTCTTATCTGAGAGTTCAAGATTTACCAGGTGTTTCTCTGTATGAATATCTGGATCATTCATATTTTTTCCCTTCCTGACTGGCTCTTAAATTTATTAGGAATACTAGTGCTCAGGCTTCCACCTTTTACTCCTTCATCCCATCTTCCAGATAGTAAGAATGATTTTCAAAAAGTCTACTGTGGGCTGGATCCTAAGACTAGTAAAGATCCCAAGACTAGTAAACAGAGGTTCCAGAAACTTGCCAGATGGACTGAGACTGAATGAGACCTCTGTTTTACAAATAATTCCATTTTATTCCAATTCTCTTTTTTCAACATGCTGAATATCCTGATAAAAAAAAACTAAAATCCTTTCAGTTATAAATGCTAAGGTATTTTTCCCGATGGGGAAAGAAAAACCTAAGCCAGTTCTGATGCTCTGAGTGGGATATCCCCAAAGTAACTCAGCTTCTCAAGGGACTTAATCAGAACATAGCTTATGCCTGTGTTTATGGGAAGCTATTTTGAGGGTATCATTAACTGTTTCAAAGTCATTTTAATAATTTTAACATTAATTTTCTCAAGTACATTACAAAATCCTTCTCAGCTAATGTTATGGGGAAAAAAAGCCAATGTTTAATAGTTAATTTCAATATCATTTTAAAAAAATACTGTTTTGTTCCTGTTTTCTGGAAGGGGTCATCATGATGGAAGAAATGAGAGACCTCTTTGAACAAGGAGAAATTCCACTTCAGGGAGATGTTCAGATAAGGAAACAGCTTTACTAGCAAATTCATTAGACCTCAGAATAGCCCTTAGCAATCCTTTTTCATCTTTTAGATTAACCATTATTTTCTGAGGAACTTCCTAAAATTGTCCTCTGTTTGTTGACTGACATTAAAAACTAACTTCTATATTGGGCACTTAGCAGAAAAATTTTTTCAAGATTTTAGTATCTAAGCCAATAAATTGCCAACAGAAACTGTGAGTAGAATATAGCTAAGGATTTTTTTAATCATCAAATTAACTTATGCAAAACTTTTTTAGTAGCTGCAAGATAGGAAATGTAAAAAGAAATTGGAGAAATATGGAATACCAATCGGAAAGATCGCAGCACCGAAAGCCCCTCCACGTCTGCTAGACCCAGTTCCATTAAACTGAGGGAGACAATAAATCCGTCAAAAATGTTCCAACCTTCTTGGAAATAATAGTAGGGATCCATGGCTATGAGCTTCAGGAACATTTCCGCTGTGAAAATTCCAGTGAAAACCTAAAGAGGGGAAGGCGGGGTTAAGAAAAAGAAATAAGAGAAAGAGAATGCCTTTATCATTATCTTTGGATAGAATACGTCCAAGAAGCTGCAAGAGCTAGCCTTCTTAAACTGTGCATCTGAGGACATCAGCACTTAGATGTCGCATGACTACTCCACATGGGGCAGGAGAGCCTTGTTGGCTCTTGATTCAAGTACTCAGTCCCAATGTTCTCATCTTTGTTGCCAGAAACACCTAATTCACATTGCTCAAGAATGCATTTAACAAGCTATTTTAAGCAATAGGAAGACCACACAGGGGACAGACTCCTTCTAAAGGGTCAGCAGCCATTTTGAATGTTTATGTTTGGGGTGTTCGCCTAAAAAAAACCAAAACCAAAAATCAAAAAACACCGTTCATTGAATTGTAATTCTATGTAAAATATACAGCACTATTCCTGATTTGATATTACGTGTCTTTTTATTTTTAGATTTTATTTATTTATTCAATAGAGACAGCAAGAAAGGGAATATACAAGCAGAGGGAGTGGGAGAGGGAGAAGTAGACTCCCCACTGAGCAGAGAGCCCAATGTGGGGCTCGATCCCAGGACCCTGGGATCATGACCTGAGCCGAAGGCAGACGCTTAACTCCTGAGCCACTCAGGCCTCCCAATGTTATGTGTCTTATCGAAGGTTGACATATGCTGCCATGTTTCTTATTTTGAGTTGTAAAAGCAACAGAACACTGCTAAAAGTGTGCAAAATACAGGAAAAAAGTATAGTCTCATCATCTCATACAACTATCATTTTTTCTATATTCCCTCTCTGGTTTCTTTCAAATGCATATATATTTTGACAGAGTTGTAAAATCATAGAGTACGTAATATCTTGGGTCTTATTTTTCACTTATCATAACTCAATCCATGTTTCTGCATAGTCTTCTGAATTCCCATTTATATTGCTTGTATAAAATTCTACTGAGTATGTCCTCAAAGAACTTTCTTTTCTTTTTATTAAAAATTTATTTATTTTAGAGAAAGAGAGAGCGTGAGCTGGGGGAGGGAGATAAAGAGAGAGAGAGAGTTTCAAACAGATTCCCCACTGAGTGAGGAGTCCATCTGGGTAAGAGAATGACTTCTCCCCAGTGTCATAAGACTCCTAACTTTTCTACCTTTCAGAGCACCCCATGTCTCCCAATGCCTCCTGTATCCCACAGGACTTGGTAACATAATGTACTATAAGAAAGTAAAATCCCACAAATGCCAGGTTTGACAAGACCCTCATCCTAAGCGAACCACATAACATCAGACTCTTACTGAATAACATCAGATTCTTACTGAATATTATGATTTTAGAGGAAGGCTTCATATGTAATGGGTTTTAAACTCATAATAAAATTATAGCTTGCAACTACCTGGTTACCAAGTTTACAAAGGAAGCAGTTTAAGGAAAACTTTGAAGATATGGTCTGAGGACAGAACTGGAAGTAGTCAAAAATATTTAGATTACAGATGCTGTTGGGAAAGAGACCCAGTTAATGTATAGGAACGACAAAACAGAACGGTGTGACGGAAATCAAAATGGATACAGGGGCTATAAGGTTTTGTGTCTGTGTACTTTTCCACGGCCCCCCCATTTTCCTAAACTGAAGATGCCGTTATTCTAGAACTGAAAGAAAATAATCCCTAGAGAGACCCAATTAAGCAAAATCAAAGTTCACAGTGCCTGCTACGCGTCTACAGACGGAACATCACTGTGAGGGCAGCTAAGCACATCCTGACAGCCATTTTCCCTCAGTGTAAACCCAGGGAAGGTTTCTCTCTACAGACATGTCAGCCTGCTTGCTGCACACTGAGTAGAGACTGGATTTGCTGTCCCACTGGTTCTGATGGACACACAGGAAATGCTCAGTCATAAGCACTGGCTAACTGACCATGGAATATTTATACTGTGGGAACTCTGATTCCTAAGAGAAAATCAACGATGGCAGAGTTACTGTTGCTCTTCAGTGGGATACATGGCACCCAGATGCCGGGTAGAAATGCCTGTGACAGAGGTCAGCAACCATGTTCTTTCAACATACAGTGAGTGCCATCATTGGGGTTTGCTGGTATGAAAGAACACTTTTTTTACAAATGGAAAAGGGTAGCTTTAAGGTTATCCCTATGATGCCATTCTAATTTGTGCTGTGGTATGCTTCTTGAGGAGGAGAAAAAATAAGAATGATAAGAATTATAATTATAATCACAGAATTATAAGCAGCATATCAACCAACAGCTGTACATAAATGTCGCTCTTGTGAATGTCCTCAAATATTCACCTAGGAATTTATGCTCTAATGTAGCATTTCTCAAAGAAATTGGGACTGGGGTGTCAGGGCCTGAGGAGTGTGGGGAGAGGGTCCACAGGGAGGACACTGGTGTGGATGCTGGGGGTCTAGCATAGGAAGCCAGAGCCTGAAAAGGGCGAGGAGGACAATCACCTAGCAAGAGGTAACAGTGCTTTTTTATCAAATAAATAAAGTAGAAATAGAGGTGACCAGGTTTCTTTGTCAGAGGAGTTACAATTATAGAAACGGAGATACCGGAATGAACCCGGTAATGTTGGACTAGGATAAACAGCCAGCCTCATACTGCGAGGGCCCAGTCATGAACATTGCTCCAATAGATCGTGACTTCTAATTATCATTTCCACTACAACAATGAAGGCTCCTTGAGAAATGGCTGGTCCAGGCCTGAGATGGGAAAAATATAAAATTAGCCTGGACTATTCTATGATACTGGATAAAAGGAAGTGATGAGGATATGTTGACAGGACCCAGAAACCAGCTTGAAGGAACGCCCAGTGGCCAAATCAGGAATGGTTTAAACATTTAGATGATAATGGATTATAGCCCACCAGATAAAACTGAAAGCCATGAGTCTACATTGACATAAATAAATGAATAAATCCAAAGCTTAATGAAGAAAAGTAAATTTAGATAATTTCAAAACATCTTCACAAACACTTACTAATTAAAATGGAATTATAAATGGAAAAGAGTAACTTTACAGGAGAGAAGCCTGGCAGACACCTCCTTCATCAACTGACCGAGTCCCATCAATTTGGGACAAATGGAAACCATGCCATCTGGTAGGTTCAAGGAGAAGACAGCCTCGCTTTTTTGACATTCCCACCAAATGTGTAAGCTGAGTCTAGTCAGGAGGAAGCATCAGACAAACTGAATTTGAGGGAATTCTACAAAATAACTGGCCTGCAGTCTTCCCTAGTCTCAAGGTCAAGAAACTGATGTAAGACTGAGAAAGTCCGCCAAGCTGAAGAAGACTGAAAAGACAGGAAAACCGAATGCAACAGGAGACTGGCACAGCATCCTTTTGCTACAGAGGACATGACTGGGATTTCTGGTAGAACCTGAAGGGGCCCGAGAATGCAGTGGTTGTGAGGTGCACGGGAATTTCCCGAGTCTGGTGGCTGTACTACGGTTTTGCATGAGAACATACTTGTTCATTAAACACACATGCAGAAGGCTCAGAGGCTGTGTCAGCAGATTCCTCTCCAAAACAACATCTTAGACCGTACCTGAAACCTTTCTCCAAGATTGAGATTGTTTAAAAAAACAAAACGAAACACCTTTTAAACTCACTATTGTGTTCAAATGGTTGCAAAAAAGGTAAGAAAAGAATCCTTACATTTATCTCCTGAATAACACAAAAGGTGTAGAAGTCACATAGCCAAACTGGGCTTCCATTTCCTTTATGGAACATGAGGGATGGATAGAATTATCTTTAAGGTTCTTCCTCATATTAACGTTTTTCCTTGTGGGAGGGTTGAGGAGGCAGCAAACTTTACAGCAAACCATTCTCTCCCACCAGAAACCTCCATCTGTATATCTATGGACAAACACAGCTCAGGTCACCGTCCCAGCTGTGGGAAGTCCTTAGGGTTCCAGCCGTGAGATAGGCTGTTCCCTATTTCACAAGCTGGTCAATCTCACTCTTTTCCATCTTTTTCTCAGGTTCATTCAAAGACTCTCTCTAGATGTCCAAGCCTTTGGGAGCTCTTCTCTGCTTGTTAGATGGGATGCTGCCTGGTTCATGAATCATTTAATAAAGCCCGTTAGATTTTTTTTTTTAAATGTCCAAGCTACTGAATTACACTAATATGGTTCCTACGATTTGTGGAGTGCTTTTTACTATTCCAAAAACTTCTCTATAGGTTCTCATTTTGTCCTCCCAAATACTGAGGACATGGTATTATACTTGTTTTATAGATAAACATCTGTGGTTAGAATGAGTAGCATATTTTAAGTTAGTATGTTCAAAACAGAACTCCTGATTTTAAACCTCAAACCTATTCCTTCTTTAGTCATCCTATTTCCCTCTTAGCTACCAAACTTCCAAATCTAGGTACCAGTCTTCATTTCTTTCCCTTCACGCTCACCTCCAATCTACTGGCCAGTCCAAAGTGTCCTGAACCACTCACTGTTTTCCATCCCCACTACTAATTGCATGCTTTCTTTACAATCCCTTGGAAATTCTTGCCCCCAGAGTGTTTTCCCATTTTAGAACTCGGTTTTGGTTGACTTGCTTCAAAAAGTCCCTGAATATTATTAGTTGCTGACCTTCCCTTCTCTCCTCTTTCTTATGGATGATTCTGAGCAAAGTCTTCTGAATGTTCACAACTCTAATTTAGGTGTGACCCTAAGTCTCTACAGATTTTTAAGAAAGGGAAAAATGGTGTTATCTGCTGGTCTGGTGTGAGGGCAATTCTGCTGGTGGTAGGTGACAAGACCTCTCAAATTCCCTTCAAAATCAGGGACTGGCTCTGCAAAAAGCAAGTAAGAGTAAAGACTTTGAGAAAAACAAAACATCGCAGGGAAAATACCACCACCACCACCACCACCATCAACAACAACAAAATTATCAAGCTGTATTTTTCATTACTTAAGTCTTGGCTAATAAGATAAAGCTCATATCTGTATCATCTTGTTGATTCTTTCAAAATGTTGCTTGATGGCCAAGTTTCTGGTCTGCGAGTGACGCAGCCCACTATCAGGTACCCTTCAGAGTCAGCAGATTTCCTGGACAGCCTACGAGAGTGTCCCATTTCAAGATGACCCATATTTCATCGGGTGGCACACGAGGGTTTATATCAAAGCAGTGAGCCTAGAGCGTGTCACTAACTCCGACGTGCAGAGTAGAAAGACCACAGAATTATCTCGGACGTGTACCAGGGAATGCGATAGGCTATAAGGACTAACCAGATAAAGGATCTCCTTTGCCATGTGTGTTTTCATAATCAAAACTCAAAATGATATTATAACACTCTAATAGTATGTTAGTGCTTAATGTAAATACTCTTTGTGTGTGTCAGATGTGTGTGTGTGTGTGTATACAGAGAGAGGGAGGGAGGGAGAAGGAGAACATCAGGCAGGGATCATACTCAAAAGGTAACAAACCACTAGATTTGACTTGCTCATGGTGAAACTCCCAAGGAATAACGAAGCACAGATGACCTAGAAGATTCTTTCCAACTAGATCTTTCCCATCTACCAAAATTCAATCGACTCCTGATTTTTGGACTAAAGAAATAAAACAGATAATCCCCAAATCACAACTATTTGACTTCAGAATACACTGTGCCACCTATTAAGAACAAAACAAAGCACCTCATTCTTATCTTCTAAATAATAAGTTAAATATATGACTTCAGCTAACATTAAAATAAATTTGGCACAGATCAACTAATGGTAGAAACTGGATGAGAGCCCAGAAGTTGGATGGGAGGGGGAAGCCAGCCTAGAATTAAGTTTCCCACAGATAGACCCCATATGGATAATTAAGATATGACAGTGCAGGCAAATTTATAGTTCTGTTTAATGCACTAAAAGAGCTCCCCTATTTTGTGGTGGTTGTTACTGAAGGTGAAAGGGGAAGTGATGCTGGAGTAATGCAGGAATCAATGTGAGAAACAGAACGAGAAAGAAAATCCAGAAGTCCTTGGCTCAGGTTGCTGAAAGCAGCCCACTGCACCATGCCTCCCATTCTGTCACCATGACTGGTTTTCTGCCAATAGCTCCTAAATGACGTCTTCAAAGTTCTGCAGAAAGAGGGAACAGCCAAGGGATCACAACAGTGAGCAGAAGCGGCTGGGGCTACGCCATATGCGGAAGCATTTGTCTTCCAATTAACTCTTACTTTCTTTGCAACTGAACTCCAGCTTCCAGTATCGCAAAAAGATGTCCTACAGGCAAAACATGTTCGGATCATAAAATCCGGAGACGGCGTTCCATCTTACCAGATTTCCTACAGCCAAGACGTGCTCAAACTGTGGTGTCATGGGATGGTGCTCCATGGCCATAAACAGGGTATTCAGGACAATGCAGATGGTGATGGCCAAGTCCACAAACGGGTCCATAACGATCAAATTCACAATCTCTTTCAGTTTGATCCAGTAGGGGTGACACTCCCAGATGAGGAAAGTATTGGCAAATTTATACCAGCACGGCGGGCACTTTCTCTGAGACTCTTCCAGCTCTGTAGTGAGTAAAGAACAAATACGGTGAGAAGACAAAGGGGGCTGCTCTTCACCCTCTGCTGGGTCATTATCACTTCTATTCAGCATAAGAAGAAAGGTGGTCCGAAGGAAGGTGCTGACCTTCCTGAGTGTGTAGTCACCGCCCCCCATCCTGTTTTCTTTCTCATGAAGGGAAAGAGGAAGCAGGGGCAGTCACAGGTCACCTCCCTGTTAACAACGATCTGGTTATAAACTAGGGTTTGATATGTCTGTTTTGGGAACCCAGCGTCATGGTTAGGAGCTTGGCCTCTGGAGTCTGGCTCCCCGGTCTGCCTGGGTTCAGCACTCACAACTGTGTGATCTCAGGCAAGTTGCTGGGTCCTCTATGCTTCTTTGCATCATCTGAAATGACACTTTACAGGCTGGAAGGCTAAACGAGTCCTGTAATCCTCATGCACTGACTGAGGAGTAAGCAAGGTGGTGAAGTGAAGCAGCCTGGACAGCGCCTGGTGCGTGGCAGGTCCTTGGTAAACGGCAGGTCTTAGATTATACAACGTGTCCCTAAATCATTATCAGAGAAGCAGCTGCAAGCACAGACTCTGAAGCCAGACCTACCTGGCCGCTCAGACATTGCTGGGCGGGGGAACCCGGGCACCGTTCTTCAGTCAGTGGAGAGAACTGAATGCGCTAAGACAGAAAGCACCTCAGAGCACCCTGGCCTACAGTAAAGGTCACAGAAGCGTCTGCTCTTAGCACTCATTCTCTGGGCAGCCCAGGCAGCATGGGTGGCCGGCTACCCTGTGCAGGGCGTCTCTTCCAGTCCCAAAGAAGTGCAAGTCAGTGAGCTCACAACTCACAAGTGAGGTGGGCACAGGACTCCCACTCCTCTCCCTTCCCTCCTCTTTCTCATCTCCCCTCTTTTCCCTTCTTGAGACATTTTCGTCCTCCCTCCTTCCTTCCCTCCCTTGGTCTTTCTCTTCTTTCCTTTTTCTTATCTTCTTTCAGTCTGGCTCTCTCGCTTTTAGAAACAGAACTGGTTAGTTTCCAAGAAGATTTTACGTGATCCCCAACATACAAAACAGATAAGCCAGGAACTGCTGTAGTAGAGGCAGGAAGAGGAGCCCAGTCTGGCGGACTTCCTTTTTCCCTGAGGCACTTCCCTAGAATCCTGGACAAAGACTGAATATCACTGGACCAAGATGATCTCAAGGTCACTCACAAAACAAAGATGAAAAAGGACCCTTAGACACTAAAGGCAGAGAACCATTTAGCCGGCAACCATGACAACCCGGGCATTAGACCATAGGCAACAAAGCCCTCCTCAAGTAAAGTATGAGTCATAATAGTCTGAATTACAAAAGTCCAAGGACCTTGATCTCCAAGGATGTTCTTTAACAGATGGAGATTTGAAAACCTGTCAGCATGATAATCCTTAGAGGAAAGGTCTTGGTTCCACGGGGTTGAATATAACTGCATCTATCGCACACCCCAACCCAATTCTGCTGACAAAATCAAATCATTCAAGGAATGAAAAAAAGTTTCCCAGCGTTTCACCAAGAACAAGATGGCTGCCTTAAATTAGTCTACTTTCCCTTTTTCCAACCAGCTGGATGGTGCCCATGGTGATGGCTTTAATTTAGATGGGGTGCTTTGGTTGGGTTTTTGATTGGCTCCCTGGTTGCTAAGAAAATGGTTGCCTTGGTTTTTCAGATTTAAGGGCCACAGTAAGCGCCACGTGGGAGTCTGCGTGGGAAAGGAAGTCTGTGAAGAAAATTTGCTTTGGCTTCTTCCTCACAGAACTCCCTCCCTTCCCAAGGTAAATTTAGTTTTCTAACCAAAAAAAGAAAATGAAAAGGTTCTCTTATTTCCATAAATTCTTACAGTACATATTTGGAAATTTGGTTCCATTCCTCTTTTTAATCTCCTCCCTTCTCCAAATGTCTATTCACTGGCACATGGAGGTTAAAGCAGCGACTGTTCACGTCTCTGACAGTAGACACAATTGCAGTGTTGTACGGTGCACTAGGTTCTAAGTCTCTGCCAGATATCGAAGAGGGGTTTCCCTACCCTATGGGGCACCAAGAAGGTTCCTACAGGGATATTGCGGATCTTACCCACATTTTCTCAGGTAAGATCTCAGGATAATCTTTCGGGTTCCACAAACGGTAAGACAACATGGAGCTTTAGGAGCTAGAAAGGATCAGTTAGGTAACAACAGAGATTTATAAAGTGACTCACAACTTGACCAACTGTTATTGGCCCCACATGCCTGAAACGGCTAAGAATTTTGTCTGAGGAAAAATATTTCCAAAGAAATATCCAAAGGTTTATGGGGTTCCCCTTACTTTGCTCCTGGACATTCTCAGAGAGGTTACTGTAGTCTCAACCTCAGAGGTGCTGGGGATTCTTTTCAGAGAGGGCCTCACAGTTCCACCAAGATGGTGGTGTTAGTAGACCGTGAGGTTTTGAAGGCAGGGCTTCTCTCAGTTCAATTCAACTGCTTTGAAACACCTACAGTGTGCAAGGCCCTGGGAATACGCGGATGAACAAGAGTCCCCACCCTCACAGAGCTTACAGCCACACCACGAGAGACACACAGCGGGGTAAGTAATGGTGCTGACCGACACTTGGGGCTGGTCAGTTGAACACAAGAGCGAGTCAACAAATTGTGGCAGCTGACAGCTCTGGCCAGTTGTCTCTCTGAGGCAGTTTTTGAACCTGTTTTACTTGAGAACCAATAATAAGTACCATCACTTCCTCATTCTTACTTCACCAACTCCCTCCTCTTCTCCCATAGCTTCACTGCTCAGAGAAGTGAGACTATAGTAGTCTGCTTATACCCTTCCCCCAGTCCTCTGAACTAGCCCCAAGCTGATGGCTCTGCTGACTGAATCCTGCTGAGTTTATTGGATCAAGGTGAGCATGTCTACAACGGGATGGAGGGGTTGGCGACACACAACAGGCAGGATTTTCTCCTTATTTACACGCTTCTGGAATTCTCCACTGTGCCCTCTAAGAGATCAGGTAGGCAGAAGAAGCCTGCTTCTTTGGTTTGGTAATCCAAAGATTAAAATTATGTCAGAGTTTCCTAACAGAAGGTCTGAGAAGCAGGAACAATTATTCATTCAATGCTGGCTTTTCATGTTGTAGCAATCATTGAATACAAGGACCAGCAGTTAAATAGGAATGGATCTTTCTTAATGTCCTTTAATTCCCTCTCACATTATTCAGCTCCAGCCATTCGTTGTTCTTTGCTTACAGCGGTGCTGTCTCATCAGCTTTAACAAAGAGAGTGGAATACTAGGGGAGGGGATAGGGGAATGTCTGCGCAGTGAAAGGCTACGTGAACATTAGGACTTAGAAAAGGGAGAAAAAACAGGAATGGCTTCCTACTCAGGAACACAACTATGACGGTCTCTCTCTCCCCTGAGCTGCCCCCTATGTCTGTTTTTTATCATATATGTGCTGGTGGGTGGAGGGTAGAGAATGAGGAGGGCAGAACAGGAAGAGAAAGAAGGGCACAGGGAGAAGAGGAAGGGAGAAGAAAAAGACCAAGCTATCTCTCCATTGGTTTCTACCCAGCTCAGTAGAGGAATGCAAGCACCAAGGCCTTCAAAGGGAAGCCCGCAGCATAGATGCCCCCACCATTCCAAGCACGGCAAGGGTCAGTCTAACAAACATTTCTGGTGCATTTACTTTTACTAGACCCTGTGTTGGGCCCCTTTAGTAATCAATCAACTGAGTAACTGTGGTATTGCGTCAATAGTTCCTCCATTCTGATGTCTGTGCCAGTCGTAAAATATGCCTGTTGGAGGTGCAACTTTCTCTTTCTTTTGTCTTTCTCAACTTCCACAGATATCCAGAGAAATCCTGTTCTTGTCTCCAAGTGAAGAATAAAATTAGCCAAGGTTCTTAAGCTAGTGCTTCTTAGCTTGAAATTCTTATGCTCTGCAGTTATCTCAAAGTATAAACTACAAAGTTTAAAGATATTTTCTTGGATGATGACCTCGATGAAAATTAGAGGAAAACAGGAATAAATGTTCAGGCAGCTGAAACAGTTAACTCAAATTCTTCTTACTTGATACATTCTTAAGATTATTCTAGGTATAGTCTAACACGTTGCTCACAGGTGGTAATGTAAACGATCTAGGGGAGCTCCTTTCTGAGGATTCTCCCTTTATCACAGACGACCCTGCTGAATGAATGAACACACACTCTCTCTCTCCTTCTTTCTCTCTCTGAGTAGAAGAGGTATTGGGCTCAAATGACTTAAAAAATAACTTGTCCCAAGGACATCAGGATAGTTTTGAATCTCCTTAGCTCAGGAACTCTGGTTATTGCTGGGTTAGCCCAGGGGCTCTGAACTCTGAAGAACAGCAATCCGAGGCCTTGAGAATATTCTGGGACAGCTAGGCTAAACCAGTGTGAATCAAAACAAGAAGATTCATGCAGAATCAAACAGCATCTCCTGAGAGAAAACCCAGTCACTGAATCTACCTCCAGAGACAGCAAGAGGAGCCTGCAGTACAGACCACAGGTGGACAGACAGCTGGTACTCGCTGGGGGACTGTAGTGTCGTGGAAAACCCTGATGCTGCACAGCGTGCCAGGCTGTGTCGTGCAGGGGGGCACCCAACATCAAGCACCAGCATCGACAGCAACACTGCTGCAGGTGCACTGTGATTGCACAGTGGCTGTTCTCCGGTGGCACAGAGCGCCGAAATAAGAGGGGTTTCGGCTTACCTCTCACACATCAAACATATTTATGGATATGTGGGGGTGTTTGATAAGAGGCAGAACTAGGTGCCGTCTAAATGCACAGTACATTAGTCCTTCAGGGAAAACCAAGAGGGCCCCAGGTAGCTAACAAGGAAAAGAGGAAGGTATGTTGTAGGGCAGAGGGCATGGAGGGAAGCCATCATTTCTTATCCTCACAGTTCCTCAGTCTACAGCCTTTATGCCTCCCCTCACCCCACTGGCTCCTCATGACCATTATGGTGTTCTTGAGATCTTCTAGCTCACTCCTGACCGTCATTTCCTTCGTAATTCTTACTTATCTGTGTACAATGCTGGTAGAAGCTCGGAAGTCCTTATTTGATTCTCTGCATGCAGATTTGGGATGTTGGTTCCTACAGCCCATAGACTCTATTCCTAAGGTTCAGAGTTAATTTTTGCAAAACTCAGGCCAATGGGCAGGGATTATATTTATCACACACACTACTTTTGAGATCTTGGCGGCTTGGACCGACATCAACGGCACATACCTTCTACTAGTGTATTTGTAACGACACTCAATATACTATTGATTCTGTCCTTCCGCCCATAGGAGGCCAGTTGGTCCATG
The DNA here is from genome assembly GCF_002288905.1 of Enhydra lutris kenyoni. Classification (NCBI taxonomy): domain Eukaryota; kingdom Metazoa; phylum Chordata; class Mammalia; order Carnivora; family Mustelidae; genus Enhydra; species Enhydra lutris. The sequence continues at coordinate 10,033,310 of NW_019154140.1, read as the reverse complement.
GAAACTAAGAGAGATCCGGGGCCTTTCTTCTTAATTTCCACCTCAGTTGTAGCCTGGAAAAAAATAGTGAATCGGGTGAGTAAAGTCTTACAAACATTAAAGCTGGGCCTTACTGGACAGACAGTCCAGAGTGTGAGCAGAAACAGATGCTCTTCCTGATACCTTTTACTCTGCTCCTACAATCCTATTCACCTCAAGAAGTAGAAGCAAACACGACTATGGATCATCCCAGCTCTAAAGATGACAAGACCAGGTGAAGTCTGTACAAATCTACAATGAACCAAAGAATCTGGCTGGGACCCAAGCACCTCATCTGGTTAATTCGTAGCATGGAACAGAAAGACCAGATCTCCAGGGCCAATGCCATCCGAAGCAGAACCTAAATTCTCCCGTCTCAGTCTCGTATCCATAGCATCTGGCTGGAATTGGACCACACAGTAAAATAAGTAGAATTCACCTCCATTCGACATTCCATTAAGGGCCAATTCCCTGATCACACTGAGTACTGTAGACGTTGTTTCCTGCATGGGTACGAGACACTATCACTCTCTCAAACTGTTGCTTCCAAATATCAGACCTGGGCCCAGCTGAATGTTAGCAAGCTGAAGTTCTACCCTAATTCTCCTCCAAGGCACTGTAAAGAAGTATGGTAAGGGTCTCACTATTTTAGATCTATGTTTATTTTGCCCTGATAAAACTTTACTTTATAAGTTAACCTGAGATATTCAAATTCCCACACAAAAAGGGCAGAAAACACCATCAGACTGTTACACAAAATATTTGTTACATGCTCTACTGTGGGCAGTGCTGGCATGGAAGATTACAGCACAGTGTTTCTTACTGTCCCTTGCTTGTGCTCTTTGTGCCAACCTGAATATACTACATTAGATTAGCCTTCAGGCAGTGGCTTAAAAGCTAGCTTTCCAGTTACCACACCAATCACTATAACATGTCATCCATGTAATGCTGGTTGTCCCTTCCACTGTGAAGATAAGAGGGCAGAGACAGTCACCATCTCTCAGAGCACAGGGGAGATACATGTTTGTAGGAAGCTAGAGAAGTAGGTCTGGATCAGTATCAGAATGACTCTAGCTGTTTTGAAAAGTCCCTAGACAGCTCCATCAGAAAGGCTTTCTGCCCTTAGGTATGACTAGATTTTAAGAACTGTACAGAAGAAAGTTTCTGGCAGATTATAATTTATCTTATTACAGTGTTTCATCAAACTGTTTCACTGATTCAGACATTTGGTTTACCTTAGGGTTTGGTTTTGTTTTGTCTGGCGGAGCTACAGAAGAAATGGAAAAGAAAAAGAACTGATTTCCTTGGGAATTCCTGGCTGTATTACTATACAAACACCTGAATATGTAACAATGATGAGATGACCAGTTCCTCAGGTCAAATAAGATCTATTTCTTTGATAAGCCACTTTTTGGTGCAATTGTCAGCCCGGTATTCATAACACCTAATAAATCAGATTAGATGACTCCATTTTAACAATGAAAATCATCTAAAAATGAATGCAGAAAAGCTCCACAGAGTAGACACTCTTGTTTCTGGCATTTATTCCTTCTAGATTTTTACTGAGCTGCTCTTTGCAGTATATGGTAGAAAATTTTCATAATACTGACTCCCAGGTAATGTAAGATCTGATGGACTGGTTGATTCATCAAGAAAGGATGAAACTGCATTTAAAACTGCTTTGGTTCTAAGTATATCTTATCGTTTTCTGGACTTGCTAGATGTGACAAGATATGAATTCTTCAGACTTTAATAACATTAACCTTAAAGTTAATAAAAATGCTGTCTCAAGGACCTAGTCAAATCATTAGATTAATATTTAGTGCTATCTATTTGAGAGCTATAATAATTTTTAGGTTGGATTTTAAAAACTCCACATAAAGAAAAGTTTATCCCCAAACTTAATATTAAGATGGAAGAATTATTACTTATATCTTTCTATGTAAAATTAAAATAAACTGTAGCAGGGATATGTGGAGACAACTTCTATAATGTTAAAATTGTTCCAGAGTAAGGCATGTTACAGAACATACCTTCAGTTTCAGAAAAGAAAGAAATGAAAGAAGACACCAAGAAAAAGAAATTTCAAAGACCATACTTAAGGAACTTCAGAGGGTAAAAAGAGAAAGTCATTATGTCACCTTTTTACATAGGCAAGAGCATTTACCACAGATCCAAATAACTGATTCCACTGAAAAATCTTATGGTAATAATAAGATATTCAGAAAAATTCCCTTAAATTTGTAAATTAAACAACAGACTTCTAAAAATCCATGAACCAAAAATGAAATCACAACAGAAATTAGAAAATACTTTGTGGATAATGGAAACAATACTTTACAATTTATGGGATCCAGCTAACACAGTGGTTTGAGAAAATTTTACAGTGCTAAATACTTATATTAGAGTATAAAAAGATATACAATCAATGCTCTGAGCTTTCACCCTGAGAAATTAGAGAAAGATCAACTTAAAGTGCAGGTAAGTAGATGAAAGGAAATAACAAAAATAAGAATGGAGATTAACGAATTAGTAAATGCACAAACCAGAGACAATCAAAAAGGGCAAATATTTTTTTAAAAACAGATTAAATTGATACTTCCCTAGCAAGACTGATCAAGAAAAAAAGAGAGAAAACACAAATGATAATTTTCAGGAAAAGGAAGGAGAATATTATTACAAATCCTACAGGCATTATTAGGATAATAAGAATATACTGTAATTTTAAGTCGAACCATTGTAAGATGGAAATCTTCTGTACAATATTTATATCAAAGTATAAGATAAGTATGATAATAAATAAACCCCCAAATCTAAGTGGTTTAAACTAAAAAAAAAAAAAAAAAAAAAAGAATATATTGTAAACAACTTCATGTCATTTCACCTTGTATGAAATGGACAAACTTACCAAAACACAACTTATCAAAACTGATAGAAGAAATAGAAAATCTAAATAGCTCACATTAGAAACTGCAATTGAAAAAACCTTACAATAAAGAGAAATATAGGGCCACCTGGGTGGCTCAATGGGTTAAGCCTCTGTCTTCAGCTCAGGTCATGATCTCGGGGTCCTGGGATTGAGCCCTGCATCAGGCTCTTTGCTCTGCAGGGAGCCTGCTTCCCCCCCCTCTCTGCTTTCCTCTGTGCCTACTTGTGATTTCTCTCTTTGTCAAATAAATAAATAAAATCTTAAAAAAAAAAGAGAGAAATATAGGTCTAGATGGCTCTACCAGTGAATTCTATCAAGCATATACAGAAGAAATAATATCAACACCAATATTAACACCAATTCCTTCAGAAAATAGAGGATATGGGCTACTTCTCAACCTGTTTTATAAAGTTAACATGACCTGATATTAAACCTGCCAAAAACACCACAAGAAAAGACAATTAGTGACCCATATCCCTCATGAACAATGATGTGAAATCCTTAAGAAAACATAAGCAAATATCTACAAAGATAATATACATCATTACCAACAGAGTTTATATCAGGAAAGATAGTTGCACATTAGGAAAAAAGTCAATGTCATTCATCACTTTAACAGAATAAAGGAAAAAAGTGATCTGATTATCTCACAGATGCAGAAAAAGTACATTTAATAAAATTAAACACCTCTGCATAATAAAATTTTTTAGCAAGCCAGGAATAGAATGCAGCAGCTTCAATCTGATAAAGAATATCTATGAAAATCTACAGCTAACATTAGTCTTCTTGATGAAACATTAAATCCTATTCCTTTAATAATGGAAACAAGGAAGAATGTCTGCTTTTATCATTTCTACGCAATTTTGTATCTCAAGTCCTAGCTAGTACAATAAAGCAAGAAAAATAATAAAAGGCATAAAGGTGCAGTTGCTATTATACACAGAAAGTATTATTGTACATGTAGAAAACCCTATGGAATCGGCAAAAAAAAAAAAAGACATAATAGAACCAATATGTTAATTCATCAGGATGATGAGATACAAAAAAATCTGATTCACAAAAATCAACTGCATTCCTATACTCTGGCAACAAAAATAGTTGAAAATAAAAAATTTAAAAATTATACCTTTTAGAACAGTATCAAAAAACACAAATACCAAGGAATAAAACTAATGAAAGATGGGTAAGATATTCACTACAAACTATACAACTTTGCTGAGAGAAACTTGAGAAGACTTTAATAAATGAGAACTATACCACATTTACAGATTGAAACACTCAATATAATTAAGATGTCCATTATTCCCAAACTGACCCATAGATTCAGTGCAATCACTAAAAGAATTCTAGGCTTTTCTGAAAAAAACTGACAGAAAATGCTTCTAAAATACATAAGGACACACGAAGGATCTAGAATAGGAAAATAATTTTTTCAAAACATCTGATAGCAAATTAATCTCTTAAGAGATTATTTGATAATCTTTAAAATATTTTTTGTTTGGAGGACTTATGCTATCTCATTTCAAGACTATAAAGTTACAGTAATTAAACAAGTGTAGTATTGGTATAAGCACAAAGAGACCAAAGGAACAGAAGAGAATCCAGAAAGAGACCCACACGTGAACATCAACTGACTTTTGACCAAGGTGCCAAGTCAATTTAATGGAGAGAAGAAAGTCTTTTTAACAAATGGTACTGAAAAACTAGATATTCATCCAAGTCAACTCCTATCTAATTTCATACACACAAATTGAGTTGAATCAGAGATCTGAATATAAAACCCAGAACTGTAAAATTTACAGAAGGAAAATAACTTCACAATTTTGGGTACTGGCAAAGATTACTTGGACAGGATGCAAAAAACAACAAAAAAGGAAAAAACTGATACACTGGATTTCATAAAAATTAAAAATTTATGTTTCTGATAAGGGACTTATAACATATAAAAAAATAAATCAATAATGGGCGAAAGATTTAAATAAGCGATTAATAAAAGATCTGTGAAAAGCCAATAAGCACACAAAAAGATGCTTATCATCATTAATCAGCAGGGAAATGCAAATTCAAAGCACAGTAAGATACAGTTTATGCCCACTAAGATGCTAAAATCAGACTAACATCACCAAATGTTGCCTAGGATGTGGAGCAACTGGAATTCTAATACACTGTTACTTGGAGTATTAAAAAAAATGGTATAAGTACTTTGGAGAGCTGTGTGGCAGTTTCTTATAAAGTTGAACATACCTTTACCGTATGACCCAGGAATTTCATTCTGAGATAACTACCCAATATTGGAAAGAACCTGAATGTCCATCAGTAGGAAAGTGGACTAACACATGAGAGTGTATTTATGCAATGAAGTACATTTATCAATACTCATCAATAACAAGGAATGAACTATTGAAAGAACATGAATGTATCTCAAACACATCTTGTTGAGTGAAAGAAGCCAAATAAGAAATACATACTGTATGAGTGCTTGAAAATGAAAGAAAACAAATCTATGGTGCTACATGTCAGAAGAGGTTGCTCAGAGAGGTGAGGGTATTGAGTAGGAAAGGGTATTTTCTGGGAGTCTTGTGGTACAAAGGGGTGTCGGAGACAATTCTCGGCAGGTGGGACAGCTCGTGCTCCACTGTCCTTGTACCCACATCTTTGGTAACCCTTCGGTGAGGGTTACCTAAGGTTCTACTGCAATACTGATTATGCAGAATTCCTTTGAAACAGAATATGGTACACAGAGTGTGTATATAATACGTAAAAAATGTTATCTGTGGTGTGGAAATAAATGAAGATCCATCAAATGGGAAAAGCAATTTATTCTGAGCTGGATGTAGGGAGTTAGACACCATCAGGTGTATTTTGCCAGAGACTCAAAGACAGGCAGAGAGGGAAAGCTTTAGAGTGAAAAAAGGGGAGCCTTCGGGTGTGCCTTGATTTCAAGCTGGCTGACACATGGAAGCTGTAGGTGGGCATCCTAGGTGATTGGTTAGGGTTACCTATTTGGCTTTCTCTGGTGGTCCTAAGTTGAAAGCAGAAACAAAACTTTAAAAGTCTCTTAGCAATCAAGTCCTGACCGTTTGGGGCTGACTGTTAAAGAAGTTACTGTTTAACTTCCTGGACTGTCGCTAGAGACAGCAATCTGGCTTCCTCCAAGTGTGACTGATAGCTGGCTGGCTGCCTGGCTTGTTTATCATTGGTAAGGGGGTTGGTTTCTTGGGGAGGTTGTGGGGGAAAGTCCTGTTTTTATATATGGTCTGCTCATTGTCAGTATTCATCAGATCTGAGCAATTCATGGAGAGACAGGGAGCAAACATACATTCCTCACTGTTAACTGCCTGGGATGATATAAACTAAAATTGCCTATGAAGAACATTACTTAGAAGTGCTAAGCACTAACTGGGGACTAAGATAGCAGTATCCAGAGAAAAATAAATCTGTCCTAAAAAAAGTCTAGTCTGTTAAAACCAGGGTATACAGGAATCCAAGACGGATGTAGTTCCTGAAATCCTTCTTCCGTAGGTGAAGTTGTGGAAGCTGGCTCTGAAAGCCCAGGCTATTGTTTCTTTCTTTTCAATTTTTACAACACTGAGATGAAATGCACATAACATTTAAAATTCCCATTTCAAAGCGTGCAATTCAGTGGCTTGTAGTATATTTACAATGTATCCCAGGATATTTCCATCATACCAAAGAAAAACACAGTACCGGTTAGCAGCCCATCCTTATTCCCACCTCTACCCAGCCCTTGCAACCAACAATCTGTTTTCTGTCTTTACAGATTTCCCACTTTATGTGTTTCATAGAAATGGAATCAGATATTATGTGGCCTTTTGTGCCTGGCTTCTTTCGCTGGGCATCATGCTTTCAAGGTTTATTCATGCTGTAGCACATATCAATACCTCATTCCCTTTTATGGCTGAATAATATTACATAAGAGGGATGTGTCACATTTTATTTATCCATCCCTCAGTTGATGGGCATTTGGGTTGTTTCCACTTCTTGGCTCTCGTGAATAATGATTGTATGAATATTCATGTACAAGTTTTTATGTGAACACCTGTTTTCAGTTCTACCTAGGAGTAGAATTGCTGGATCATATGGTAACTCTGTGTTTAATTTTTTGAGCAACTGCTACTGTTCTCCAAAGTGGCTGCCCCTTTTTGCACTCGCCTTCCGGGTAGTTGGTTGTTGCTTTTTTACCATGGATTCTAGCTAACTGGAGGGAAGGAATGCTGGAGTAGACTCTCCCACGTCCAGCAGCTACAGAGGCGGCCTTCCAGAATCCGCTTGGGAGGTGTGTCTCTGCTCTTGGCTCAGCTACTTACCACCTGGGAGGGAGGGACTCTGAGACCCAAGGGCCAGAGGAAAGCTCACATCCTCTTTCCCTTCCCTCTTCAGGTCATTTTTTAATTCCTGTAAGTGGAGGTGTTTATTTCTTTTATTTGTTTTGTTTTACTTTGTTGTGGAGGAAAGAGAAGAATTAACAATGTTTTAAAGGCAGGAGTTTCTGCCTTTTTAGAATTCCGTCCCTAAGGAGATTTCATGTAAAACTGTCAGTAACAGAGGAAGCCATGGAGAACCTTAATTACACTCTTTGAAAGTTAAACTCAGTGCAAATTTGTTCCGTTTCTCTCAACCCAAATGCAAAGTTTATTAGGACATTTAGCCCCTGACTTCCAGCCTCCTGAATTGTAGCTGTCCTTCTCAGAGAGGTGTCCTACGACACCTGCAGATGGCAGATTTTGCCCACATTTATATAGATCTGCCAACGGAAGCGCAACTAAATTGCTTTCCAATGGAGATGCATGAATGGAAATTTATCAGGCAGGCACCTTTCTTGGAACTAAAATTTAGAGCAGTTTAGAAGTAGCTTTAGAACCTAGCCATTTATTTCCCGTTTAAGCCTTCCTCAAATTTTTGTAGTAATCTGCTTTAAAATAATTTCCCAATAATTGCTTCTTCTCAAAGGTTCTTTAGGATTTTAGAGGAATGCAACCCTCGCCAAGTCAAGCAATTCAGGAGAAATCCTAATGTCTACTTCTCAGGGCTAAGAAGGCCACAAAAGTATAGGGAAATAAATGGAAACTGGCCTTCTGAACACCAAGAGTGGGCCAAATAACATGCTTCACAGTTTATAAATGTTATTACATTTCATCTTTGCAACAGCCCTATAGCACAGGTCCTTTTGTTTCTTTTTTGCAGATAAGGAAATGGGCTTAGAGTGGTGATGTTAATTTCCCAGGATCACATCAGTAAATAAACCTGGGCTTCAGAGTTGGTGTGGGGCACTGATTACTGGCCAGGGCTCTGGAGTCAGACTGCCTGTGTTCAAGCCCTGAGCCTACCACATACTGTGTGATGTTGGACAAGTCATTTTATTTCTCTAAGCCTTGGTTTAGAGAACCCTCCTCAGTGAAATGCACACAAGAGTAGGATCTATTGGCTGTGAGCTTTAGATGAGATAGTGCATGTGTATTTGCAAGCTAGCACAAAATGATTTCTGAGTTACTTGGGATTTCTGGATTTGTCAGCAGCACCTGCTTTCTCTATGAGTGATGAGATTCTCACCTACTTTTCCAGCTTAGGGATGAAGACATGGGAATGTCCCCTCACCCTCTGCTTCAACAAAAAGCAAAAGTGAAAATTCCCAAACTACTGAAAAATAATCACCAATCATAACTGAATAACTAATGAACAGGTGAAATCATTTCTGATGAAACTCTAATGAGTGATGCCCAGATATCTTTTTTCCACAGAGAATATTATATATATTTTTTCTTTCTTTCCTTTTTTTAAAGATTCATTTATTTGAGAGAGAGAGCGCATGTGTGCACAAGCAGAGAGAGGGGCAGAGGGAGTGGGAGAGAAGCAGATTCCCTGCTGAGCGTGGAGACCAATGTGGGTCTCGATCTCAGGACCCTTAGATCATGACCTGAACCAAAATCAAGAGTCAGATGCTTAATCAACTGAGCCACTCAGGCGCCCTGAGAATATTACATTCCTTGAGTGTGAGGAAAAAATAGGGATGTGGCATAGCCTAAGCATCAGTCCTGAGTGAGGCCAGCTTGAGGTCCTCAGCAGCTCCTATGCAACCCCACAAAGCATGAGCATACCATGGAAGCACTCTAGTGGTTCAGGTGAAGGCAAGTTAATCCACTGGGGACTCATCCCAAATGTCTGAACAGTGAGAACCGCTCCATCCTGGCCGATAGTGGTATTCGCCGCTCCTCTGGCCTGGGCTGCATATAACAGGAATCTATTGCCTCCCTCTAAGATAAATGATACATGTTTTTCCCCACTTCCCAAAGAAGCTAATATTCAAGCATCCAGGAAGTTCTCTTTGACAGTGGGAAGACCTTGGTTCAAGCTCCATTTCCACAAGTCACTAAGGCTCCGAACCTCACCTGTTAATAGGATAAAACCACCTACCGAACACAACGGTTATAAGAAATTAAATGCATATAAAGTGCTGAGCGTAACTATAGCAAGAACCCAATATATGGTGGCTATAATTATTATGTCCATTGTAGAAAACTGAAAACAGAAAAGTGTGAGGAAGAAAAAAAGTCACCTATAATGTCCCCTCCCAAAGGAAACTACTGTTAACTTCGAGTCAGTCATCCTTTCTCTGTAGGCAGTCTTTCCATAGATCTGATATCATACCAAACCCTATACACAAGCTCTATGCAGTCTTCTTTGTTTTTGTTTTATCTTTTTGGCCTATTACTATAACTTACGTAGACTGCCACACCATTAGTAGCTAGGAAGTGCTTCTTTATGGCTTCTAATGAAATAGCTTTTCCTAGTTATGAAGGCTTTGGGAATGAAACAGTCCTGCCTACCTCATATCCTGCCACTCTGGGATCTGCCCTCCTGGCCTTGGGAATCCTCAAAACTATCACCATCATTGCTTGGGACCACTGGAATGAATCCCCTAAGTCCTTATAGGGTGTTGTGTGTGCAGGCCCCCCAAAACCCAAAGACAGCACTCCGCAGGCTACGATGTGAGGCGGTGCGGACAGCCATCTGCTCAACTGTCTCTCAAATTTCTCCCCCACACATTATAACAGAAGCAGCAAAAAAACCCCAAAACAAAACCAATGAGCAGACGTGCTTATCTGCCTTCAGCTGAAGTTCAATCTCTTCCTTTCTGGATACCTTTTCTAATACCTTCTTTTCAAAGAAAAAGCAAGATGTGTTATTTGGCCGAAGTGTTTAAAAAAGCGGCCAGAATATCAAATTTTAATTTGGTTCTTAATATTTGAGTTGCCCAAACCATACTGTCCATGCTGACCCACCCCTCATTCTCTACTGATATAATTTCTTGCTTTTTCAGAGAATATAACTGTCTAATTATGGAGCCTAAAAATTTACCTCTAGATATAGAATTAGGGACAATCCAAAATTATATTTAAAGGAAAGATAATCATCTGTAACATCTATTTTGGCCAACTATCTGGTTTTGGGGGGATTCTGGAACCACTATTTGTTATTATTATTGTTCCTATTATAGTTGATATTAAAGAAACAGTTTTCCAGAAGAAAAATGGCCACATGACTAAACAAAGAAGGCATTAAAATTCACTGAAAAAGAGAAGACTGATTTTTTCCCTAAGACTCTGGCTCTATCAACAATGAGCTGTAGGACCTCAAAGAGCCCAAATCCTCTGAGCCCTACTTCCCCATCTAGAATCAGGAATAATGCCCTCCACTTGGTCAGCCTTACGGAAAATTTTTATTCAGAGCAAATTAAATAATGAACGTAAAAGTAATTTGTAGCTTATAAAGCGCTAAACAAACACGTGTGTGTGAGGGGGGGTATTGTGCTATTAAATTAAAAGGCAGGAGAGAAAAGACAATGTCAAACACATCCTAAGTGCCTTTGAGTTTTTATCTGTACAGTCAACAACTGTCCTGAAATGTTTCAAACAGATCACTGGGATAATTCCAGCCTTGACTGTCCGGTTCTCCTCCACGCATGCATCATGCTAATTAGAGGATGGGCTGTCTCCGTGCTGTGTTAGAGGAAACTGAAGTGTTAGAACAAAACGGACTGGCATGCTGTCTCAAGGAGCTTATGCCAGCTAAGGAAGGACTGAGGGAAGTTAGGGAGTTAGAGGCACAGAGGATTAGGATCGCTGAGGTTATAAGAATTTGAAACTAGAAAAAAAAGGTATAAACAGCTTAGAATTTAAAGAAATGTGAAGAGATGGCTTTTCCCAAAGAGGGGAGCCATTAGCCAACCCCCTAGACAAGTGATTTTATGAAGCTATTATATGCAGCTCCTCCAGAGCCTGACATTTGATTACATTTAAAATTCATCTTTCGCTTCCCTTTTCCTTCCTCCCCCATACACCATGTGTTCTTGCCCCAACCTCCCACTTTTCCCTCCTTTATTTCCATTTCAAGCTCCAGTTCTGCACTGGCTTCCCTAACCTCTCCTTGCCTGGCTTTCCCTGGTGCACACCTCGTGCTTGCCACACCAGGCATCCACCTTCCTCTTTGGAAAAATCACACCTCCTTCTTACAGAGGAGTCTTGGAAAATTATTCTGAGCTATATTGTTGTTGTTTTTTAACAGAAAGATCAGAGCTTTAAATTCCAGGCTGTTTCCCTATGGGGACAGGAGGTGGGAGGGAGAGAAGCAATGGTAGTTCCAAACCGGCTCAGACTTGGTCATTGGTGGTGGCAATTCTCATTCCATCAGGGCAGGATCCGCTGGCCAGAGGCATTCAGTGAGAGCAGGTGGGGAGAGGGAAACAGTAGGCTACTAAAGACTTGCAAAGATGGAGAGAAAGAAAAGGAGGTAAAAGAAAGCAAGGAGCTGATGGGGTAGGGCAATAGAAACAGGGAGAAGGAGGCGGGGGTGGACAGAGCAGGGATTAAAGTGAATGGGAAAAGGAGGGGCGGAAGAGAGAAACAGAAACAGAGCAGGAGGGAGAGGACAGAAGCGGGCGGCGCTGGTGGGGACAGAGACTTGAGAGTGGGGGAGGGAGCGTGGGAGCCAGAGGCCAGCGGGAGAGAAGAGAGGAGGGCGCGGGAGAGACTGCCATGCCTAGCCTCGGTCTATGCGTTTACTTCCTTACACTGTCGTCGGTAGCTGCCTTATCTATTTTCACCTCTGGCAGGAGCCGCCCGCCGATGTGCGAGCCGGGGCCACCGATGAGGGACACCACGCCGTTGCAGTCGACCGTGCTGTTGCGCTTCACGCTGCGCCGCAGGCTGGGGAAGATGCGCGACGAGCGGCTGCCCTGGCTGTAGCCGCTGTAGCCGCTGTAGCTGCTGCGGCGCTCGCGGGCCCGGATCGGGATGAAGAGCGAGTCCCGGCGGCCCTCGCTCTCCTCCACCGTGCTGTGCTCGTCGTCCGCGAACTCGTTCTCCGAGCCCGGGTCGCGGAAGCGCCCGGGCCCCCTGAAGCTGAAGATGCTGCTTTTGCTGTTGTGCCGGGAGAGGAACGGGGAGCCCGGGATGCTGAGCAGGGACTGCAGGGGCAGGGAGACAGAAAAAGACACAGACAGGTGTGAGACGGGAAGCGCACCCCGCACTGGCTGAGCTGAGGCTGTTGGCCTCCCCAACCTGGCCCTAGCTTTGCATTCCTGCTATCAGAACACAAGTGTTCCCAGAAAGCACTTCTGGATGTTGTGTTCCTAGTAGGACTCAACACCCATATGCGCTCGCTTCTTGCCCCATCGCCTTGCGATGTGTAGGTCTTTGACCAGCTAACCATACAAAATTTCTACTCACTGTTCACCGGTGCATTGCAACGATGCTTTTATCTCGAGCTCCATGTAGAGTCTAATGCACCAGGAAACACATGTTGTGTCTATTTCCCATTACTATGAGCTCATTTACTCAAGAGAGCCTCCATGCCCCACTTGGCAAAAAGGAGAGAATGTTAAAGTGCTCGATCGCTCGCTATTCTCTCAATGAGTACATGCCCTGACCGTAAGTCCTACCTAGGCCAACTGTGGCCCTGGAGTATTTTTTTTGTTCAGTTAACTATTATGTATGTTCCCTCTGACTCCATTTTAAAGTCAACATTTTTTTCATCAAAAGTTAATTAAAAAAAAAAAAACTTAGAGAGAGTGCAGAGCAAGAGAGAGAGAGAGAAAGAGCATGATGGAAGGGGGGTTGAAGGAGAGGGTAAAGCAGACTCCCCAGTGAGCAGGAAGCCCAATGTGGGCTCCATCCCAGGACCTGGGATAATGACCTAAGCCAAAGCCAATGACCTGGGATAATGCTTAATGGACAAAGCCACCCAGGTGCCCCCATCAAAAGTTTTATTATTTTTAAATTATAAAATTCCCAGCACTATTTATTTATGTACATTTCACAAGCAGTGTGGAGCCCAACTGAGGGCTTGAACTCACAACCCTGAGATCAAGACCTGAGCTGAGATCAAGAGTCAGTGCTTAACCAACTGAGTCACCCAGGTTCTCCCTGCACTGACATTTTATTTATTTTTTAATTATTATTATTTTTAAGATTTTATCTATTTATTTGAGACAGAGAGAGAGAGAGGGTGAGAGAGCACAAGCAGGGTGAGAAGAGAACACGGAGCCTGATGTGGGGCTTGATCTCAATCCCAGGACTCCACGATCATGACTTGAATGGAAGGTAGATGCTCAACTGACCGAGCCACCCAGGTGCCCCTGCACTGACATTTTAAAATAAAACTTTTATTTATCACTCACAAATTTCTCCTCATTTCTTTTTCTCTTTCAACCCATACTTCCAATTCCACATTCCCTAGAGAATTGTATGCTAACGTATATTTTTTATGCTTTACTATATTTTATTGATCACCTTTGATCAACAATTTTCAACAAAAAGTTATAAACTGTACTTAAAATTAAAAATTTTCTGTGACCATGAGTCTCTTAGAATTTTTAAAAAATTCTCAGATTTTTTTAATTATAATTCTTATTAATAAAACTGATCAAGATATATACAGATATTATACATTTTATAAGTAATTACTAAGCTTAAAAGAAAATTTTATTAAAATGTGTCTCTTAATGAGTTCTTTTCCAATTGGTGTTTTTGGTGATGAAATATTTGTAGACAGTATTATTATTAGAATCAAATATGGCTCAACATCAGCTCTCCCTTCCCTATCTAATATAGATTTTAAGTGCTGAGAAACTCTATTCACATAAATAGTATCTTGGAACAGAAGAATTTGGTTACAGTAATGTCACCCAATTCTTCCATCTCCTTTCAAATGATATACCAGAATCACATAATAAGCTATCAGCAAAATTTATCCTAATGATCTACTGGCTGACAATCATATCGGGTAGTTTTTCAACTTTATTGAAAGCAAAGAACTGCAAACCACCCAATCTGCCAAATGATTTGTTACCTATTTGTTAGAAGTATTCCATTTCTTGATTTCTGAGGATGCCAAAAAGGCTTCATTTTTATTTACTAATAAAAATATGGGTTACTCTTAAAGAGGTTATTCTTTTACTTAGAGGAACCTTATTTAACCCAAAAGAAATGGTTGGAATAATCAAAATATCATTAATTTTAATACATCACTGCCACTGTTAATTTTTTTCCAACATTAATTTTTTAATAAAATAATTTTATCTTACTACATGCTTTAAAGATATTTTCACCAAAACCTTAAAGCTAAAGATTCAGCTCATTTTATTTACAAAAATGTCTACCATATGATATAGGTTAGCAAAGCCAGTTCTCATTGTCAAAGCAATTGGCCAAATCAGACTTCTCTTAATTGAGAAATTATGAACTTATTTTTCTTTTTTTTAATAAATATACTAATATGTAACCAAGTGACATCTACCCCACTCCTGAATTTAAAATCCCCAAAGGCCCTGATTATAAGATAGGTAAATTCAGAAAGCCTTACAATGGATTTAAATTTCCTGGGTTTAAGAAAACTTAAAGATACTGTTTTCTTTTTTTTTTTTTTTTAAGATTTTATTTATTTATTTGACAGAGAGAGAGAGATCACAAGTAGGCAGAAAGGCAGGCAGAGGGAGGGGGCAAGTAGGCTCACCACTGTGCAAAGAGCCCAATTTGGGGCTAGATCCCAGCACCCTGAGATCATGACCTGAGCTAAAGGCAGAGGCTTAACCCACTGAGCAACCCAGGTGCCCCGACACTAATGTTTCCAATTGTCCCTTGACTGGCATCCCCTAAATTTTTTTTTAAAGATTTTATTTATTTATTTGAGAGAGAGACAGTGAGAGAGAACATGAGCGAGGAGAAGGTCAGAGGGAGAAGCAGACTCCCCGTGGAGCTGGGAGCCCGATGCGGGACTCGATCCCGGCACTCCGGAATCATGACCTGAGCCAAAGGCAGTCGTCCAACCAACTGAGCCACCCAGGCATCCCCATCCCCTAAATTTTTATACCTCAGGGCGATGTGCTATGCCAAAGGCAAAACCTTGCTATTGTACCTTTTTTGTTCTAATGAGAAATGGTAAGGTGATAGACACACAGACAGCTACCTTTGGAGGAGTTTATTACTTACAGCTCTCAAAAGAAGGGGACATGCCATGCCATGCCAGGCAGGACCTCATGGGGAGGTACTAGGGTCAGTTAGGAGGCAAAAGGAGCAGGGAAAAAGCATGGTTCAGAGCCTGCTTGATGGTTTCCTCAGAAGGAATGGCTGAGGCAGAGTAGGCATATCTGACAAGTTTAGGATCAGGTGGTTTGAGTAATTTCAGCAGGCTCTGGTCTATAGAAGTGGTCCTAGCTGTCCAATACCTGGCCCTCAGAGTGACTGAGGGCAGAGGAAACACTGGTTTTGTGTGTCTTGATGTGTGAGCGTTAGATAAAAAGTTGGGGCTGAGGGTTTGGATTGGTTGATTTGTATATGAAAGGCGCACTTTCAGACAAGTTGTTCATTGTCTAGGAATTAAGTTTGCACTGGGAGGAGCAGTCTCTCCCCAGTTAGCAAGGCTCCTAAAATGTCAAAGCATCATAATACACAGAAAATTAAAACAATGATTAAGACAATAAGATCCCTTGGGGCACCTGGGTGGCTCAGGTCATGATCTCCAGGTCCTGTGACTGAGGCCCATGTCCTCAGGCCCCAGGCTCAGCAAGGAGTCTGCTTCTCCCTCTCCCTCTGCCTCTGCCTCATTCATGCTCTTTCTGTCTCTCTCTCTCTCAAATGAATAAATAAAATCTAAAAAAAAAAAAAAAAATACAGTAAGATCCCAAGATTGGATGGCGGGGTAGGGGGATAGGAAATATCTTTGAGCTTCTACCCATGTGTTCAGTTCAGTGTAAGGTTCTGAGGTTCTGTGATAGATGTTAGTAACAGTGCCTTGGGCATATGTATCTCCCTTGCAGGGCTCACTAGGGAGAAATATGGTCAGGACAAAACAAGACTCAGTAACTCTTGGGTGCCTTCGCTAAATCCCATGAGCGCACTTAATATCATCAATCATTGTCCTAAAAATGTCCTTCAAGATCCTCCCAGCTTTGACTGTAACTAACTTCTTCCATTTTATCTTTCACTCTTTCCCTGCAGAGACCCAACCACGGAGCCACACTGCCTGCGGGTCTGTATGCTCTACACTTCCCGCTGCGGAACTCCTCGCCACTGTCCATGGTCCAGCCCTTCAGCTTCTTCCTCTGTAAACCTCCTCCACCCTTCCACAGCCTCTGTTTCAGAGCCCTTGCACTCTACTTTTAACTAAAGTTCTTTATATACCTGCTTTGAGCTCCCCTTTTTAGCCAACTACAGGCTCTTTAAGGACACACTGCCTGATTCATCTTTTTATCTCCTGGAAGGCTTTGAATATCGTAGGTGCAGTGTTCAATTTCATGAACATGTATTTAGATTATATGCTGTAAACTGGCCACCCACACCTGGGCATTACCCCACACCTGCACTGGGTCACTGCCTCACTTTTCATAGAAGTTCACTTTCCTGGATTTTGCATTAAGCCAATGCTGGCTGCTGACACTACACAGTACATTAGGTCTCCACATTAGGAAAGAGGTTTCATTTATTTGACAAATGATCATTAAATACCTAGTGTGTACTAAGTGATGTAGATACAGTCATAAAGAAGACATACAGCACGGTTCCCGCCTTCTTGCACCTTGCAGCCTAGTCAGAAATACATATACTATATGAGATCTATTCCTAACTGATAGGAAAGTGATAAGTAAGATAATGATCAATTCAGCGACCTACAAATGCATAGAAATCAGGATCCTGAGACAATAACGCTAAAAGAAAATAATCTATTATTCTTTAATCCCCTGTTCCATTCTTGGCGAAAGGGTTGCCTGTGATAAGTGTGGGAGGGGAAAAGAGAATTCGTAGCACCTCTCCTTGGACCCAGCATTCAATCCTGCTCTAGTCTATTCTCCAAGGAAATACATCCTGAGGTTAGCCACCCCAGCCTCTCCTCAGTCTCACCATCCCTGGGCTGGAGGGTTTCAGTGATGACTCAGGACCCTGAACTCTACTAGCTCCTGGGATCCACGCTATAGATGCGTGGGTCTTAGCCATTCACCCATCAGGAGCTTCTGGTCCTTTTCAAGCAGGCACATCACAGCTCCCTAAATATACTACCCAAGGTCCAGGCGTTTGCTTGGGAGAATAGCTCAAGGGTGTTCTTGATTTGAGGAGGTGGCCCTTCTATTTTCCCACAGAAAAACTAACTGAGGATTTTAGGGCACCCATGTCAGCCGTCTGTTGGGACAAGGCTTACAGCGACTGGGACGATTAGGATGGGATAAATTGTGATTTAAATGTTCTCTGTCATGTCATATTTCACTTTTTCTTCACTTCACTTTTTCTTCCCCAAACAGCAGTTATTCTCAAAGTGTGGTCTAGGGACTCCTAGGGGTCCTGTGATCCTTTTAAGGGGGCTCAAGAGGTCAAAACTATTTCACAATAATACTAAAATGATATCTGCCTTTCTCACTTTCATTTTCTCATAAGTATAGAGTAGACTCTGAGAGCCTGACAGTTTCACAGTATTTAGACTTTTCTGATGAGCTGGTCATGATAATAATTTATGCGATTTTTAAATACTGTGTGTCAGTACTTGGAAGATCTGTGTAACTGTGAACCAGTATTTCCCAGATGATCCCATCTATTTTCCAAATGCAGGATACTACAAATCATTCATGAGTTAAAGATCTATGGTGCTAACACAGCAAAGGATTTTTATTTATTTATTTTTAAAAGATTTATTTGTTTTAAAGAGAGTGAGCAAGCAAGAAAATATGAGGGGGAGGCATAGAGGGGGAGCAAGAGAGAGAGAGAGTCTTAAGTAGACTTCGTGCTGAACTGGACACAAGGCTCGAGCCCATAACCCTGAGATCACAACCTGAGGTGAAACCAAACTTTGGGCAATCAATTGACCACACCACCCAGGTGCCCCAAGGTCCTCAATTTTTAAGGATAGCAAGGGGTCCTAAGATCAAAAAACTTGAGAAATGCTGCAGTGGAAAAATTAAAATACTATGAAAAACTGATAATACTTACTTTTCATGAACTGTCCTAAGCCCTAAAACCATAGCAGTAATTTTATAGAGAACTGAATAGGAGATGGGGTAGGCAGATGACTTAAGGGGCTCTCTGAAGATATGGACATAAAGGAAATGGACATACACTTGAACAGGCCATGGGAAATGGAAGCCACGTTCGCTGATGAGCCAACAAGAGATAGTCATGTATGTGTGGAGGTGACTGGGGAGGGGTGTACGTGTGGAGGTGAGTGGGGAGGGGTGTATGTGTGGGGGTGAGTGGGGAGGGGTGGCTACAAACCGTAGTGTTCAGGAGTACAAGCTCTGCGGTCTGAAGGACCTGGTTCAAATCCGGACTCTAACATCTACTAGCCACACGACCTTAGATGAGTTAGTTAATCTCTCTGGGCCTCAGTTTCCTCATTCTTCCAGATAAAACCAGAGAAATGGCAGAAGAGTCCTGGGACAAAGAATATGACTTCCATGTGGGGTTTCTCAGCAAGTCTTGGCAGACAGCCATGGCCTCTAGGAATCTACAGTTTTTTTCAGATGGAGAAATGAGAGGAAGTGAACATTTTCATGCAAAGCAGGACATTTCAGAGGCCCAGTTTTATTTTTTGAGCTAGGGAGTAATCAGTGCAACTCTGTGCTAAAGCCTATAGATTAATCAGAGACCATTCAATAACCGCACTAAGGTATTCATTAACTAGCTCAGTGATGGCTCTCAAGACAAGGGGTGGCTGACAACAAAGCTGAATCACACTTTTCCCCAAAAGAGGCTGAATTATGAGAAAGGTGAGGTGAAGGTGAGATGGAGAGCTGGTTCCAGGCCACAAAGAAGTCCCAGAAGGGGTGAAATCAGATTTATAAAACTCCCCCCTTCATTTGTCCAACAAATATCTGAACGCTAGCCATATGCAGGCCCTGCCTTGAGCACTTTGTTTAAGAGAGGAAGAATGCGAGTCCAAGCAGAGTAAAGAGCAACACATAAGGTATGTATAAAACATAATGGAAAGATGAAATGGTAATGTCCAACGAAGTGTGGAATGGGGGAGATCGAGAAGGTTTTCTGAGAGAAGGATATGAAGAGTAAATATGGTGGTATGGTGTGGACATTGAGAGAGAGAGAAAAGTAGGACATCTTAGAGAGGGGCTTTCTGGAGCAAAACCGAGGGTAGGAAACAAACCTCGTATATGAGAAGCATCTAGCAGTTCATTCTGGTGTAAGTGCAGGGTGCCTGACAGGGCACAGTGACTGGGGGCTGAGGCCAGGAGAGGCTGGCCCTTCATCAGTAGACAGAGTGAATCTGATTAGGTAATTCCCTCTCCCATTCTTCGTGATAACTATTCTACACTGTCAATATTTTCTTTAAACCTCCTACTCAATCTCTCACTCCCTTCGGTAGGACTTTGAATTTCCTGTATTACTGTACACTAGATACTGTCCAGTGTCATCTTCCTCAAATTCCTACCTCCTACCTACAAACTTATCTACACCCACCCTCCCCTATAATCCTGACATCTGGGGATGAGGGGCCCCTTTCCTATTAAAGACTACATCTATTTTCACATCTGCTAAGCCTATGCTCCACTTCTTTTCTGTACTACTCCATTTTCTACCTCTACTTCCCCTTCCTCTGGGCTCCCCACCCAGATTATAAAAATAATTTCCCACATATTCTTTAAAGAAGTCTGTATGAGAAGTCTACACTCACTGTCTTCACTTCCCATTCCACTTCCATATGGTATCCATCCTTCTCCTAGATTGAAATGTGTCTTTGAAGTTCTCAAGGACTTATACTGCCAAATCCAGTACATATTTCCAATTCTGAGCTCATGACGCCTTTCTGTTAAATTTCAATCCACTGATCACTCCCCTGCTTTCTCCAACCTTTCTGCTCCCTGGGCTTCACTGAACTGGCTCTCAGCACCTCTAATAACCATTCATTTGTTTTCCTGCATGAGCTTCATCTCTGATGCCCATGGATATCTGTGGTTGTGCCTCTAGCCCACCATTCCTTTCTTTACCTCACACAACCTCTTTGAGTATCTCATCAAGTCTAACAGTTCCAACCACCATCTCTCACCTCAGGACCTCTTACAGAAGCCATCATTTGCCTATGTGTGTGTCTAAAAGACCACTCTACTTGTGATTCAAGCTTGGGGTGTCCACACCGGAAGTTACTTTCTTCCAAATCTGGAATGTCTTTTCTTCTGTCCTCCTGCTCCCTCACCAACACATGCATACATTACCTGACTAATTCCTATTTAGCTGTGTTAGATCTGTGCTCTCTAAAATACTCCAGCCTAGTGCAATTACGGAACAATATGGAACCATCGATGCTATTACAGAAATAAATTTCAGTGGCCACTCCACTACAGCGATGGTGTTTGAACCCCCATGAATCTCTAGGAAATGTCAAATCCCCAGTGCATGGCAGGTACTCCATGACTTCTTGGGGGTAAATAATGAGAGCTCTGTTTTACTAAGAAGCGCTCTGTCAACGGTATAGAAAACATGAAGGAGAGGGAGAAAGATCAGAGGAAACAAACATGCAGTAGCTAACTGCAGGAGAATGAAAAATACAAAGGTCTCAACTAAGATAGGAATAATAGGATAGAAGGAAGGGGATGACACGAGAGATTCTGCTGTGATAAAGTAAACAGGACTAGCAGAGAATGAACTGGGAAGTGAGAGATACCAGGGAGAGGCACAATGAAGCATCTCCTGGAAATAAGAAGAGACACTGGGTACACTACCATAAAACTGGTAACTGTAATCTACTCTACACCTTACAAACTTTCTAGCATTTCCTTAAAATGGGGAATTAAATGGACTAAGAACTGGATTTCGGTGGTGTTCTTTGAAATCCAAAAATAGGTGTTATGTGGTGATATTTATAGTAACAGAATGCTCAGTAATTATCCATAAGTCCTCTCCTCTCTCTTCCTCTTAGTTTCCCCATTTATCAAAGTTGGCTACAACTGGAGGCTTTAATCCACCATAGGCTAATTTATCAGCATGACACCATATACCTAGAATAATTAATTACTAGAATTTGCCACACTCAAATAAGGTGACCTAAAGAGTTTCAGGACTCTTTTTTTTTTTAACCTACAATTACATGCAGTTCTTCTTCTTCTTCTTTTTTTTTTTAAACATGCAGTTCTTAAGCAGAGATGTTTGAAAGCTAAATTCTGCTGTTCTGAGCTTTATTTAAGGAGAAAGGTGCTTCCTGAAGTTTTAGAATGGAAGGCCCACTGGAGTGACATAGATCTTCTGGCTAAAGTAAGTCTGCCATAGGCGATCACGTGGTCCAAGGGTCAGCCTGGGGGTTGCAGGGGGCAGCCTTGGAGCAGAGGACCATCCTAACATGCCTGTAACACCTACCTCTATGGAGAGGTAGGCCAGAGGATGCAGAGAAGGGGCTCAAAAATGAAGAGCCAATGGTGAATGTGAGAATCAAGTGAGATTAGGAAAAGTAGAATTCCTTAGGTTTATTTGATCCCGTGCAAAGAGTTTACCTGATTCATGATGGAAAATTTCCTCCCTATTCTGTTGTCTGGCAGCCGAAAGCCTTTCCTCCTCATACCATCTTCTGACTCTGACTTAAACACCTTCTCAGGATCCCCCTTTTCCTCTCCTTCAGAGAGTTCCTTCTGCTTCCTCTTCTTCCTCCTGTTACGCCTTTCTTTGGCACTCTTGGAACTGAGTTTCGATATTTCAGAGGAGCTGCGAGGAGAGCCTGCCCCTTCTTCACCTTCTTCCTCGATGGCATCTTCTGAGACAGTGCCTGCGGAGGTGGCCATGGCAGCGGCCTAGGGGAGGAGCCACAGTGACAGGCCAGTCAGAAGCAGTTAACTGGAGCCTCCCACCTCCACCCCAAGCCAAGCAACTAGTGAGGATCATTTCCTTTCCCACAGATGGGGGAAACAGAGGGAAGGAGGAAGGCGAAGCAGCCTGCAGAGGAGACTGTGGCGAGGATCTGCCATCTCCATTTTCTGGCTAATCTGTGTTGTGGCACATGGCCTTAGGCAATCAGAGCAGAAACCAGTGGTGAGAACTCTGGCATTTATTCTCTTGAGTTTCTCACACAAGAACTTAGCTGCCTTCTTGGTACCACAAGATTTCTTTTGGGCAACTCTGAAGATGAATGCTGTGAAACTATATTATACATTACACGCCCAACAGTATAAAAACACTTGTATATCTGGATAAGGATCAGACA
Source organism: Enhydra lutris kenyoni (assembly GCF_002288905.1). NCBI lineage: Eukaryota > Metazoa > Chordata > Mammalia > Carnivora > Mustelidae > Enhydra > Enhydra lutris. The sequence continues at coordinate 10,010,662 of NW_019154140.1, read as the reverse complement.
GCAAAGTGTTAGGGTGGTGGGATCACTAGTCTGTTTTTGAAATCTTATGTTACCATTTTACATGTGTCTTCTTTTCAAGTACAACCAATACTTTCATGACTGCAGAGAATCTCTGAAGGAGATCCTAATGATTTCCTCAACAAAAAGGCTGTGCTTACATGAGACACTATATACCCTGCTCTGGCCACTTGTCGTCCCCCAGCCACCAGAGCAGTGAACACTAGAGATCATATTAACAAACAATTGGGCCACTAAGACAAATGGAGTAACTGGACCAACCATCTGCAAGTTGTTACTTGGGTTATTTTAATCAGATTAATGACTTCTATTTGACCATGTGCCTAAAAAAGATCAACTGGAATGACAATCAGATGGAGCCTTAGTCACCGTGATCTGGCAGGAAGTTACTGTAGCAAAGAACTGATCCCCAACCTGTGCCTCTTCCTGTTGCTTCTTAAGTTGCTCCAACATTGCTTTGAATTCAGCCTCTTTCTGCTCTGCCTCCTCCAGTGTTGCCTGATTCTGCTCTTCATAAGCCATGGCCACCACAGCCAAGATCAAGTTCACGAGATAGAAAGAACCCACAAAGATGACCAAGACGAAGAATATCATGTATGTTTTCCCAGCTGCTCGTAAGGTCTGTAAAGACAGAAACAATTTTCTGAGTCATGTGCATCCAGTGAAGCAGGCTGAAAACCACTCGTGGGATAATGATCCCCTGCAGGGGCACCGCTGTGTTTTGAGAACAGTCCTTTACTGCGTGGTGAGCCTTCATGCTGCAGAGCACTTAGCATCCCAATGGCCAAATGGCTTTGTCTGTCCTCAACTCAAGAGTAAATGTCACTAGTACCTCCCATTCATTGTGACAGAAAAAATTATCTTCATTTCCAAATACTCCCAATATACTCCTTTCATGGAAAAATACTTGATTCCTTTTTTTTAAAGGAAAAAATGCTCTGAGCTAAGAATTATATTTGACTTTGTTAGTTGGTTCTAAAACAAGTATAAAGAAAAGACTTCAGCTCATTTATCTACGGGTCCTCAAAGAGCATTAATAGACAAATTCCATCTTAGGAATCAGGTCCAAGTCACAAAAAGTCCCCATCTTGAGTGACATCCTTCCTTATCCTTCTGTAATAGGGTGGATTTTTAAAGGGGCATAAAGAACAGTAGAGAAAAATAAGATCCTAGGACTATCCCCTTCACTAGTAGTGAGCAAACAGACATCAAAGAACACTTGGGTTTTAGGTTATGTATACGTGACCCACTATTACTTAGTTTTCAGTGTTATTCTTTTTAATCACAATTATTTAATGGAACTTAGCATTGACCACAAATATTTCAAGAGAAAGACTGGAACCTAAGAGAACTCAAGGCTATCCAACAGAAAGCAAGGATTCCTTATGGGATCTGAAAATTAGAAGCTTCCCTTCAAGAGGTCCTTCATGTCTAAGCAAGACATGTTTCTCATTCTCAAACTGGCATCACCAAAAGACAGAGTCAAATAGAAAACAATGAATTATCATGGAATTTCTAAGCTGGATGACCCTTAGCAATCACCTAGACTTACTTCTCCATCACCAACAGCAAATTTAAATGACTTGCTTGCTACAATCACCAAGATAGCCCAACAGAATGGTAGACCTTTCTTTTTTTTTAATCTGTTACAACCTGCCTGAACTAGTTCAGATGTGTTACAGATCTCACAAATGTTGATACGTTGAGAATCCAAGATCCTTGTGGATAGAAATCTCATCTTTATTATGTCTAGTATAGCACCTTGTACAGTATGTTTAATAGATATTCCTTAAAAAGATGCCCTCAGCCAAAAATCTGAGAAGAGAAATACTGCAGGTGGTCTGTTGGAACAATAGGAAGTAAACAGAGATAGCAGATTCCCAGACCAGGCAAAAGGCTGTCAAGGCTGTGAACCTCTATGGCCATATGTGACTGGTTACTCAAGAAACCGGGACAAGAGCTGGGAGAATTCACTGAATTTTGTAAACTGGCTGACTCTGAGAAATAACATCCTGCCATCCTATATAATATCTTCACTGAAGGTCTCTTACACAGAATGTCTCCAAACCCACAAACCCTCATGCGAATTCTGTCACCAAAGAAATAAAAGGCAGCACTCAAAAGAAGAGGTGTTACTACTTACCAACTGATACAAGTTTTCCCAGTAGTCCTGGGTCATAAGGCGAAATAATGCTAAGAAGGCCCAGCTGAAAGTGTCAAAGCTTGTGTAACCGTAGTTGGGGTTCCTTCCCGCTTTCATACACTGGTATCCCTCTGGGCATTGCCTGAGAAAAGAAAGGAAGTTCAGGGTTTTTCAATATAATTCCACCCAATCATCAACTTTAAGTCATCTCCAGGACTGTGGAGATAATAAGTAACCATCTAGAAAGTCAGAGAAGGAAGGAAGGAAGGAAAGAAGGAAGGCAGGAAATGGAAGGGAAGGAAGGAAAAGGAAAGGAAAAGAAAAGGAAATTAAAGGGAAGGAAGGAAAGGGAAGGGAAGAAAAGAAAGAAGAAAGTAGTCAGGTCAACTTTTTAATTTTATTTTTTTTTAAGATTTTATTTATTTGCCAGAGGGAAAGAGAGCACAAGCAGGGGGAGTGACAGGGAGAGTGAGAGCAGGCTCCCTACCAAGCAAGGAGCAGGATGCTGGACTTGATCCCACGACCCCGAGATCAAGACCTGAGCCAAAGGCAGACACTCAGCTGCATAAGCCACTGAGGCATTCCTAGTCAGGTCAACTTAAAAAAAAAAAGACGTTCTGAAAAGAGCCTAGGATCAAAATCACTGGGCATGCCTCCTAAAAATGCTGATTCCTATGCCCTAATCAGACCCAGGAATAAAAGCTCTGGACATGGTAGTCACGAATCTGCATTTTAAAGAGGCATGCCAGGTGATGTTTATGCATGCCAAAATTTGAGAATCACTGTCCTACATTCACATCAATGTGCAATTCAACCAAATTCATCTTAGCTAAGATCTCAAATGACAGGAATTTTTGGCCAGCTAGAAGTTCCTCTTAATCATATCTGTTCTCTTAATAGTCAACCTTAATGACAACCTAAGTCATACTGGGGATTTCAGTGACTTTGGTTTTATCAGTTTTCCTGCTTTTAGACTCACCTGGTATTTATTTCAATGTAATTTCTAGTATCTACTTTGATACAGAAATTAAACGGACTTCTAGTTGTCGTAGTCATCTTAAAACACTAATTCCTAGAGGACCAATATACTCTGGATAAAGTGACACCCTTACATTTATATAATTTTCTGTTTACAAAGCACTTTCATGTATGTTATCTAATTGGATCATTACAATAAACCTTTGAGGAAGTGAGAACAAGACATATTAAATCCATTTCATAGATGAAGAAACTGAGGCTCACCTAAGTTGAAAGGCTTCCCGAAAGTCTCAGAGCTAAAGGTAGCAGAATTAAGATTGACATTATGTTGCTATAAACTTGTGTTCATAGCAGCATTATTCACAATAACTAAGATATGGAAGTAACGTGAGTGTCTGTTGACAGATGAATAGATAAACAAATGTGGCATATACAGACAATGGAATGTCATTCTGCCTTAAAAGGAAGGAAATTCTGATATATGCTGTCACATGGTAAACCTTGAGGACATCATGCAAAGTGCAAGAGGCCAGTCACAAAAAGACTGCATGATCCACTTACAAGACGCACTTAGAGCAATCAAAATCAGAGACAGAAACTGGAACGGAGGTTGCTAGGGGACTGGGAGGGGAAGGGAAAATGGGAAGTTAGTGTTTAATGGGTACAGTCCCAGTTTGGGAAGATGGAAAGTGCGGTGGATGGATGGTGGTGACGGTTCTACAACACTGAACAGGACACTTAAAAATGGTTGTAAGACTAAGTCTTATGCTCTACATATTTTACCACGATTTCTTAAAAATGGGGAAAAAAAGAGACACCTGGGTGCTCAGTTGTTTAAGCGGCTGCCTTCAGCTCAGGTCATGACCCCAGGGTCTGGGGATCCAGCCCCACTTCAGGTCCATGCTCAGCGGGAAGCCTGCTTCATCCCCCTCCCCCTGCTTGTGGGCACTCTCTCTCTCTCTCTCAAATAAGTAAGTAAGTAAGTAAGTAAATAAATAAATAAAATCCTTTTTAAAAATGGAAAAATATGTTGCTATTCTGTTCCCTTCCCATGCCATCAGGCCTGGTATGTTTTGGGTCATCCTTGCTACTAATTCATCATGAAGACAGTTTCCCTACTTTATATTTTATTAATCATGTTATAATCAGAATGAGGGGAGTCTACAAGAGACAAGCAAGGTATCTGGTGTTATAGACTCTATCCTCAGCCTTTCACATTTTTTATTTTGGCTTGAGACTATAGGCACATTCACCTACTAGAGAAATGCCAAATTTGGATGGACAAATATGAAACAAGAAGAAAATCTGAGCCAACCAATATGTCAGACCCACTTAGTATCTACTACACGAGCACAAAGAAAAGTGAAAATACTCCCCATTTTCATCTGACACATTATTTTAAAGGAGAAGAATATAATTAGGCGAGCTACTTACCCAGCATCAGAACTGTTCCCGCAGAGCAAAGGTTCCAGCATGCCAGGAACTGTGTAAAAATTTGCTAGAAAAGTTTGAAGAGCAAGAAATAAATAAGGCAGATTTAACTGAATGAGAGAATAAGGTTACACTGTTCCTAACTAGCCCCGGCAGAAACAGTCATTGATTTTAGCTCATATAAATCTTTCCTGACAGAGTAAGACCTGTTAAGAATTCTTTCCCATTAATTATTTTCTTATATATACTTACAAATGAAAAGTGCTCCCACACAGCTGTAATGCAATGTCTTTTCACAGACCCTTGACCTCCACTCGTATTTCAAATCTATATGCCAGTTTCTGGTACTTCAGTCTAAGGGGTCTGAAAGGGAGTTTTCTGAACACTTTACTCCTCTATACAACCTTAGCCTTCTATCCTTAAAACTTCTCTTTACCAAAGATAAGCTAAAACCCTCACTGATCACATTACATTGTCCTGTATTAATTAGAAGGCACGTTTCCTTTTCCTATACGTGTTCCTGAAATTACCTTTGCAACACTTTCCTATGGCTACTTAACTGCCTTTAGTTCCTCCAGGGTGATGAGTAGTGATATTGCTAACTCTTCCCCATTATTCTTTGGAAGTACTACCATACCAAATGTTCCTTACTGCAGACCCAAGTGCTGTGGTTCCCGAAATGAAATTATTAAAACTTCTTCAATATAGGGGCTCAAATGGTTACTTAGAGATTACCTGACATCCCACACTGGACTGACTGCTAAGGTCTTAGTAATATGAAGAGAGCTTATGAGGCATATTCTGAACCATCTGAGGTAACCCAACTACAAGGTATTTTTATCAAATTCCTAAGCAAAAGGTATTTTTATCAAACTCCTAAGCCTGATTTTGAAAATAAAAGTTTAGGTGCCTGTGTGTTTTAAAGTTCCATGTTGTGTTTTAAAGGAAGAGAAAAAGCCCAGAGAGCGCTTCTGAACGCAATCCTACCCCAAGAATAGGGAATAACTTCCTCAGGCTGCTTCAGTAGCCCTGGATTCCTTTCTGGCCCCAACGACTTTTCAAAGCCCAGTGATGGCTTCAGACCATGTAAATTAGAGACAGACTTGTCTTTCGCCCCTTGCAGAGAAGGGGCCACCTACTTTTATTGTTGATATATTCTTCCCAATCAAAGCCTTTGGTGCCATTTTCCAGATAGCTCTCGTTGAAGTTTATGGGCCACACAACACACTTGTTCCGCAGATTGCCCATGAACAGCTGCAGTCCAATCAAAGCAAAAACACTCAGGCAGAACACTGTCAGAATCATCACATCTGACAGCTTCTTCACTGACTGGATTAGGGCACCCACAATGGTCTTCAGGCCTGAGGAGATAGAAGCCCCAGAATCAGAGTCACCTCAGAACCCTCCCCACCTCCCCCAGCCTCCCTCTTAGCTACTGGCTTCTACTCCTCCCCACAGCACCACCCTTGAACCATGGCCACTCTCTCTCTTATGCCATGGGAATAACAATGGGTCAGCAATATTATAATTTTTTTCCAGAAATATTAATTCTTAGTCAATAATTTCTAAGAAGAAAAAGAAATTCCTTCTCCAACATGTGGCTCTTTTCCTCTGGGAAGTACCCTCCTGAGCCTGACTGCTGCTTAGCTCCTCAAAGGAGACAAGCTCTTACTTGCCTCTGAGGGTTCAGACATGCTCTTCCCTTTGCCTGGAATGCTTCCTTCCATTCTCCTGTCCTACCTGTCTATCTCTTCTTCATTCTTCAGGCTCAGCTGAATAATATAGGAATTCCCTCAGAAAGCCTCTTCTGACTTTCTTCTCCCTCCCCCATTATTATTAATAATTTAATAGCAGCTTATACTTCCCTCTACAGCATTTATCATGCTTATAATTAGTAATTTATGTCTGTCTCATTCACAACTGTTATCTAGACTGCCTAACTCATGGCGAGTACTCAGTAAATATTCACTGAATAAACAAACGGGAAGATCAGGGTGAGGAAATTTCTTGGTTGGGCAGAGAACTATTGGAAAGCTTAAAAGCCAAGTTGTGAGAAAATACAGTAAATATTTTCCCAGGAGTTCTGGAAATACCAATGTGTTGAAAAGGTTAATTATTATCAACCCAGTATTTACAGTTTGTCTTTCCATTTACAAATACACCTTCTCTGGACCACATGTATGTCCTGTTCTCTACTACTGGCCTTTTTTCTGTCCTAGATTGAAAGCAAAATAAAAAAACTATCTAACCTACTTGAATTTGAGACTTAAGTATAAGCCACTGGTTAAAATTTGAACCTGTGTGTAGCTTTCTTAATTGCAATGGCGGCATCAGTGATAGGAGACATAGGAAAACACAGTGGTGGGTTCATGATATTTGGGTCAAAATGGATTCTGTGTGAAGCTTTCCTGGGCATGCCCAGACATCAGGCTGTCCACAGGAAAAGGGCAACAAAGCACTGAGCACTACAGGGAGGCCCGTGTACCAGGATAGATGGGAGGCAGACACGGTGCCCTGACACACAGACCTCAAGAGTGATCTCAACCCTCAACCACCTCTGAAGGGAGGAATATTAGACTAAAATTCAAGAGAAATCCTAATCTTGGCTCTGAAGTGTGAAGTCAGCTGTATAATTACTACTCTTAACTATGTTAGACTACTTACTAGTATGACCAAAGCAATATACCTAACCTCTTGGAATCTTAGTTTTTTCATCTTTAAAATGGGAATAATTATAGTTGAATAGCATAACCTGATTCTTTTCTCCTTGTAAGACTGTGCAGGGGCACCTGGGTGGCTCAGTAGGCTCAGGTCATGATCTCAGGGTCCTGGGATTGAGCCCCATGGCAGGTGTCCCTACTCAGTAGGGAGTCTGCTTCTCCCTCTCCCTGTACCCCTCCCCACTAATCATGGTCTTTTTCTCTCTCTCTTAAAATAAAATTGTAAAGAAAAGGGGTGGGGGGAAAGACTGTTCAAAAAGAGCACCAGACAGGAAATCAGAAAGTAGGAATTCTGGTCCTGGCTCAGTCACCAGCTATGATCCATGGCATATCAGAACAAATTCAAGGTGCCACCTCATTTTCTTATACACAGAATGTGGACAAACACAGGAGTATGTGGCAGTGGGCAGTAGAGGAAACGATGAAGAATCTTCTTTAAAAGTCTTTCAAGACAGGGCAGAGATATTTATTTCTTTGGGATTAAGCAGCTGAAATTTCAATCTTATTCCGAAGGCCTGAGAGCTATATCACAGTCACACAGATAAGTAAGAAGATACTGGTGGGGGTGCCTGGGTGGCTCAGTGGGTTAAGCCGCTGCCTTCGGCTCAGGTCATGATATCAGGGTCCTGGGATCGAGTCCTCCATCGGGCTCTCTGCTCAGTAGGGAGCCTGTTTCCCTCTCTCTTCCTGCCTCTCTGCCTACTTGTGATCTCTCTCTCTGTCAAATAAATAAATAAAATCTTAAAAAAAAAAAAAAAAAAGAAGATACTGGTGGTATGAAACAGAAAGCAACTAAAAAGAAGTACATGTTGTTCCAGTATTATGGGCCTTATTTTTATAAGTTGCTGAGGAATAGAAAAGTCCTTCATTGTATTTGGTTTGGTTGAGGTGGGTCTATACTAGGTCAATAATTTAATTCTAGGTTCCTAAAATTACACAGCTCTGTTTTCAAAGCCAAAGCATGATTAAAAAAAAAAAAAAGTTGAATAGGTCACTAAAGAATGGTTGTAGTTTCTTTTCCTGGATTTCTTTAAGGAGAGCTTATATCTCCCCTGAAGGGTTCAGACAATCACTGATCTGAAATGAACACTTGATGATTGTTCAAGGCCATTTCCATTTCCATTTTAAATGAATGGAGAAAGGAGCTGTAATCTGTCGTTTGTATTAGCAACAAGAGTGTAATACTACAAAACAGTCAAACCAATGCATTTGTGATATCAATCAATCAAATTAAAAAAAAACATACAATTTTAGCATGAGTCTAATCTGATTTTCCTGCGCTGGGAACTCTCTAGACAGTTCAAAGACCATGTATGTAACAGGAAATTCCAGTCCATGAGGCTCAAATTATCCCCTCTTTTACAAAGCTGGGACCCTAGCAGCCTTACTCGCAGGAAGTGACCATCTGTTAGTAGGTTCCAGATGTCAGGGTGGACATCTGACCTAAATCCTCATCCTTTTCCTCCAGGAACTTAGAACGGGACAAAAGATAGTCCAGTAGTCTTTACAAGTGGAAGGAACGATAACATGTAAATTTGGGAAATAAGTGGTAGCCCTATTCTATCATTATATTAGGATGTCTGAGAAGTAAAGCCAGTTAGTAAGCTAAGAGATAGAAAAAGGAAATAGATACATGGAGACAGAAAACATGAAGAAAAAATACTTCCTGGTATCTGGAGCTTTCTGGTTCTGCATTCTGGTTTCCCTGGCTTCCAGAAGCCTAAAAGTGTTCCAGCCCTTCATGTATCCTTTCACTTGCAACCAAAGATGATCGACTAATACACCAACCATACATGGCACTCATCATTTTCCTGGGGATAAACCTTAATGCTCTCAATCAGCAGGTTTAAAATCTTTTCTCCATAAACCAGAAGATATTGCTGAAGAAATCTGTAAACATGAGTCAAGAAGGCTAAAAAAACAAAAACAAAAACCCAAACAAAAAAACCCCAAAACACTTGAAGTGTTTTATTCTGAAGTCTGAGGTTTAGATCAACGTGTTGGTGAGAGCTTTTCAACTCTCAAGAAGTTTAAGGTAAAAACTTAAGTTGGAAATGGTATTCAGCTGCTTTTACTTCACAGGGGCTCAGAGAAACATATCTTAACTAAGCAAGAATAACCACTAAATAACACTAAATGGCCATCTAAAAATTTACTCTCCAAGACTTTCATTCAGGTCCCACAGGAAGAAAGGTGGTGTGGCATAATGTTAGCTTGCCGAGGTAGACCCACAATTACACAGCAGTGTTAAATGTAAATGGTCACTGGGTCATCTGGCTTTCACCAAGACTCTTCTTCCTTCCATTAGGGTTGATGATTGTCAAGGACCATATTTGCAGACATCAACACCAGATTATGGAGATGGGGCTATCAATGCATTTCTTTCTCCCCCTCCCCACAGTTTTATTGAGAAATAATTGACATACGTCACTGTAGACGTTTAAGGCATACATCATAATTGTTTGACTTACATATACTGTGAAATGATTATCACCATAGGGTTAGCTAACATCCACCTTCTCAAATAGATACAATAAGAAGAGAACAAAAAGAAAAAAAAATATTTCCTTATGATAAGAACTCTTAGGAAAACAACTTTCCTATGTATCATGCAGTGATGTTAGCTATCGTTATCATGTTGTCCACTATATCCCCAGCACTTTCTTATACCTGGAAGTCTGGTAACTTTAGACCAACTTCCTCCAACTCCTCCCCCCAAACTCTGCCTCGGGGATCCACAAGTCTGATCTCTTTTTCTATGAGTTTGTTTGTTTTTAGATTCCATATTTCAGTGAGATCATACAGTATTTATTTGTCTTTCTCTGTCCAACTCATTTTACTGAGCATAATGTCTTCAAGGTCCATCCATGTTGTCAAAAATGGTAGGATTTCCTCATATTTTTCGTACCTGAACAATATTCCATTGTGTATCTCTCTCACAATTTTGTCTGTTCATCCATCAATGGACACCTAGATTGCTTCCATGTCTTGGCTATTGTAAATAATGCTGTTATGAACATGGGGTGCAGATATCTTTTCTGAGTTAGTGTTTTCGTTTCCTTTGGATATATTCCCAGAAGTAGAATTGCTGGATCATATGGTAGTTCTATTTTTAATTTCTGAGGATCCTTCATACTGCTTCCCATAGTGGCTGCACCAATTTACTAAGCCCAACAGCGTGCAAAGGTTCCATTTTCTCCGCATCCATGCCAGCGTTTGCTGTCGCATCTCTTTGATGATGGCCATTCTAACTTGTGTGAGCTGATATCTCATTATGGTTTTAATTTGCATTTCTCTAATGACTAGTGATGCTGAGCATCTTTTCATATACCTGATGGTCTTTCATATAATGCCTTTCTTGAGCTCAGCCTCTACAGTCTTGCCAGCAATGACTGACACGCACTAGTAAATGCAGCCAGGCAAAAGTGCTCCCTGTTAGCACCAACACAGGTCAATAAAGTGAGAAGCTGCTGGTGGAATTCCTGACCTGATGCATACAAGAATGGAAAATGCCACTGTTCTGGCTGTGAGGAGAAGTTGCCTTGCTTCTTCTACTGGCTCACACCACCACACACCAGAATAAGCAAGATACTGACTGGAAGCTGATTATCCCAAACAGAGCAGAATGCTCCTTCAAACAACTCCTACACAACAGAGTGCGCAACAGAAGCCACATGGGGGCAAATTGGACAGCGAGAACTCTTGGAAAGGCTAACATTAAATAGTATTGGGATGAGTCTGAGCAGAAGCAGTTAATACATTTACTACAGATCAAGAAAAGACAGCTGGACCCAACGTACAGAAATGTCAGCTACCAGAGAGGAAGTCAGGACACTTGAGGAATTTTGAGAAGCAGTGAAGCTGCTACATCCAAATGCATCTGAACCCCCGTCCCCTTTCACGACATCCAACCCCTTGGACAAATGAACAAAGCCTGCTTATGTGCCAAGTCCGGAGAAATCAGCCATGCATCCCGGGATCACAATCTTCCACAGCGGTGATGCCAGATCATAAATAAAGTAAATTTATATTTCCTAGCTTGTGGCTCAGGTTGAGAAATCTGTCTGGTTTGAAGCCACATGAGCTAATTCTACAAAATTAACATTGGAACGGGTCTCAAGAGCAGTAACAAGCAGTTCTCACCCCAGGGGGAAAAAGTTCCCCAATTTCCAAAGTCTGGCTTCGTCCAGATAAGCCCTAGGGTAAAGTTGTGCCAGGTCAATTTTCCTGCTGCAGGTTCAAGCCTCACAATGATATTCTTGAGGGTTCTTTAGATCAAGAATAATTTGGGAGAGATCTGAAGGCAGTAGATTTATTTATCCAAGACCAAATTTGCATCACAAAGTCTGAACAAAACTTAAACTAGCTCCCAAAGGTGGGTCAGTGGGAGCCTGTGAGACTCCAGTGTTTTCCCATTTAGGACCATTGTGTTCAACTTCAGTTATCTTCTCTGAGAAGCAATGGGAAAAGGAGAAATACAAGAGGCACTGGATTAATAACTAGAATATTATAAAGGAAACAAGGAGTCTAAATATAGTATGAAAACACTTTTTTATCTCCCTTCACTGTGCAGCAGAAATTGCCATCTTCATAATGCATGTGTCTAAAGAAAATGCTTCCTTTGTGAATACCAGGGTGGGAAGAAGAAGGGCCCAACCTCTTTCCTGCTTCTTACCTGATACCACAGGTAAGGAGAGAAAGTAACAGAAATGAAAGCACAGAAATAAAAAAAAAAAAAATCAAAGAGAAAAATAATAAAAAATTATAACTCTAAAGAAAGCAAAATGATATTAAACTAGTGTTGGCAAATAGAAATGCAGTGTTTTTGGGGAGTCACTGAAATGATGATAGAAATGAGAAGCAACTGGCAAGTAAGGCTGTTCCAACTGGTTTTATTTACACCACTAAATGCTACTCAATAGGAAAAACTCAAGATTCTTGCTTTGAGATTTCCACAATTTCTTTGGGTATGTCAGTCCTGTGGCACATGATTAAAACATGTAGAAGATCAAACTTCTGACAAAGTCACTCAGAAGCTCATTTTTATGCCCAGGCCCCGAATGAATATAAAGCAAAAACAAAGTTTTTGTTTATTTGCTTGTTTGAAGATTTTATTTATTTGAGAGAGAGAGAGAGAAAGAGAGAGAGACGGCGGTGGGGGGAGATGAACAAAGGGAAAGGGACAAGCAGACTCCATGCTGAACACAGAGCCTGATGCAGGGCTCGATTCCCACTGCCCAGAGACCATGACCTGAGCTGAAACCAGGAGTTGGACCATGAACCAACTGAGCCACCTAGGCGCTCTGAAAATAAAGTTTTAAGATATGAATTTCTACACAGAATACTTCAATGTCGAGTTGAATCCAGCAAATTCTGGACCAAAGAAAATGTAGAAAGGGTCTTTTCCTGTAACTACAGTTTGCATGCACAGTTTTTCAAGCCAAGGCCTTGGAAGCAAAAAGGACACCATGTGTGATACGTATCTAAGTCTCCACTCAGCAAATAAAAAGGGTCATAATGTGGGTTTGGTCTTTTCTCAGGCACTAGAAAGCTCTAAATCAAACCAGCCCTTATCCAAAAGGCTGGAGCTAACCAGTGCACTGCATTACCCACCTTCTGGGAGTCCTGACCTTGCTGACACATTCAGACTACCTACCAAAAGTTCTAAGAGGGACGGCAGGTGAGTGGGTGAGCTATCCAGGAAGGCAGAACTCTCATGAAGGGAGCTGAAGGCTTTGTGGGATCTTGCAGACCTCATGTCAGTTATGTGGTTGCCCTTGCTTCTGTTCCTGGCAGCTTTCGCAAAAGCCTACAATCAAACTGGGGACAGGAAAAGGTAAAGAGAGCCCCAGTCCCACTGAACTGACCCATGAAAAAACTTGGCATGCACAACAATGGCTTTCACTAAGAGGGGACTAAGGCCTGGCTCTACAGTAGAGTCAGAATGACTGAGATTTCCAGTCAAGGGATGGCACCAGGTCTAGTGACTCATGCTCCCATCTTGAAAGGAGAGCTGATTAACAGGCAGGTAGGAACAGGGCCACAGTCTTCTATAAATAGAATGGGGAGAGAAAGGACTTGGCATGAAAAGTCACACTTTAATTCAAATACCAATTATACCACTCATAGATCTATTACTGACTTTATTAGCCGTTAGAGTTATTTTGCATCCCAGTTAACTTCACAAAGCCAGCTCGAGTAGGGGTGCTTCTAGAAACAGGAATCTGGAATCTATTTCAAATTGTGAAGTGGAGGTCTAAGGCTTGATACAAACCTTTTCTTTGGGTTTAGCTTTCTTCTTTATAATAATAATTGCTACACAAAAATCACTGATAGAGCACTACTCTGTGTTTACAAATAGATTTTGCAAATAGACAGATAGGTTAATAATAAGGATAAGTAGTCTGATCCCGGTCAAGAGTTACCTTGCAGAAGTGCTGTGGTCAGAAGCTAACCGTACAGCAGAGACAGAAGCTAAAAGCTAGACCAGAGATAGCATCTGCTGCCCTAGTTAGTGAACAGAACGCAGCTTTCCAATTTAATTCTGGAAGAGAAGTTTTCAGATCACAAGAACATAAAGAGACAGATGCCTTGCAGAGTACATTGGGGGAAGTGAGCAGAAAACATGGGATCATATTTAAAAGAGGCCAGAGAAGAAAGAGAGCAGAGGGAAAATGAAAGTACAGATTTGGTGCTCCAGATGCCTGAAGAAATAAGACAAGGCCTGCCTAAGGGTTAAACCTCCATCAATGAGCTGCGTGACGTTGCCTGGAGAATGAGCTTCACTTTTTTGTCAAATAGACTTAAAATGGCTAGGAACTGAACCTTGGTAAGTCAGGGTTGTAGTTTTTTTTGCCAAAAATGTACTCCAACTGATGCCCAGCCTCTAGCTGACAGGGAGAAAGCTCCCCCTGCTAACTAGAAAAGAACTCATTTTTAGTAGGGCCTGAATTTACTGGCCCACTTCATGCCTAGATTTGTAAATGGAGAAACTGAAGTTTACCTTCCTTGAGGTTCTCAGAAAGCCACATTCCAAGTCAGCTCTCTCCAGGACTCTATCTTTAGGCTTCCCTCTCTCTGTGTCTGATATTTAGATAAAGTTGAAAAGGGGAAAAGAGGAATATTTCAGAGTCGGCTGCCAGAAAAGCCATGTGACACCAGGAACAGGATGCCTCTGCTCTTCATGTCCCTGTTTCTACAAGAGCACAGTGGGAAGCTTGGTCCCTTGGGCGTCTTCCCTGAAAGCCCCTGAATGGAACCAGAGACCAGCCAGCAACTGCACACTCTTGATGTCTGCCATGTTCCTGCCCGTGTATCTCAGGCTAGCAAGACTAGCTCAAATATCTTCCCTTCCAGATTTCAAGACCAGCCTTTGGAAAAAATAGTTAAGCACTACCTGGTAGTAAGGATTTAAATTAAATTAAGGATCTTAATGTGGGGTCCATGGGTGGGTTTCAGCAGGGTCTGGGAACTTTCCCCTGCTTCTCAAAAGGACCTAAAACTTTCAAAAGGTTAAGAAGCATTTGGCTAGTTCAACCAGCACCAAAAAGAAAGAGGCAAAAATTATGAAACCACTGTCAGTTAACTACTTCACAGCCACCCACTGACTGATTCCTTTTCCTTCTGTCTTTGTTGTTTGCCCATACATTCAGACGTATGTATGTTATCTTACCTTTCACTGTTTTTAACAGCGTCTGCACAAGCTTTCATTGGGATTTGTGTGTGAGAACGGCCTCTGAATACATACATAATAGATGTCTACTGGTTCTTACTCCAGTGAAACAGACAGCAATAGGATGTGATAGTGATTACTAAAGTTGTTCACTAACTCCAAGGCTCTTCAATTTGGCTCTAAAACTGGACTAGTTAACAGGGTGGGTGTCTTCTGTGGTTAAATAAGTCCATTAACACAGTTACAATAAAAGTATAGTTCATTGAATAACATCCCATCAGCAAACCATGCGACAGGAAGCCTAGAAACCACAAGCAATGGGATGACGGTGAATGTTAAATATACTGTAATTCCATGAGGCCAGGAAGCAAATGATCAATGTGTAAAGAGACAGCTAGCTCTGTGACAATTTTTTCAGATACTGGAGGATCCAAGTGATTTTTCAGCACGTGCTTTCTCAAAGCATGGATGGAATGGGGGCTGCATGCCTGGCCAGCGCTGCCATCGCAAGGGCCTGAGGACCAAAGGGCCATTCCAGAGAATGTCTCCCAGGAAGAACATGCGGAATGCAAGGCCATATCAAGTGTGCTGACACCGGTTTAGAATGTGGTGGACACAATGAATGGAGGGCAAAGAGGCGATGAGGCAGTCCATTGTGTGTGTAAATTTTCTCACCTGGAATTACAGAGATAGTTTTCAAAGCTCGGAGAACCCTGAATGTTCTCAGCGCTGAGACATTGCCCAGGTCCACAAACTCTGTCACATATCTGTAGTAAGGGAGGTCACACACAGACACAAATGACAAACACAGACACGAACACAAACACCGAGGAAAAAAAAAACAAAACCACAACAAAACAAAAAGTACAATACGTCACGTCAGGGCCCTAACCCAACACCTAACACCAACCCCGGGCCATCTTACCTGGGATTACCGAAATAGTTTTCAAAGCCCTCAGTACCCTGAAAGTGCGTAGAGCTGAAACATTGCCTAGGTTTACAAACTCTGTTATATACCTGCAGAATCAAACCAAAGTTAACTTGTAATGGTACCACTGGGCGAGGGTTTGACAATTGGGGGGGAAGAAAGGGTCTTATACACAAGCTATGATTTCATTCTTTTTGTTGTTGAAAAAGAAAATTTCTAAATATAAACACTTAAAGAACACATTTCTTTTTTCAGTTGGGCAAGGAGAATTCAAAAGAATATTTGAAAGAACTGATACAACCAGGAGGTTCTGAGGGCTTACTCTCTTAATCAGCATCGTGTTGTGTGGATCCCAATCAGAATGACTATTCTCGGTCCATTCATTATTTTTAGCAAAAAGGCAGGCCAGGATGTATCAAAGGCTTATGTCCCCAAGCTTTGTGAATAATTTCTTAGGAAAAAGGAGGCAAATTTCTGTAGCTGAAGCCCCATAAAAACAAATTTACATCAAATAGCTCCCTAGTTGACTATGGCAAAAGTGCCTTAATGTCTACATATATGACTTATCGAAGAGTTGCACACATATCTTTGCAGTCACGCCCTCAGATGAAGTGCCTGTGACATACAAAAGCAGGGCTCAGGATCATGGGATCAAAGCAAATAGTGTGTTAAGTGCCCATTTTATCACCAGCTCTGTGCCCAGCAAGGACACTTAAATTTTAAATGAACACCACTGTGTATTCATAATGTTGGAAAGCTGGAAATTGCCTTAATATAACAGAAAGTCAAAGTTTCAGTTTCAAATATTCAGTGCATAGCATTCACTCATTCACATTTTACAGCTGAAACCCATCTTTCCGACGCTCAGACCCGTATATATACAGACGCACTCACTCTCTTACACATCTGCGCGCACACAAACAATCTATGCAATGCCCTTACTCCCCACCATACCACAGAGTGCTTCCGCACCTAAAATACAAATAGTTAAATCTGCTCTAACTCTTCAACCATCATTTACATTTCCCAAAGAGATACAGGTATGCAAACATGCAGCTAGCACACTAATGTGGGGGTCATACTGCCCTCTCACAATAGTTTGAACTTCTGGTCAGTACGTACTTCCTTAGGAAGTGACCAGTTTGGACACCTTGGCTCATGTTTTAACTTTAAAATGTGCTCTCAAGTCTGCAACATCTGGACCAGCCTCATGAAATTACACGCGATATAACATATCCAAGAAACTGATTTTCAGGTTAAGGTTAACACCTAAAAAATTTCAAATCTTCACCAAGGCCCCACGGTGATAAGCAGGCAAACCTTGATCAGTGTTAAAAGGGGGAAGAAAATATGAGAGCGTGTCAATGGAAAATCACTTGCTACTTTCCTTCCTCGCTGTAAAACCTTGGCTTTCCTTCTCCCATGGAAGCATGCTGTCATTGTCCTCACAAGCAAGAATCACAGGCATAAAGCCTGTTTGGCCTTAAATGGTTACCCATTAGTTCCTCTTATAACTGTCTATAAACACACTTACAGACACAACCAGGAATACAACCACACATACACAATCACACCCAGAACAGCAGTAAAGTAAGCAGACAACTTACGCCATCATGATGACACTGAAATCCAACCAGTTCCACGGATCCCGTAAAAAGGTAAAGCCATCTATGCAGAAACCTCTCGCAATGATTTTCACTAGTGATTCAAATGTATAAATCCCTGTGAATGTGTACCTGTCAAAGAAATGGAGAGTTTGAGGTAATTTCCAAACAGACAGAAACTTTAAATGAATCCTTGAAGGTAACAGTGCCTGAAATGTGGCTTCAACTAGTAGAGACAAAACGGAACGGCACAGCCAATGCAGCAGAAAGGAAGGCAGGAGAGAAAGGGATGCTTTGAAAGAAACTTACCGAAACAGAAAACCAAGAACTCTGGAATGCTGTACTGGGTGCCATCTAGCAGGTGATCATTTTGAACCAGGTGAGGAGGCCCCAGAGCTATTTTTAACTTTAGACAAGTTAAAAAAAAAAATAGGAAACCTCATGTTGGAGAAGAAAGCAGTGTCATGAGAGACTAACTGAGGGCACAAGATGGCGCTGGGGCAGCAAGTCAAAGGCATTGGCCAGCACAGGTAAGGGTGGAGGTGAAGGGCAGTAACTTCCAGAACGCACTTTCTCTTTCTAGAGTTGACTTCTAAGGATATTTCCTAAATTCCACATGGATCCTCACCCTTCTCTGTGAAGTAAAGAGTGGGAAAAAACCAATTTTTTTCCTTGATGGATAAACTGTGCAAAGCAAGATTTGGTGTGTAAAAATCTTTAAAACAAGCAAGCAGACAAATAAATAAATGAGCTACTTACTCCACATTCTTCGACCATTCAGGAGGGTTACTAAAAGTCATGAATACACAGTTGGTCAAAATAGTGCACATAATGATCATGCTAAATACTGTAGAAAAGAGTCAAGGGAGAATATACAAAATCTGGCCTATTTTCTTCCTCAGAAAGCAAACACATTTCACATTGGGTATCACGAGAATTAAGTCAGTAACCTGAAAGGAGACAAAGCACAGAGGACAAGGAAATGGCGAGGTGATAATGAAAGCCACCATGAACACAGAATGCCGCCATATGTATCCACACCTGACCAGAGAACTGTGGGTGGACACAGCAGGAGAGCCACTCTCTTTCTTTCAAAAGGGCTGTCACTGCTCTACTCCTTTTGGATAAATCATCTTCCCCCCTACCCCTTCCCTCTTCAGCCTCAGCTATGGAATAAGTCTCTAAATCCCGGTGTACAGAGTAACCAGAAATCTACTGGCCTACCATATGCCCAAATCATCAGGTGAAAAAACACATTAAATCGAATCTATATTATTCAGTACTCATTTACTGTTAAGTTAATTATCTTGTCTTGCATAACTAGTTATTTGGAAAGCTACATGCAATTAATGGTTCACTTTTTTTTTTTTTTAATTGAAGTATAGTTGGCACACACTGTTATGGTGGTTTCAGGGGTAGAACACAACGGTTCACTCCTAGGTCCCCAAAGGGCTGAATTGTCCTTAGAGGGCAAGGCAACAGCCGCTATGTGTGGCATCTGAACAGTTTGGGAAACCAGTCACGACCTGTTGGTTGAGGATTTCAAGGACATATGCACCACCATACTAAGAATTAGGTAAAGGGGAAGATGCGTCTGGTCATGCTCAAAGTGCTCAGGAATGTTTATGGAGAGCAAACCATTTTGCTGCTTTTTCTATTCCATCCAAGATTTTTCTCAACCCTTTCTGTTTTTGTCTACTGAGAAAAAAATAAACTCCTTTAGGTCAGCATGTGAGTTACTCAAACTCAAAAAAACTGTCACTTGAACAAGCACAGAAACCATATTCCATTTGTTGCTAACTCTCTCTCTTGCTAACAGCTTTCACCATCCTCACTCTACTAATGGAGTTTTTTAAAGAAAAAATACTTCTTACAGCTGGATTTTTTCTTCATTACAGCTCAACTTTTCTTCCGGGAATAACACATTCCAGTTAGAAGAGAAAAAGATGCTGCCTTCTGATCCAACAAAAGGGGAGGAAGTCCACTGTGAATTATTTATTCCTTGTAAACCTTTAAGTTTCAGAACTATGTTCCTTGTAAACCACAGATTTCAGAATTGGGCTGCTAAATTCTTAGAGTCAATAAAATGTGCCAACAGCTTAACCAACCAATTTACTAAGTTCCAATCGCCACTTTCCTCATCCTACTTGGAGAATACAATATCCTTCAGAGCACGGGACTAAGTCCTGACAAACTAAACTCCAACCATTAAATATAAAGTCACTATGCAAAGTTGCTAAACTCATCACATAATTTTTCATCTGTCATACACTCTCCTATATTAAAAAAATATGAAAGTCAGGCCACATGAGTAAATGGGCATTTTCTGCTGAAGGGGCGGGGAATGCGAGTAGAGACTCATATTAGGCTTGCAATCTGGATCTAAACCTCTATACAAAGGGGCCATTTATTTATTTATTTATTTATTTATTTATTTTTTCGAAGGGGCCATTTAATGTGAGAAACTGTCTCTGGCACTTTCCATACACACTGCTCAAGAAATCAAAAATATTCAAGGCAGATTTCTAAAGCATTCATTGAACTCTTTACACTCAAGAAGTGGCCTTCCAAAAAATTCTAGCATTGAACTTGTGTTAAAGACCTGAATCGTTTGCCTCAGGATGAAATTACTGAACTCTGAGCACTTCAAAGAGTAAGGTTTCAGTTACAGGTTAGTGTCTTGATTTGTCTTTCCTCGTGATACCAACAAAATTCCGGATTCCCGCGATTTCATTCTGGGAAAAGAGAGTTGGCTGAAGCTTAGTCCAGGATCTGGCAGAAGGTCACGCAAACTGCTAGCTCCGACACTACTGTCAGTGACACTACTGATAAGATACTTAATATACAATGCAATTGTCAAAGTTCAGAAACATATTCTATATACCAGCGACCATGCAAATGCTGCACTCAGCCCACATTTGTAGAAAAGGATATGAATGTATCAAAATTTTAATAGCTATTCTTCTTATCAGGTTAAAAGGACTTAAAATGTACAAGGCAGGCGTGGCACTAAATCTGAAGAGAGTTTTCCCTCTGTTTAATACTACAAAGGTCTGTGGAGAAAGAAAAAGAGAAATTATTAAAGCATGGGAATTAGTCACCACACACAACAACACTTTTCTAGGCAAGAAATAAATAAACTTAAATGTATTTATAATTTTGACTTCCCAAGCTGGTTTCTAAGGCAAGAAACCTTAAGACACTGTGTCTTTCCCTCCCATCCCTCCCCTGACCTGCTCCAGATTACAGACATAACACACAATGGGCACTATCTTAGCAATTTTATGTACTTCTATAAATTTCTTTCTTTCTTTCAGAAACATATTTGAATTATACCTAGGCTGTACTCTGCCAGTTCTGGACAAGATATTGAAGTTCATTAACTTGGGATTCATTCACCCAACAACTGTTTTCTACATCCCTACTGTGTTCCAGGCAATGTTCTAAGTGCTTGAGAAACAGCAGTGAACAAGGCTACCATGGTGCAGGAAGCTTATATTCTTTTTTTTTTTTTTTTAATTTTTTTTTTTAAAGATTTTATTTATTTATTTGACAGACAGCGATCACAAGTAGGCTGAGAGGCAGGCAGAGAGAGAGAGGAGGAAGCAGGCTCCCCGCTGAGCAGAGAGCCCGATGCGGGGCTCGATCCCAGGACCCTGGGATTATGACCTGAGCTGAAGGCAGAGGCTTTAACCCACCGAGCCACCCAGGCACCCCGGAAGCTTATATTCTAATGGGGAAGAAAGACAACATATTAAAAAAAAAATAACGAATAAGTAAATGATATACAATGTGGTAAGAGCTATGGAAAAAGGAGGAAGATGAGGGAAGGGGAGACAGAAAGTGCTGGGGTCAGGGGACATGTGAATGGAGAGGTGACCCATACTGAAGGAGGTGGTCCATGGAGCAAAGACTCGAAGTAAGTGAGAAGAGCTCTCCATTCCACTGGTGCTTATCTACGGAGTCTATTCTCTCTGGCTCTCAAAAGCCTCCACGACCAAACAGCCTCGACGAAATCATTCAACTCTATTTCCCAACGTGAATCTTCCTGTCTTGCCATGTTATAGTAAGTCATAACTGGCCTTTGCTCACATTGCTCATCCTACCCACAATGCCTTTTCCTGTCTCATGAATTCAATTCAAAGTACTTCTGAGCATCGATTCCGTGCTAAACTCTGGGTTACAAAATTGGATAAAACTGTACTTTTAGGGAAGGCATATATGTGAACTAGTGATTATGATGCAGGGTAAATACAAAGTTCAGTAAGAAAAATATGCATACTGTATGAGAGGCAGCAGGAGGGGGAGTTTCTTCTCCCCTTGGGTAAAGAATGGAAGGGAGGAGAGTGAGTTGGAAGGTATTCATGAAGGAAGGGAACTGATATTTGGAAGGCATTTCAAAGATACAAGGGGAAGGGCTGGCAGGGAAAGGGAATAGAATAGAATGTAGAGAAGCACAGTAGCACATAACCATGGGCCATTCTCAGGGAACTGATAGGTAATTTGGTGTTGATGGAGGAGAAACAGAGAAGGGGTGCAGCAGACTACGAAGCTGGAGAGGCAGGGGCCTACGAGACTGAGCTCCTAAGGAGACAAGGCCAGTGGCAAGTACATAGCACTGGCAACTCATTGTGTGGATGAAAGAGCAAATTGTCAAACGTTAGCCATTCTAAGTAGGCTTTAAAAAATAGGGCACCTGAGTGGCTCAGTGGGTTAAGCCTCTGCCTTTGGTTCAGGTCATGATCTCAGGGTCCTGGGATGGAGCCCCGTATTGGGCTCTCTGCTCAGCGGGGAGCCTGCTTCACCCCACCCCTCTGCCTGCCTCTGCCTACTTGTGACCCCTCTCTCTGTCAAATAAATAAATAAATAAAATCTTTAAAGAAAAAAATATATATACCAAGCAATACACGCTTGTAATTATATATAAGGCACAGAAGACTTATCTCATTACCCAAAGATAACCTTTGCTGTTATATCTTTTTTTGTACATCTTTTCTGAACTTTTCTGTGTAAATACAAGCATACAGATACAGCCTTAAAAAGACTTACTTTCTCTCTCAGATGGGATTGTACTATAAATACTCTTCTGCACCTTGCATTAAAAAATGAACCCCCACAAAGAAAAGCCCAGGACCAGATGGCTTCACTGATGAATTCTACCAAATGTTTAAATAATTAATACCAATCCTTTGCAAATTCTTCCAAGAAACAGAAGAGGACACACTGCCCAACTCATTCTGTAAGGTTGGTATTGACTTGATACAAAATCAGACAAAGACATCACAAAAAAAATCAAAACTGTAATATCCCTTATGAATACAGATACAAAAGTCTCAACAAAATACCAGCAAACTGAATCCAGCAGCATATAAAAAGGATTATACACCATGATCAAGAAATACAAAGATGGTTTAATATGTAAAAATCAATCAATGTAATGCAACATACTAATAAAATTAAGACAATAACCACTAGACCACCTCAACAGATGCAGAAAAAGCATTCAACAAAGTCCAATACTCCTTTATAATAAAAACACCCAACAAACTAGAAATAGAAGGGAACTTTCTTAACCTGATGAAGAGCATATAGCTAATATCACATTTAATGATAAAACTGAAAGTTTTCTCTCTAAAATTAGGAATAAGATAAGGATGTCCCTCTCACTACTTCTATTCAACACTGTACTGGATGTTCCAGGCATGGCAATTAAGCAAATAAAACTATTTCTGTGTGCAGATGGAATGATCCTATATAGGGAAAACTCTACGGGATACACATTCACAAAACTATTAGAGCTCATAAACAAGTTCAGCACAGTTTCAAGATACAAGATCAATATATAAAAATCAGTAGTATTTTTATACACTAGCAATAAGCAATCCCAAAGTTAGGAAATTAAGAAAACAACTCCATTTATAAGAGCATCCAAAAGAACAAAATACCTAGGAATAAATGTAAGAAATGGAGTATAAAACTTGTACACTGAAAACTACAAAACATCATCAACAGAAATCAAAGAAGACCTAAACCAGTGGAAACCATCTCATGCTCAGGTATTAGAAGATATAATGTTGTTAAGATGGCAATACTCCCCAAACAAATCCACAAATTCAAGGCAATGTCAATCAAAATCTCAACTGCTTTTTGGGGCAGAAATTAACAAGTTCATGCTCAATTCATACAGAAATGCAAGGGAACCAAAAGAGCAAAACAATTTTGAAAATTAAGAATAAATTTGAGGACTCACACTTCCCTGTTTCAAAGCTTATTACAAAGCTATAGTAATCAAGATTGCGGTACTAGCATACAGATAGCCATATCTATCAATAGAACAGAATTGAGAATTCAGAAATAAACCCATACAAGTACACAAATTGATTTTTGACAGAAGTGCCAAGACAATTCAAAGGAGTAAAGAGTAGCCTAGCCTTCAATAATCAGTGCTGGGAAAATTGGACAACCACATCCAAAAGAATGAATATGGACCTCTACCTCACACCTTATAAAAAAATTAACTCAAAATGGATCAAAGATCTAAATGTAAGAGCTAAAATGATAAAACACTTTGAAAAAAACATAAGTGTAAATCTTCACATCTTTGGATTTGGCAGTGGTGTCATACTTGTGACACCTAAAGCACAAACAACCAAATTAAAAAGAGATAAATTAGACTTCATCAAAATTCAAAATTTTGTGCAACAAATGACACTATCAGGAAAGTTAAGAGAACCCCACAGAATGGGAAAAAATATTTGCAAATTGTGAATCTAAGAATGGTCTAGCAGCCAGACTAGAAAAGAATTCTCAGAACTCAACAGTAAAAAGACAAATAATTCAATTTTAAAGTAGACATTTCTACAAAGCAGACAGACAAATTAGTGGCACATGAAAAGATGTTCAACATCATTTGTCATTAAGGAAATGCAAATAAAACCACAATGAGACAGTACTTCACACCTACCAGGATGATCGTAATGGAAAAAAAAAGAACATGGAAAAGAACAAGTGCTGGCAATGATGTAGAGAAGCTGGAACACTCACATATTACTGGCAGACGTAAAACGGTGCAGCCAGTTTGGAAAACAGTTTGGCAGTTCTTCAAAAGTTAAGCACAGAGTCACCATATGACCCAGCAATTCCACTCCCAGGTACGTACGTACCCAGGAGAACTGAAAACAGGTATTCACACAAAAACTCATATACGAAGATTTATTAAAGCATTATTCAAAATGGTACAAAAGCAGAAATGACCTGAAATGTCCATTGGTGATGGGTGAATAAACAAAATGTGGTCTACCCATATCATGGGATATTATTCAGTCTTTAAAAGGAATGAGATTCATTTATATGTTACAACACAGATGAACCTTCAAGGCATCATGGTAAGTGAAATAAGACAGACACAAAGGGACCGATATAAAGTTCTACTTCTATGAGGAACCTGGAATAGGCAGATTCATAGAGATGGAAATTAGAATGGAGTTGACCAAGTGCTGGAGGAGGAGATATGGAAAGACTGTCTGATGCGTATAAGTTTCCCTTTGGGAAGATGAAAAAGCTCTGGAAATGGATAGTGGTGATGGTTGTACAAAATGATGGATATATTTAGTATCACTGAATTGTACACTTAAAAATGGTTAAAATGGTAAATTTTATGTTACATATATTTTGCCACAATAAAAATATATACATTATTATCTGAAGAGTGCTCAGTAAGGTGTTATTGACAAATTTATAAAAATCAGCTTTATTCCAAGCCAAATAATAGAATTAAGAAAAGTAATAGCCAAAGGTGGTTTCCTAACCCATTTTGAACTTCAAAATGATTGGAGGAACTTTTTGAAAACTAAAGACATCTGGCCCTAGAAAAAAAGGAAAGAAAGAAAGAAAGAAAATGACGGATTATTCATGTCACAACATGGATGAACCTTGAAAATCTTGAAAAGAATTCATATACAAAAGGCCACATACTGTAGGACTCTATTTACATGAAATGTCCAGAATAGGCAGATAGATCTATGGCGGAAAGTTGGTTAGACGTTGCCTAGGGCTGGATGGGGAAGGGAATGGGGAGTCACTGTTAAGGGGCCTCTCTGGGGAGAGAAGAATGTTCCCGAATTAGATAGTGGTGACGACTGAACAACATGTGAACAAAACACCAATGAACTGCACACTTTGAAATGGTGAACTAACTTGTGAATGATACCTCAGTAAAAAACAAACACCACAGCAACAGAACAAAAAAATAAACTGTTTAAGAAGTATAAGACATATAGAAAGGCCTAAAGAACAATACCACCAACATCCATGTACCCATCAGTAGCTGAAGAGACTAAGGCCTTACCAATGTTGCTCCTTCCTTCACGCTCTCCAAACACATCTCTCCTTCCCACAGAGGAAGCATGATTTTGAAACTCGTCTTGAGGTCCCACTTTTTAATGAAATATTCCCAATTACTCTGAGCTCTCCCTTTTCTGAACTCCTATTTATAGTTGGACTTCTTTTGCCTTTCATTCCATTCTAAATCTTTTTTTTTTAACCCTCCCACTGCCCCAACCAGTTACCTCAAAACTAGGTTTTACACTCTCAGAGGGCAGGAGTCAATCTCACATTTCTTCCCACAGTTCCAATAACCCAAACCCACGCCACGCACTTCCAATAAACAGCTGCCCAAAATCCTTTCCTCTCATCGTCTAGTCTTTCCTAATCTGGCAGTCACGCCTTTCTCTCCCAGTAGGAAAGCAGTGCTTGTGTTATGCCATATATATTCTGGAAATGCTCAATTCACCATCCCTACTGTTCGAGACTGCACTGTGACAATGTTCTTCCTGTTACCAGAGGGTACTGGCTCTGGTGGGACGTGCTGCAGGAAAGCCGAATCCTAAAAGCAAGAGGAAGCAGTAGACCTAGGGTTAAGCTGAAGCAGGCAGAGGCCAGGTCTTCCATATTTTGGTTACCCAAAGAAACAAAGACGCCAGGACTTTCCAGAAACTCCCTCTCTGAAGTTCTTGTACGCCTCTGGGTTTCTATAGCAACTCCCTCTATGAAAATGCCAAGCCTTTTAAATAACCTCCTCATTCAGCTTCCTAATATTCCCATGAAGTATGGGTAAGGGAGGGATTATTCTCCTCTATGCATTTTACAAAAGCTCAGGAGAGGGACACCACCTAGCAAAGGTCACGCAGCAAAGGTCATGCAGCAAAGAGCAGTATATTATGCCAAGTTTAGAGCCTCCTTACAGCTTCTCCTGTGCCAGATTGAGAGGCTGATTAGTGGCAATGTGGCAGAGAATGAGACTGGTATGGGGGATGGATTCCCTGGTGAATGAGAAATTTGAGCCCCTGGGGCACACGACATAAAAGGCTAAGCAGCAATGAAAAAAGCACTGGCCCATGTCCCAGGATCTAAAAACCACCAGGCCAGGTCTTTACAAAATCACCCACCTGCTTTAGAGGAAGACAGGGAACAGGACTTTTGAAAGTAGCATACTCTGCACCCTCCATTTCTCTGATCTTTGAGTTTGATCATGGAAAAATCATGGAAAGATGGGTCTAGAGGTCCACTGAGGTGAGGGTACCTCCTACCGCGGCATCAGCATCTGCACATGAACAACTATCTGCTGGCTGCTTAATGAACAAATGCTTGTGTGTCTGAGTTGAGGGACTAAGAGAAGAGGCAAAAGAAAAAGAAGACATGAAGGAACAGAAACTGTTAGTCTTGGTTGAAGAAAAGCCAGGAGGCAGTTAGGATTCTGAATTAGTAAGTGAGGAGTTGGCAAGGAAAGTAGGGATTTTGGTGAATTTAAGAACTATGGTTTTATAGGTATAAAGGCTTTATTAAGAATATTTTATGTGTGGGGTGCCTGGGTGGCTCAGTGGGTTAAAGCCTCTGCCTTCGGCTCAGGTCCTGGTCTCAGGGTCCTGGGATCTAGCCCCGCATCGGGTTCTCTGCTCAGCAGGGAGCCTGCTTCCTCCTCTCTCTCTACCTGCCTCTCTGACTACTTGTGATCTCTATTAAATAAATAAATAAAATCTTTAAAAAAAAAAAAAGAATATTTTATGTGGGCGCATAGGTGGCACCGGTTAAGCTGGTTAAGCAGCTGCCTTTGGCTTAGGGGCCCTGGGATCGAGTCCTGCATCAGGCTCCCTGCTCAGTGGGGAGCCTGCTTCTCCCTCTCCCTCTGTTGCTCCCCCTACTGGTCTCTCTCTGTCAAAAAGTAAGTAAATTTTAAAAGAAGAAAAAAAAGGAATGTTTTACGTTTTAATGTGAAGTAGAAATTTCATAATTAATTTAGGTATTAAATACTGTGCATAGAGTAAAAATAGTTTATCAGCACTCTTTTCTAAATATTTCCATCCTAGATCTTCATCAAGTATAAAAAGAAGGTATCTTTTTTCCACTCAAAGAGAAATAAACACATGGTCCACACAAAACCACGTCCAGTGAAGATGAATCCTTCATACTTCCAGTAGCCGGCTGTATTACGATAAAACATACCTTATTGTTAAAATAACTAGTACATATGCTTAATGTATATGCAGTTTTTAACAAATGCATCTTTTTAAAAAAAGATTTTAGTTATTTATTTGAGATGGGGGGCAGCATGAGTAGGTGGGGAGCAGAGGGAGAAGCAGGCTCCCCACTGGGCAGGGAGCCCGATGCAGGACTCAATCCCAGGACCCCGGGATCATGACCTGAGCCAAAAGCAGACATTTAACAGACTGAGCCACCCAGGTGCCCCCTTTCATAACTGCATCTTTAGCATAAAACAAGATGGTGTGTAGACTAAGACAAGTGCTCGAAGCTTAGGAATCTCCCTTTCAACACTGGCATTTGCAGTGCTCATGTGACAAACAGCATCGTGTATATCAGGGGAGAGCAAATCTCTTTCATGAAGAGGCACACAGTAAATACTGCAGGCTCTGTGGGCTGCACAGTCAACTCAAGCCTGCTGCTGTGGGGCAAAGTAACCACAGACAACATGTAAACAAGTAAGAGTGTCTGTGTTCCAATAAACTTTATTTATGGACAAGGAAATTGAAGTTTCATGTAATTTTCACACATCACAAAATATTATTCTTCCTTTGACATTTCCATAACCATTTAAAAGTATAAAAACCCTTTGAACCCATGGGCCATACAACAACAAATGGCAGAGATGATCTGACCCACGGGGCACAGCTGGGTGAATCCTGTCACACACTAACACCAGTTCTGGACCTAGGCCCAACTGGCTACATAGGAGTTAATTACAGCAAAGAAGAAGTAAAACTCTCACTCTTTGTGGAAGATACGATACTTTATGTGGAAAACCCAAAAGACTCCACCCAAAAATTGCTAGAACTCATACAGGAATTCAGTAAAGTGTCAGGATATAAAATTAATGCACAGAAATCAGCTGCATTTCTATACACCAACAGCAAGACAGAAGAAAGAGAAATTAAGGAGCCGATCCCATTTACAGTTGCACCCAAAACCATAAGATACCTAGAAATAAAACTAACCAAAGAGACAAAGACTCTATACTCAGAAAACTATAAAGTACTCATGAAAGAAATTAAGGAAGACACAAAGAAATAGAAAAACGTTCCACACTCATGGATTGGAAGAAAACATATTATGAAAATGTCTATGCTACCTAAAGTAATCTACACATTTAACGCGATCCCTATCAAAATACCATCAATTTTTTTCAAAGAAATGGATCAAATAATCCTAAAATTTATATGGAACCAGAAAAGACCCCCTAATAGCCAGAGGAATGTTGAAAAAGAAAACCAAAGTTGTCGGCATCTCAATTCCAGACTTCAAGCTCTATTACAAAGCTATAATCATCAAGACAGTATGTATTGGCACAAAAACAGACACATAGATTGATGGAACAGAATAGAGAGCCCAGAAATGGACTCTCAACTCTAGGGTCAACTAATCTTTGACAAAGTAGGAAAGAATATCCAATGGAAAAAAGACAGTTCTTCAACAAATGGTGTTGGGAAAATTGGACAGCCACATGCAGAAGAATGAAACTGGACCATTTCCTTACACCACACACAAAAATAGACTCAAAATGGATGAAAGACCTCAATGTGAGACAGGAATCCACCAAAATCCTTGAGGAGAACACAGGCAGCAACCTCTTCGACCTCAGCGGCAGCAACTTCTTCCTAGAAACATCGCCAAAGGCAAGGGAAGCAAGGGCAAAAATGAACTATTGGGACTTTATCAAGATCAAAATCTTCTGCACAGCAAAGGAAACAGTCAACAAAACCAAAAGACAACTGACAGAATGGGAGAAGATATTT
The DNA here is from genome assembly GCF_002288905.1 of Enhydra lutris kenyoni. NCBI lineage: Eukaryota > Metazoa > Chordata > Mammalia > Carnivora > Mustelidae > Enhydra > Enhydra lutris. The sequence goes on along the minus strand of NW_019154140.1, from coordinate 9,980,863 downwards.
GCAAAGGACATATCAGATGAAGAGCTAGTATCCAAAATCTATAAAGAACTTATCAAACTCAACACCCAAAGAACAAATAATCCAATGAAGAAATGGGCAGAGGACATGAACAGACATTTCTGGAAAGAAGACATCCAGATGGCCAACAGACACATGAAAAAGTGCTCTACATCACTCAGCATCAGGGAAACACAAATCAAAACCACAGTGAGATACCACCTCACACCAATCAGAATGGCTAAAATTAACAAGTCAGGAAATGACAGATGCTGGCGAGGATACGGAGAAAGGGGAACCCTCCTACACTGTTGGTGGAAATGCAAGCTGGTGCAGCCACTCTGGAAAACAGTATGGAAGTTTCTCAAAAAGTTGAAAATAGAGCTACCCTACAACCCTATCACACTACTGGGTATTTACCCTAAAGATACAAACCTAGTGATCCAACGTGGCATGTGCACCCAAGTGTTTATAGCAGCAATGTCCACAATAGCCAAACTATGGAAAGAACCTCAATGTCCATCAACAGATGAATGGATAAAGAAGATATGGTATATATATACAATGGAATACTATGCAGCCATCAAAAGAAATGAAATCTTGCCATTTGCAACAACATGGATGGAACTAGAGGGTATTAAGCTAAGTGAAATTAGTCAATCAGGAAAAGACAGTTATCATATGATCTTTCTGATATGAGGAATTTGAGAGACGGGGCGGGGGGGGTCGTAGGAGGCAGGGAGAGAAACAATGAAACAAGATGGGATTGGGAGGGAGACAAACCATAAGAGACTCTTAATATCACAAAACAAACTGAGGGGGGCCGGGGGGAGGGGGATAGGGAGAGGGTGGTGGGGTTATGGACATTGGGGAGGTATGTGCTATGATGAGTGCTGTGAATTGTGTAAGCCTGATGATTCACAGACCTGTACCCCCGGGGCAAATAATACATTATATGTTAATTAAAAAAAAAAAGAAAAGAAATGCAGATTCACAAGGCCCACCACAGAGGTTTGGGATTCAATAAGCTGCAGAGGAATCTTGCTCACCAGGATCTAGGAACCACCAAGTCATCTTCCAGGTCACTAAAAGTTGCGGGCGGGGGGGGGTGGGGGTGGCTCCAAAACACCTGTCTTCAAACACTTAGGTTCTCCTGCTTTACCGGCCTCTACCTAGCTGTACGGCTGGGGTGAGCCCCCGCTTCTCTCTGGATCTCATTTTCCTCATCTGTAAAATGATGGCATGCCCAGGCCTTTTCCTGCTCTGAGATCTGTGATTCTGTGACTTGGAGAACATGCAGAAGTATCCAAGATGAAGTGCAACAAAGCAGCGAGCCATACTTTTGAGGAGAAAGCCTATTATTATTTATTCTTTCACATTACACGTTGGTAGAACTCTCCTGAATTAGTTATTTTGCTCTTTCATGCGATACTCTGTCAAAGCCCAGGGTCAACGGCTGTGATACTACCCTGAAAACTATACCTATATGTGCTCAGGGGGCAGCATGGAGCAGTCCCAGGGCAACCCCCACCTCCACGCCCCATTCTTGGCAGAACAGTGAATAGGAGAGAGAAAACAAACTGAGATGACTGGTGACGGGCTGACTTTAAAAAATATATATATTTAAAGCATTTTAAAGCCATATGCATGACTAATAAAATCTTAGTAATCATCATTAAACCGCTGATAAGAATCTAGAAAAGGAGTTTAGTTCCTTGTTCAACACTGGATTCTTCAAAGCCCAGGAAGAATGAATGGGAAGGACAGCAAGCTTTGGATTCTTACAAGAATGCTTCTTAAGCAATAATCACTCGGTGTCCATGAAGTCCAATAATATTTTACCTAATCTGTCTTAAATTAGATCTTTGCGAAGTAAATGAGTTAAAAGGGAAACTGAAATTGAATTGTGGTTTACTGTCCAAGGGGAAATATCAGTTTATAATAACAGCCACTGAATGCATTTGAGCACGAGGCCCATTAAGAGCAGGAATAGCCCTTAACGAGTTATGGCATGGAGTATTAATAAATATGTCATGCCGGCATAAAATGAACCTTCTGAAAAGCACAGGCTTTTCATTTCTAATTAGCAGTGTGGGGCCTGGAGCCCAGGATGGAGGAGCTTTGCCACTGCTAATGCAGAGTAAGATGTATTCTGTTCCGGGTCTACCAAGAGGGGGAGGGACGTTGTGCACGGCCAGGGACAAGCACATTCGCGCACACACCGAACAATTCCTAGCGTACTGCAAATGGAGTCCAGGAAATGCACGCTCATACTCAAGTACTATAGTGCGGCCAGGATCATCGCATTTTGTCACCCTCAGTCCACCCTAGGATCAGAGTAATTTTTTTAATCCTACAAAAAGTACAGATTAAAATAATAAAGCGTGCACAAATATGAAAGGATGTTACAGCGAAAAGTACTCAGTGCAGGGATGGAATATATCACAGACCAGAAAGCCTCTCAGAGAAGGGTGCAGTCCCCAGCCCCTGGTTTGCTGTGGGACACACGGCCCAGGAGAGTGGCTCTCCCCTCCACTGAGTTCTCCCTCCCCTGTGAGGTCATCAGCTCCCTCAGGGCAAAGGTAACCTGCAGGTACCCGATGACCTCTGGCTACAGTGCGCAGCCAGGGGCCCAGGGATTGAGCCGATCTACAAGAGGGCAGCTGGGAACCAATGTCCTTTGAGTCTAGCTAGCCACAGCTTTTACTGACACTGACATATGACTACCTCCCCGGGTATGCTTCATGAATCTTAACTATTTCGATCTCTAGAGGGGACTGACCCTCTCGTTTTTAGCTGAATTCTCTAGACTTAAGTTCTTGTCTGCCTCAACCTTATATACATACCTTCTTCTCCCAGACCTATGTACCTCTTCTGAACCAGGCAACTGGCCAATTGGACTTGTAATAGTTCTTAGCTCCTTCCTGCCTAACTATAAATTGTGAGTTCTGGTGACTACTACTGGGGTAAATCATCTCTGCCTCTTGGTTTCAGAGTGTGCGTGCACAGGCTTCCACCCAATAATGATCTAAGAACAGCTGACGTGAGGGCAGCTACCGCAGAGACAGCAGCAGCAGCCCACAGTCCACTTACCAACAGCAATCTGGCGCTCACTCCCAAGGAACTAGCCATAGAGCCAACGGAGCAGGCAACAAATCAAGGTTCCTTCAAAGTTCCCCTCCTTTAGTAAAGCAAAATCTAAGGCCAAATCTAAATAGATTCTACTTCGGACTAGGAAGCTGTTGGGAAATAAATGACCTGCACTGCTGAAATGATTCCACCATGTTGAAAAGGGCCCAGATGCCTTTCTTAATGTGCATCTGCTTAGTGGGTCCCTCAGGTGAAATCACTATTATAGTCCCATGTGCTTCAGGAAAGGCTCCAGCAAAGGCACAACTGGCCTGAATTTCTTCAGTACATGTGTCCTGATACTAAGCTACCTTTTTAAAAATACTGATCTAAAGCAGGACATGAAATATGGACAATTTTTTTTCCTTTAGGCTGTACTTCCGTTTGAACTATGAATATTTTATTTTTAAAATTTTTTTTGAAGATTTTATTTATTTGACAGAAACACAGTGAGAGAGGGAACACAAGCAGAGGGAATGGGAGAGGAAGAAGCTTCCCGCCGAGCAGGGAGCCTGATATGGGGCTCAATCCCAGCACCCTGAGATCATGACCTGAGCCGAAGGCAGAGGCTTAATGACCGAGCCACCCAGGCACCCCTTTATTTTATTTTAATTTTAATTTTTTTAAGTAGGCTCCACAAACATGGGGCTTGAACTCATAACCCTGAGATCAAGACCTGAGCCAAGATCAAGAGTTGGACACTTAACCGACTGAGCCACCCAAGTGGCCCAAACTAAGAATATTTAGAGCCATCGTCCTCCAACTCTCTACTCCACTACACTGAGGATGGGGCAAGAGAGACCTCTAAATCCCATGTTTATGTTTTTATTGCTTTTGGTCATTGACAATTGTACCTGTGAGCCTATCTGAGGAATAACAATGAACATTAAGTACTTACTCTGCAGCAGGCAGCCTACTAGGGTGCCCATGTAGTATCTGTCTCACAGCAACCATTCCGTGAAATAGGAAGGTACTATAATACGGATGATTAAATCGAGGTGGAAAGTCAGGTAACTTTCCCAAGACCACAAAATTATTTATTAAGTGGCAAAACTTAGAATTGAGCAGAGGTGGTCCAACTCCAAAGCCTATGCTCTTAATCATCATAAGGCAACTTTATTTTTATTTATTTATTTATTTTTCATAAGGCAACTTTTAAAAAGCTTCAAAAAAAAATCTAACTCCTCTCTTTACAGACAAGAAACCAAGCACAGGTACCTCTGCTCACACCGACACCACAGGGCTGAGAATTCCTAGGGCCCAGATCTCCTGGCGTCTGGTCCTGAATGCTTTTAGACACCCGGTCCTCTGGTCCAATCCCTGAGGCAATGAAGGAATCTCTCTTACTTAATACCTGTAACTCTGGCAAAAGGAAAACCTCTGCACAGGCCTCAGAGATCCTAGCAGCTGGTTATGGTTACAGTCTTTTTCCCAAGTTAAGCTGGATGAAGGTAATGCTTCTGATTTGGTTTGACCTTGCAACCTCATGCCCTCCAACCCAGATCTGGAGCAGCTGACACGCTTCCTGCCCACACCCTGGTCACAGGAAGCCAAGCCCGGCAGAAGAGTAGCGCTGGGCACCTGCTTCAGCACAGAGCCAGCAGGATGCTGCTCCCTAGAGGCCGGGCAGCTCTGAACCTCCTCCACGGCCCCTCTTCCTCGCTGCCCTTCAGTGTGAATTTGCCTTTAATCTCCTTCCCCTTTGCCCTCTTAGGATACACAGACTGCAGCTGCTCTAGGGGAAAGCAAAACGCATGTTCATTACATAAAGCATATTAGCCCCTCTAGTCTCTCTATTCATATTCCAGGAGAGTCTATATCCCTGCTCTCCTCTCTCTTAGCAGCAGTGTGGTTTCCATGGAGGCTCGAAGGCCACAAAGACTTGGATTCAAGACACAGCTCCACTGCTTAGTAGTGTCATGATCTTTGTCCACTTGTTTAGGTTGTTAAGACTCAGTTTTCTTACTGATAAAATAGGGATAATGACTAATAGTACCTACTTTACCAGGTTCTGAGATTTAATGAAGAGTCACCAAAAGTCCTCACTACCATGCCTAGCACAGAACAAACCCCCAAAGGACGTGGTGAGGCTGCCGCGCGGCGGTCACACAGACCACAGCTGCTCCTGCCCTCTGGCTGCCAACATGGGGTGGCCACAGGGAGACCCCGAGGGCTACCGTTCACGTTCGTTAGTACTCACACACTTGGCACAAGTCAGTAGGATAAGCCAGACCAAGTATCCAGTCACTAGGAGACACCCTTATGGCTGCACTGGCTCAAGACGGGCCCCAGATCTTATGTCAGACCTGAGAACTCTGAAAGTGGGAGAAAATAAACACGGCTTAGTACACATACCCTGGGATCCAACCTGACCCCCCACATGAGGCTCCTGTCTTGGCAAACCACACTCCATGCTCTTGTCAAAACTACACTCACTGCTGGAAACAGTTCAGGCCTTCCCATGCCTCTCTGCCTTTGCATGCACCAGTCTTTCTACCTGAATTATTCTTTCTTCTCTTTTCCAACAGTTGAATTTTTAAACCATATTTTAATACTTTAAGGTCCAGCTCAACTATCACCTCCTCTCTGTAGGTGGCCCCATTCAATTCTCTCAAACAGAATTATCCTTCCTTCCTGTGTGTCTCCATTTGGCACTTAATGCAATTAGAGCAGTTAATGTAGTGTTGTCATTTTCGTGTACACGTCTGTATCTCTCATTGGACTCTGAGATCTGTAAGGGCAGGGCTATGGTTTCCAGCTGCTGTTTCTCAGCTTAGCAAGCAGAGTGCATAATATGATGGCCATCTGGTACAAGGTGGAGAATTCCAACAGGCATACTGAATATGTGAATTAATCTCAGACAGGAGGAATTGACCATACAACTATACAACTAACCTATAACTATATGCAACTTTCCACTAGGTGTCTAATTGACCTTTTCTACCCTTTAGCTCATCCACCCATAAAAATGATTTGCTGTAGTTTGAAAAGTCTTCTCAACTTTTCTGTGTCTTAGGTCCCATGCTAAAGATACAGCCTGAAACAAATACATTAAAAAACAAAACAAAAAACCCCAAACGCCATATCCTAACTTCATATTGAGGCAGTGTAAAATGCTAGAAAATTACCTAAAAGTGATAGAAGAAAACAAAACAAAAAATCAGTCTGCAGCATACGCTACAGAGACAGCATGGTATGGCAGAAAGACCATGAATATTAAATCACACATCACTGTGCCTGGAACCCGACTCTACCACACACTAGCTCAGGGAATCTGAGCAATTAAGATTTCTGAGCCACAATATTTTCTTACTTATAAAAATATGCAACCTTCTACTGACAACTCCCTAATATTGGTAACCCTTAAGGACTGCAGAAAACTGGGGAGTCAATAATGATATCTAGAATTTGGGTGGTGTCATCCATAAAAGCAGCAGATGAAAGAAGGAGGTCTGAGGGGAGAAATGAGTTCAATATTGAACGCACTGAGTTGACTGGAAACCCAGTTAGAGAGGCCTGGCAAGGTACAGGCTGGAGAGACAGATTCAAGAGGACTGAGAATGGGTGACATCACCCAGGGAGAGTGTGCCAAATGGGAGAAACACGGGTACAGAACCTGGGAGAACACCAGCCCTTAAGGGAGAGGTGCTGGAAATGGAAGAGAAGGAAAGATACAAGGAACACTAAGCCAAGGAGAGAAGAGCTGAAAGAATTAGGGAGTAATCAACAGTATCAAATCCAGCAGAGAAGTCTGGTGGGTTAAGAAGTAAAACAGTATCTGATAAATTTGGCAATTTGACGTCACAGAGGATCTTATCTTGAGAATGTCAGTGGAGAGGTGAGGATGCAGAGTTAGGCTGCAAGGATGGGGAAGAGGGTTGAAGGCAGGTTGTCCTGATGAGTGAAGGCTACTCTTTACAAGTTTGAACGGCAGTAGAAGAGAGGTTAGGCTAGCTGGTGATGTGAGCTCAAGTGAGGGCTCATAGAATGGTAGAGGCTTTGGGAGTGCTTATAGGCTGAGGTGAAGGAAACAGGATGAGAAGGGAAAGACTGACAGACCAGAAAAGTGAGAGGAAAACTGAGAGAGTGAGGTTCTGGAGAAGGTTGGAAGGCATGGGTGGGGTCAAAGGCACAGGGAGAGGGACTGGTCTTGAACAGTAGACAGGGGACCTCATCTGCTAAAACTGGAGAGATTTTTTTAATTCAAACTTGCTTCCACAGGCCAAACTTTGTAACCTCAACAAAGTGTCTGGAATATTCCTAGAGTCGATACTCTACTGACCAGAGTCTGTATCAAAAGTTCTACTGCTAGATTCAGAGTTGGCAGAAATGGTCATATAATGGGGCAATCCTAATCTTGAACTGTGTCAGACAGGGTTGATTAAATGTAAACAACAATATGTAAAGAACTGACAACTCATGTGAATTTGTAAACAATTAGTAAGAGAGGTATTCCTCTTTATAATGATGCCATAGGCTTGTTCTCTATGACTAAGAAAGGATTTAAAATATGGTTAATTACTATCAGAAGATGATCAATATCATTGTGGTCTTGAGAGGTCCTCCACTATTTCCAAAGGCCATTATTAACTAACCCATTCAACAGGTCAATTTTTGTTAAAATAAAAATATTTCACAATCCTGTAGAAACCATCAGAGACTAACTAAACAATCAGAGACCTAAAACTGTCAATCAGTGTGGCTGAGGTGGTTAGCTCATTCTAGCTCATTCAATCTCACACACATTCTAGGATTCAGGTGAAGGTGTCTCTTCTACACGAACATGGCTCAGAGCTTTGGAACTGCAACTTTGTACTTGTGCAAGGAGTCGGGAAGACCTGAGGGATTTTTCTGGAGCAAATGCTGGGTTCATCTGCAGGTGGCCCTGTGACTCACACTGACGCTGAAAGGTACTGGACTCCTGCCTATGCAGAAATCGAAGACTGGCAAAGTCTCTCAACAGAGTGACGATTCTGGTTTTTAAGTAACTCAGAATATCTGCATTATGGGTCCTTTTAAATATTATACTTTAGTGCTTGCTAAAGGCCTATTTAAGACACTGAATACTTAGACAGCACATAGCCTTTTGATTCTTCTGTATTCTCCGTGTTTAGTCTCTTACGAACGTAGAGCACTGCAACCTCTCAAGTACCTGGACCATATTATCTTTAATGCTCATACCATTATCTGTAATGATTTATTTCTTTACTTGTTTATTATCTGCCTCCCCAACGAAAACTTAAGTTCTAAGAATAGCAGAAAGGGCTTGTCTGGTTTGTTCCCGAGGGCATGGAACAGAGCCTGGGCATACAGAAAACACTCAATAACAATTTATCAAATTTTCAAATGAATGACTGAATGCTCGACTCTGTCCTTAACCTTCCACAATCAATCACACAATCCTATCAGTTTATCTCCGTAACAGCTCGACTTCATCGACTGCCCTTACTTTTCACTTCCACTATCATAATTTGGACCCTCATCCCCTCATAGCTGGTCTCTGTCTCTCTGGTCCATCCTACAGACCACATTCACGTCCCTAAAGCACTGCTTCAATCACATATCCACACTCCCCAACACCTCCAGCAATTCTCTGCTGTTTATCGAGTAAAGACCAAACTTGATTGTCCCACACCGAGTCCTTTGTGATCCTGCTCCAGCTCTCCCTCCCAGGCCTCATTTCCTAAGACTCCTCACTCATTTCCCCACTTTCCACGCAAATCAGACTACTCAGCATTTTCTTCCATTGTCCAACACCCTTGTCTCTGAGCCTTTGCTTGCATTGTTCTTTCTGCCTAGAATGTTTCAGTCGATCCCTCTTTTCTAAATTCTGAAGCCTGATTCAAAGACTACTCTTACTATGAATTATGTAAGGCCCTTTCTGGGGCTCCACTGTCAAATATTGTCTCATACTATGCACTGCCATGTTATAAGCTACTTAAGGATAAAGAGCGGACTTTATTAATCTTTGTTTCTCCAAAAGAACTGAACAGATCCCCTGCCCCACAGTGCCTCACATACAGGAAGCACTCAAGATGTATTTTTGTTGAATAAATGGGTCATGTTTTATATGAGGCAACCCAATTTGGTATATATTCCAATGTCCATTTCTCTCATTTCCTTTACAAGTCAGTTAATACAGAGCGGGTAACACAACTCACACAGCCCAGAAAGAAGCAAAACACTTAATAAAAGTAGACAGGACAGGACAATTTATAATATTCAGGAAATAACATCCTTTGTATAATACACACATGATACCAATAAACGAAGAAGAGATTCAAGCACTAAGTGGAGGCTATTAACCCATGGCTTTTGATAGTCTTTTCCAATTCTAATTTTCTACAAGAGGAGAGATAAGACTGGTAGCACTTAACAACAGCCATTCAGCCCTCTGAAAATATCTAAAATGTCAGGAAAACTATTTACTGATCTACTTCCTCAGTCCCTCAAGGAAACTAATTCTCTGGGAAAGGAAAAGATATACTAGGAATCAGTCTCTTTTCCCTCTAGAGTTCAATTCATTTTGGTCAATGGGAAAATTTTTATTAGAAAAAAATATCATAGTGTCACCTTCCATGTTCAAAGCACCCAGAAAAGTATATAGCGTTTCCACATGCATTATCTCCTAAGATTAATTTAATCAACAGACATGGATTGAGCGCTCGCTGTAGGGCAGGCACTGCTCCATATGATGACCACACAAGAGGATGAACAATGAACAGAAAAATATATAGCAGGTGCTGCTAAGCTATGGAAAAAAATGAAGCAGGGCTGGAGCAAGAGGCTGCTTTGTTTTACAAAGGCTAGTCAGGAAATGATCTTCCCAACAACCTGGCAAAATAGGTGGGATATTAGCTATTAGCAAAATCTTAATTTCTTAGATTAGGGAAACTGACAGCCTGAATGGTTAAGTGACATGCTCAAGATTGCTTGCAATAGACGGGGACAGTATCAGAAACCAGATTTCCCAACGCTTGGTCTATTGCTAAGGTTTTAATGTTCAACTAAATTCCTTCCCCTCTAGGGAATGATGCTTGGAGAGTAGAAAAGCACCCCACACATGCACATCCTTAACCCATCACCTGCTTGCCTCCCACTAGCACACAAACATCTGCCTCACTTTGATTTGGAGGATAAAATAAAAGAAATACCATTTTTAAAAGTATTATTGCAAAATGGCTTTTTGTAAAAATAAAGTTTTGAAATATGTAGTTTTTTTTTTTAAGATTTTATTTATTTATTTGACAGAGATCACAAGTAGACAGAGAGGCAGGCAGAGAGAGAGAGAGAGGGAAGCAGGCTCCCTGCTGAGCAGAGAGCCCGATGCGGGACTCGATCCCAGGACCCTGAGATCATGACCTGAGCCGAAGGCAGCGGCTTAACCCACTGAGCCACCCAGGCGCCCCTGTAGTTTTTATTTAGAACAGAAAGGAGCACCCAGGCTTATCGTGCAAAAGCAGGAAATGCAACACCTCTCATTAGCAATACTTCAAATCACACCTAATGAACATAAACTCTCCTTTAACAGTCTGTCTCTGCTCTGCACACCTGTTGAAGAGTGTGTGAAAATAGATTCAGCAAGGATTTCCTCCCAGGAATGCATGGGACTGCGTGCATGCATGTGTGTGTGTGTGTGTGTGTGTGTGTGTGTGTCTGTGTGCACGTGCGCATGTGTGTAAGGAAAAAAGTATAAGCATTGCTGGGAACAGGATGTCCTGCTATAGCTAACGTGAATTAAAGCTATAAACCACTTCTTAGTAAAAGTTGGGCTGAAAATCTTAATGTATCATAGAAATTCAGAAGGAGAAGGGATTAGTTCTGGTGTAGAGAATCAAGTCAGGATCTAAGGAAGAAGAGGCCCTAGGGTCTGGATGAATGGTGGAGTGTCCAAAGGTGAAGTTAAAGGACAGTACATTCTAAGAGGAGGAAATGGAGTCCAGGAGGCAGGGGACACTTGGGAAACAGGAAAGCAGGTTGCCACAGCTGAAATATGCTATGTGATAGACATATGTGTGAAATAGAATTAGAAGGATATAGATAAAGGTCCGACTCTTATCTTGCATATATTATAGGTGAGGAAATTGAAGCCCAGACGAATTTTAGTGATTTGGTCAAGGGCAAACAAGGAGCAAAGGAAGAACTAAAATGGAAGTGTTTATATTGCCAGTTGGGTGCTCTTTTCACTATCTGTCAGTAGGCTGGGGGACTGGGACAGGTGGGAGATCATGCTCCCATCAAAAGTAAAAATATGGGGGCGCCTGGGTGGCTCAGTCGGTTAAGTGTCTGACTCCTGATTCCAGCTCAGGCCATGATCAGGGTCATGAGATTCAGCCGCGCTTGTCCCTCTCCCTATGCCCCCACCTCTTCTTCTCTAAAAAGAAAAAAAAGAGAGAGAGAGAGAGAGAGAAGTAAAAGTATGTAGGGAGGTTAAGTAAACTGCCTTCAGATTACATGTCCAGCTGAGGAGTTGCAGGAGTACTGACACTGAGCCCAAGTCTCTGGAATGGCTTCTCCCGTGCTGCTCGACTACTCAGCTCATTCACTTCCGAAGATAAAATACTGGAGCTAATAAGACACCATCCTTTCCTTCAGAAGTCCTGCGCTTCTTAGGACCCATCCTTAAAAGAGTTATTAAACCAGAGGGATTATCAGGAATGTGAATGAAAAAGCACGTTCTTCTTCCTATCTCTAAATTTGCCTGCCTAGCTTCAGAAGAACTGAGCCAATGAAGCTGAGGATCGATTAATAAAGTATTAGGGGCACCTGGGTGGCTCAGTGGGTTAAAGCCTCTGCCTTTGGCTCAGGTCATGATCCCAGGATCCTGGGATCAAGCCCCACATCGGGCTCTCTGCTCAGCGGGGAGCCTGCTTTTCTCTCTCTGCCTGCCTCTCTGCCTACTTGTGATCTCTGTCAAATAAATAAATAAATAATAAAAATAAAATATTAGAAAAGTGGAGAACCAGAAATGTAACAAACTTGAGTTACGAGGCATGGGTTTGAGTCCTGGCTCCACCATGAACACTGCTATTGTTTTTTTGGGGGTGGGGAGCGGAGGGGGAAGAAGGGCTATACATTTTTTTAAAACATTTTATTTATTTATTTGTCAGAGAGAGAAAGAGCACAAGCTGGGGAGAGGCAGAGTGAGAGGGAGAAGCAGACTTCCAGCTGGGCAGGGAGCCTGATGTAGGACTTGATCCCAGGACCCTGAGATCATGACCTGAGCCTATGGCAGATGCTCCATGGACTGAGCCACCCAGGCACCCCTAATGGTGGCTTTTGACAAGTACTTCCCCTCATTAAATTTATAAAAGGAGGAAGTTGAATTACCTGATATCTAAGGATATAATATTCTAATTTTCTATGATTCTAGGTAGATTCCAATTTGCAGGAAAAGAGAAATGAAGACCTGAAAGTAAACTGAACTTTTGGAAACCACATGTAATTTCTTTTTTTTTTTTTTTAAAGATTTTATTTATTTATTTGACAGAGAGATCACAAGCAGGCAGAGAGGCAGGCAGAGAGAGAGGAAGAAGCAGGCTCCCCTAGAGAGCAGAGAGCCCGATGCGGGGCTCGATCCCAGGACCCTGAGATCATGACCCGAGCCGAAGGCAGCGGCTCAACCCACTGAGCCACCCAGGCGCCCCTACATGTAATTTCTTAATGCAATAGGCTCATGCTCTATTTAAAGGCACATCAGTCCAACCCATAATTGAGATTTTTTGTTCATAAGACTTTCTTATAAGAGGATATACCCCACGGAACAAAATGGACACATAGATCAATTACCAATTTAAGAAGTGGGAAAAGAAGTACGAGCCAACTCTGAAGGCCTTTTCAAGCTAATCCATAGACTTTCCTACTGCACCACTTAAGATAGTTATCAGGAATATATGTGGCCATTTGAAATTGGACAAGTTATTATTGAGAACTGGAGAGACAGAAAGACACTCCTTCAAGTAATAGAAAGTCCTTGATTTGCTTTATTAAAAAAAAAAGCTGAGGGGCACCTGGGTGGCTCAGTCATTAAGCGTCTGCCTTCAGCTCAGGTCGTGATCCTGGGGTCCTAGGATCGAGCCTCGCATCAGGCTCCCTGCCTGGCGGGAAGCCTGCATCTCCCTCTCCTACTCCCCCTGCTTGTGTTCCCTTCTCACCGTGTCTCTCTCTGTCAAATACATAAATAAAATCTTTGAAAAACAAAACAAAAAAAAAGCTTAGAAGGGGGAGAAGTGAGTTGAGAATTTACACTGATAAAATGTAAGATTTCCTAGCTTGAGAGAAGGGAAAAGAAATAACAAAATTAAGACTTCAATGGGCTTATGAAAATAGCAGAAAGAAAAACCAAGAACAAAGGTATTCAGAAGAGTTCAGGTTCCTTAGAATACCTATTTGTTTTTGCCAATACATATAAATAAAGAAACTCTGGAAGACCCTCCTAACAGTGGTTACCTGTTCAAGGAGTCAGGAAGTGAGCCGATGAGGGAGAGCTGTAAAGGGGAGACTTTTTTACTGAGTATCTTCAATTGAAATTTTAACCATGTAGGTACATGACTTATTTTTTTTTTAATTTTATTTATTTATTTGACAGACAGAGATCACAAGTAGGCAGAGCGGCAGGCAGAGAGAGAGGAAGGGAAGCAGGCTCCCCGCTGAGCAGAGAGCCCGACGTGGGACTCGATCCCAGGACCCCGGGATCACGACCCGAGCCGAAGGCAGCGGCCCAACCCACTGAGCCACCCAGGCGCCCCGGTACATGACTTATTTTTATTTAACATAAGTAAGTAAGTAAGTAAATAAACATCCCCTAAATTCAATTATTTGCAAGAAACAGTTGAAATACAAGAAAGCCAAAGAAAGGAGACATTAGAACAAAGTACCAAGAGACAAAGAAAATGTTGTAGCACTGGGAGGACTGAGGAAATCCAAAGAGAGGATAACCTAGACTGTTTTTTGAGGACCAGTTGGGAGTGAAATGCAACATGGACAAGACTGCTGCAAGAACCTCAAGAAGTTTATGACAGCTCAAACCAGTCCCAGCTGGCACAAGAGTATCTTGAAAAGACGACACACAGGTTTGTCCCTATGTCCCTGGAGAGTGTGAAATCCACAGTGGAATAAAACCAGAACTGTACTAATAGGGAAGTAGTTTTCTTTCACCCTCTAAAATAGAGGGAAGGAAATGAGACACCAGTTTCAGTGAGAGCCATAAAAATGACTAATTGGGTAGAAAATGAGACCTATAAGGAAAAGATAAAGAAATCCATTGTATCATTTAGCAAAGAAATTCTATTTTGCAAGAATTATTTAAGGCAGTCCCCACAAAAAACAAGCGCAAGGAAATGTCCCCTTAAAGTCATTTCTACTCTCAATATTTTTTGATTTGTGGGTTAATTCCCAGTGTGCTTCCTTGTATAGGAGACCTTGCTAATTTGGCCTAGCGAAAGGCCTAGTTAGTAAGAAGTATTAGTAATGCCAGTGAAGATTTGCAGATAAACTTGAGCAAACATAATATTAATCAACTAAAAAATCCCTTGCTTTGGGGTGCTTCACTGGCTTAGTGGGTGGAGCATGTGATTCTTGATTTTGGGGTTGTAAGTTTGAGCCCCATGTTGGGTGCTGAGATTACTTAAAAATAAAATCTTTTAAAAATCCCTTGATTAACAGCATAATTAATACTTCTCAAGTGCTACTAATGTTCTTTCTTGTCATGAGTGTTAGTGTGTCTGCTTTATAACCATTAATCTATGCATTTATGTTTTATGAATTTTTCGCATGGTGGTATGTTTCACAATAAAAAAAAAATTAGAAAAAAAAATACAATTAAAGTTCTCCTTTCTGCAAACTATTTACTCTTATGATGAGGCCAAACGCTAAAGTCAGCCCGTCTATCATGAAGAGCCAGTCCGTAATGGAGCTCCATCAACATCTATCCTATGCAAGGAATGATACCTATCAGGGCCAGAGACCCACCCTGTCTGAGGCCTCACTCCGGTTTCAGGGCCACTGACACCTGGGGTGTTGGAGGAGAGAAGGGGCTATCTATGGGGCAGCAACCAGGGGAAAAGGCATGCAAAAGGACACTGGCTCTGACAACTAACAGCTCTATGTATTCTTCATACATTAAGTCAGGTTTAAGAAAGGGAGACTTAATTTGCATTTGAGTTAGAAAAATAAACAGTTCAAATAAAACCAAAGAGGTTTTAGCTACCTGAAAGGTCAGGGTCTAAGGGGCTTTACTTACCTTCTTACCGCTATAAGAGTTTCTGAAAAAGTTGTACCATTGGCCAATTCACCTAAAGAGGCACAACTTAAGCCCTGTGATTTTTCACTGCTTTGTACCTCTTCTAAGATCATGGATGTAAGGGTAGGAAAGAACAAGGAAACATTTCTAAAAATATTTCAGAATTTTACAATGAATGAAATTTTTGTCTAAAAATAGCCCAAGACTCCATGTTCCCTTATTCACTAATCCAGAATGTTACAGCCTACCCCATCCCTCCCCCATCTACCCCACTCGGCAAAGGCCCAGATTACAAAGTCGGACTTGAAAAAAGGGAAGAAGAAATGAGGAAATTAATGAAAGTTTATGAAAACTACTCAGTTCCAGAACTTGATGTGTGAAAAAGTCCTTAAAAATTCTGTCCAACTTCTCAGTTCTAGATGAGAAAATTTAGGCCCAGAGAGGTAGCATAGCTTGCTAACGGACATAAATTAGTTTTGAGAAGTTTTCTTCTTTATTTACAACTTTCTTTTCCTATAATCTATTTGTGGTAGCTTGAACAATACACATATGACAAAAGAGAAATACAGATAATAAACATGGTGAATTATGGTAGAGTCAGGAGTTTTTACTTCTGGTCTACTGTTATTTCTATCATATCATGCTTGTTTCTGAAACTTTCTGCATTTCTCAGTGGAAGATAAAGATTACTGTTGCTACTTTGTTTTCTATTATGGCGCTGTCCTGAGCTGCAACAGAAGTGAGTGAAGGACTATTTTGTGTAGACAACGTCTTAACTATTTTTACCATCATGAACCAAAAATGACTCCACAATTATAGCGAGGTCAAGAGAGCTACTGGTCTCATCTTACTTCTGTCCCATTATTAAGCCAAGAAACTAAAATTTCTTCCAAATTATAAGACTGAAGAACAAGTTAGGGGAAGTTTATGAGGCAGTTTTTTTAATAAAGACAGTTCAGGTAAGCTCTGTATTTATGAATATGTAATTACACAAAGCCTTTTCTCCCCTCATCTGGAAACACCTATCAATCTAATTCTTTAAATGACATTTATCAAATGAGGGATCCCTAAAAGGGTGTCTGATGTCATTCCTCAGTACGCAATGGCTCCTTAGTTGGCTGGTGGATTAACTAGGGGGCTTTGCTTCTCCACCTGTTGCCTCTTTCAAAAGATAATCATGAGAAAGAAACCCACAGTTTGGTCAAATATTTGTTAAGGGAGCCTGAAATTCTTGGCCAAATGAAGACTAGTGTTTATTCACTTTGCTTCTTACTGGTAGGAATAATAGAATGGACTCTAATGTAAGAATGAGTGGTGGCTCAACCCAGACAACTGAGTAACAAGGCCAAACACCTGCTCTCTTCACTGGCCC
Organism: Enhydra lutris kenyoni; assembly: GCF_002288905.1. Classification (NCBI taxonomy): domain Eukaryota; kingdom Metazoa; phylum Chordata; class Mammalia; order Carnivora; family Mustelidae; genus Enhydra; species Enhydra lutris. Next base: position 9,964,124 of record NW_019154140.1, on the reverse strand, counting down.
AGTCTGGTTCACATTATTCCGCTCCTATCTCCAACAGCTATGATCTAATGTCATCACGGGACAGAGAAAGTTTGGACAGAGTACATATCCCTCATTTCCTTTATAGGAACAATAGGCTTTGCTGATATTGTAATAGTTACAGCATCTTTATAGTTAAAGATAGAATTTGGAATGTGTGTGGGAGAGATTCTACCTGGCTATATCATCTTGCACTATGCTGGCTTTTTTTGGACTCTATTAAACAGTCCCATTGCATTTATGTTCTCTTTTGTTTTGTTTTGTTTTAATCTGTTTTCATCTTCTTCTGATCTGGCCTGGAGCCAAATACAGAAGTCTTATTAACAGAGTTGAGCAGTGTTAAGACCCACGAATGACCCTGAGCAGCAATTAAACTGAAAAATAAACCCCGTTAACCAGAACTGAAACAAAAGGTTAGCTACTTATCCAAACTTGGGCAAAGGGACAGCTCTTTCTCCCAGTCTCCCCTAAGCCTGTTAGGACAGGGGGTCTGAAGCTGGGTCGCTGCCTCCTCCAACTCACTTTCTGCGTCAAATAGTATGGGTCAAAGTCCTCCAGGGGAACCGCGACCAGGCCTTGTGGGATGTCCCCATAGATGAAAGGCAGGCTCTTCCCTGCCTCCAGGTCACTGTTTGGCTTGGGCTTGCTGTCCTCATCGTCTTCACGATGGCTGCCCTCGGCCTTTGGCGGTTTCTTGAGCTTGCTCTCGGCAATGCGCCTCTCGATGTTTGCCAGTGACTCGGGGGTGAAAGGCTTGAAACTGTCAGGGCCTGGTGGTGCGAGCAGCCGCGCTGCCATCTTCTCATCCTGCAGCAGCTTCGTTAGTTGTGCTGCGGCCGGGACAGGTCAGCTCTGGAAGAAACGGCAACACAGACATCAGTAATCAATCGCTGCTCTGAAAAGAGGCCAGACCAAACCATCTCACTCCCGACCTTTATTCACAACGTCCGCAACACACAGCTTCTTCCGTGACTCGGTTATTTTTCTCTCCAGAAAATCTGTGGCGTGAGCAGGCTAGGTGAGGCTCATAACTGCCCCTCCGGGGACTGGCTAGCCAGGGAGATCCCAAGATGGGAGGTTCCTGAGCTGCTAGGTTTTCTTCTTTACTTAGATGCTACTCATTGTTTGCACCCGCATATGACTACAGAGATACATTCCATTCCCTCGTGGAACTCCTATTCTAATAAGGCATATTTAATGTTACCCAGGGGCACATGTTAGCTTGGGGAGCCTTATATGCTCAAGGCACCTTCCTTTCCTGGTACTGAAGTCCCTAAAGAAATACTCTTCCTTCCAAATACAACGCAAGGGCAAACTGTCACTCTTTTCCAATGTCAGTTTCTGAAAACACTAAACCCTTCAAAACTTTAGGGTTTGCACAAAATGTAGATCAAAGAGCTGCCATCTACTTTGGCTCTTCCATTTCAAGTTATTTTTCAATTCACCAAGATGTGTAAAGCCCATCTGGTATGAGAGTCCAGAAGTACCTATTCCATGACTGAGATCCTGCCAGGGACAACTGGGGGTGGGGCGGGAGAACCAAATGGCAGGGGATGCTCGGAGAACTTCTGAACACAGCACTGCAGCGCCTGCCGCAGGGCAAAGGATGGCAGAGAGGGCTGCGTGCAGCCCAGATGGGCTCCAAACCAGGAAGGACACAAGTGAGAAGAGAACAACAAGCCAAACGTTCCTTCTAAAAGGAAAAATGAAGAGCCCCTGGGTGGCTCAGTGGGTTAAAGCCTCTGCCCTTGGCTCAGGTCATGATCCCAGGGTCCTGGGATCAAGCCCCGGAATTGGGCTCTCTGCTCAGTGGGGGGCCTGCTTCCTCCTCTCTCTCTCTGCCTGCCTCTCAGCGTATTTGTGATCTCTGTCTGTCAAATAAATAAATAAAATCTTTGAAAAAAATAAAAATAAAAATAAAAAAAAAAAAGGAAAAATGAGGTAGGGCTGTACTAGGCCCCATGATCTCTAAGCACGGGATTTGAAAAGTCCATTTCCATGTTTAAACAGAGTCCTGGGTTATTTAAAACACACCTTAGAGGCACTGGGGTGGCTCAGTAGGTTAAGAGTCTAACTCTTGACTTCAGCTCAGATCAGAATCTCAGGGTCCTGAGATCGAACCCCCCACATTGGGCTCAACACAGAGTCTGCTTGAGATTCTCTCTCTCCCTCTCTTCCTCTGCCTCTCCCCAAGCTCACACACACACACACACACTCTCTCTCTCTCTTTCTGAATAAATAAATAAATAAATAAATAAATAAATAAATAAATAAAATCTTTAAACCAAACCATGCCAAGCACACCTTGAAACAGGAATTCCTAACATCAAAAACAACAGTGTTTACTGCCTATCACAAAAGCACCTGAGCAGGGGAGTCTTACCAGGAAAGCTTCAAGGCTTTACCAGCATTTCATCTGGTGCTCATGGTGCTGCTTTTGCCATTAGTTCTGTGAGCTCCACAAAGACAATCGGGGAAATTTTTTTAAAAGGCTAAAGATTGTTCTTTCCCTCCTACTTAGCCCTCAGGGTCCACTTCAAGGCAAGTATCCATAAAACTCGAGGCTCCTCAAGAGAACAGTAGTAGAGTTAACTCTAAATAATTTGAGAGTGAAATACCCAAGGGCTCCTTTCAAAACACACCTGCAGAGATCCCAGATTTCTCTAGTGGTGGTGATTGCAAAGTGTTGCAAAGGCAGTGTGTAGTGTCTCTATGTGGGCTGGTCAGCTCACTCCCTCACCACGTGGGACTAATGAGGCCAGAACCACAAGTCTGCCCCCACAAAGATCAGAGAGCTCCACGCTGCACCAGGAAAAAAAAAAAAAAGTGTTCCCCAGACCATAGGGTCCAAGAAATCATTTTCACGTATGAAGCACAGAATTTCTGAGATGCAAGGGATTTTACAGACACAGTCCATTTCATCTTTTAGATTAGGAAACTTGGGGTCCTAAGAGATTGGACAACTTGCCCAAGGTCACAGGGCCAGGATAAAAATCACAGCCAAAGTGCTTTTGACTCTCCAACTCATACTTCTTTTATTGTGACCAGTGCCAGTCACCCACCCTCCTATCCTGCTCTAACCCCCAGTACTCCCAGCAGGAACAGTCTGGATCATCAGGTAAATCACAGGGAAATGCCACTGGTTTTGCTGATCTAAGACTTTATTCACAACGTCTTCCTCAGGCTAGAAATCCTTTTCTCTCATTCCTTTCCTCCTCTGTATCCCTGAATTATCTCTGGTAAATGCCCACTCCTCCACACCACCTTCCCACCAGCTGCAGCCTTTCCCCCTTGTGAACTCCTATAAGCTTTACCAGGATCTTAGCTGATACTTATCCACCACTTACTATGTTTCAGGCACTGGGTCCTGAAAGGTCCAAGCACCTTGCTTTTCTATTAACTCACTTAATTTCCAAGACAACATATGAGGTAGATATCATTATTCTTCCTTTTCAGAGATGAGGAAACAGAGACCTAATACAGCCTACTCAAAGTTACACAGCTAGAAAATGACAAACCAGGATTCAAAACAACCTATTTGCACTTGTTGTGTCTCTTGGTCATAGTCGAATTGCACCCTATAAATTCCCAGAGGGCAAGAGTGGTGCCTTGAACTCCTTCTGCATCCCTTTCACAAATGATAGGATTATGCCTGAAACCCATAATTTCTTCAAATACCTGGGACCTCTTGGTTCTCACAGTCACACTCATTCTCGACCCTGGGTCATCCTCAGTTGCTATCTAGAGGACAAAGAATACTGCAAGAGTTGCTGCCAGATGGAAGCAACCCAAGTGTCCATCAGAAGGTGAATGGATATAAAAGCGAAAAATAAATGTGAATAAAATGTAAAAGAAAGAAAAAGAAAGAAAGAAAGATGAATGGATAAAGAAGTTGTGGTGTGCACGCACGCACAAACACACACACACACACACACACACACACACACACACACAGGAATATTACTCAGCCATAAAAAAGAATGATAACTTGGGTGCCTGGGTGGCTCAGCGGGTTAAAGCCTTTGCCTTCGGCTCAGGTCATGATCCTGGGGTCCTGGGATCAAGCCCCACATTGGGCTCTCTGCTTACCAGGGAGCCTGCTTCCTCCTCTTTCTCTGCCTGCCTCTCTGCCTACTTGTAATCTCTGTCAAATAAATGGATGAAATCTTAAAAAAAAAAAAATTACATCTTGCCATTTGCAACCACACAAAGAGACCTAGAAGGCTTAATGCTAAGTGAGGTAAGTCAGACAGAGAAAGACAAAAACCGTATGATTTCACTTATATGTAGACTCTAAAACAAACAGCAGAAATAGACCATAAACACAGAAAACAAACTGATGGTTGGCAAGGGGGGCAGCACTGGGGTGATGGGCAAAGTAGATGATGGGGAGGGGGAGATACAGGCTTCCAGTTGTGGAAAGAATGAAACACATCACAGGAATGAAAGGCACAGCACAGGGAATATGGTCAATGGTACAGTCAGAGAGTTCGTGGTGACAGATGGTAGCTACACTCGTGGTGAGCATAGATTAGACTTGTCCAGTCACTATGCTGTACACCTGAAACTAATGTAACATTGTGTGTCAGCTATACTCCCAACTGAAAAAATGAATATACTGCAAGAGGAAGTGACTGGAGATGCTGACAATGCCTGGGCCTGACCGGACACCCCAGCATTCTTCATAGGTCAAGCTGTCCAAGGCTAAGTCCTCAGCCTTTGCTTCCAGATTCTGTTTCCTCCTGCCCTCCCCAAGACCATGGTCCCTCAATGATCCCAGCTTTCCCTCACATTCCCAATTTTTACTTTTCCTTTCCTATTTCTTCATCTTTTCCCTTTATATATCCCACCCCACTCTCTCTCCATGTGGCTTAAGATTCTCATTCTATTCCATACTGTCCTGGTCCTATCCACAACTACAGTCTTTTCTTCTCTAAGGTCTGGTCCTCGGCAATCTTTCTGTCACCCTCTTTCTTTCAGGGAGCTCATCTACTCAGCATAATCTGTCCCTGGGTGATTTTCAGATTTTGTTCACGAGCCTAATTGTTCTCCTGAGTCTCACAACTGGCTGTCACCACTTCAAAATTAAACACGTAAAACCACTCATCTCTATACTTCCCAAACTGATTCTTTCTCCTGGATTTCTCAATTTTGTTATTAGAGCCATCATTTTTCCAGCCATCTAGCAATGACTCTTAGTCATCTTTGCCCTGTCATTCTTTGCTGTGCTTGCCCAACCAGTGACGAGCCTTACTGACCCTTCTTTCTTCTGAGTTTCCACTTTCAACAGTATCACCTGCATTCTGGTCCTGCTAGACCAGCCTTCACTTGTAGACCAGTCCTCAGACCACCAGGCACATCTCTGCTTCCATGATGTCATTTCCCTCGCTCAAACCTATCAGAGTTATAGGACACAGTCCAAATTTCGGCCACTCTACTGCCATTCAAGGTCTTCTACAACCTTACACTTCTCAAACATTCTCTTCTGTTCTTCCCTGCAAGAACATCTACTCCAGTGACTGATTATTGTTCTGATTTTCTAGGCTTTTTTTTTTTTTAAGGTAGAACATAATAAAGTATACAGATCTCAAGTGCACAGACTGGTTATTTTGTACAAACAGATACACCTGTGTAACCAGCACCCAGATTAAGTTATAGAAGATTTATTCTAGAAGCCAGACAGCTCTCTGGAGCTCCCTTGTCAATAACCACCACCATAACCAGTAACCTACCAAGGGCTAGCCTGCCATCTATCTCCATAGATTAGTTTGGCGGGTTCCTGAACTTCGTATAAGTAGAACATCAAATACTCTTCAGGGTCTAGCTTCTTTCAATCCACATTCTTTCTCTGAAATTTATCTCTGTTGTGTTTGTACCAGTAGTTCAGTCTTTTTATTGCTGGGCAGTATATGTAGGAATCCAGCATGGTTTATCCATTTTACCTTGATAGACATTGAGGTTGTTTGTTGTTTTAGGCCATTATGGACAAAAGCTTAGCAGCTTAGCTAAGGGTCCTTAGCAGGACGTTTTTGCACATGTCTTCTGCTGGCATCTATGTGTTCATTTCTATTCAGGTAGAAACAGGAGTGGAATGCTGGGGTTAAAGGAGGGCTTGTATTAGTCTTGCTTTAATAATACCTCCAGAAGTGTAAGAGACGTTCAGTTGCTCTGTATCTTCACCAGACTTCAAAATGACAGGTTTCTTTATTTCACCCTTTCTAGTGGGTATGTATACAGGTACTGCACAGATTTTAAAAAATAATAATTTATTGAAGTGAAATTTATATAACCTAAAATGAACTATTTGAGAGTGAACCAATCAGTGGTGATTGGTACATTCACAATGTAGTGCAATTACCACATCTGTTTAGTTCCAAAACATTTCTACCACTCCAGAGTAAAACCCTTTACCCATTAATTAGTTTCTCTTCATTCCTCTTCCTATCCTGGCAGCCATCAGTCTGTGTTCTGTCTCTCTTGATCTATTCCGAATATTCATACAAATGGAATCTTAAAATAAGTAATCTTTTGGGTCTGCCTTCTTTCACTTAGCATGTTTTTGTTTTTAGTTTCTATTTTTTTTTTTAAAGATTCATTTATTTGAGAGCAAGAGAGAGAGAGAAAGATCGAGCAAGAGCAGTGGGGAGGGAGAGAGGGAGAAGCAGACTCCCTACTGAAAAGGGAGCCCAATGTGGGGCTCGATCCCAGGACCCTGAGATCCTGACCCGAGCTGAAGGCAGATGTTCAAGAGCATGTTTAATTTTTTGAGGAAATGCCAAACTTTCTGCACAGTGGCTGAGCCATTTTGCATTCTCACCAACAATGTTATAAGGATCCAATGTCTCTATATCCTAGCCAACGTTTATTTTCCTTTTACATTTTTTAATTTTTTTTTTTTTATTACAGTAGCACAGCCATCCTAGTAGGTGTGCGTGATGTCTCGTCATGGGTTTTGGTTTGCATTTCTCCAATGACAAGAGATTGAGCAATTTTCCCTATTTGCTGGTTTACTGGAGTTTTAATTGGCTTTTTTCTGAGGGTATTGAGCACCTTTTCACATGCTTACTGACTATTTAGATACCCTCCTTTGTGAAACTCTAGTTTAAGTCTTTGGTCACTTTTTTCTATTGGGCACCTGTATTATTGATTTTTGGGAGTTCTTTGGATATTTTCCATACAAGTCATCTGTCAGATATATCTCAAATGTTTTTCTCCTTTTTACTTTCCTAGTGGTATCTTTTGATCAAAAGTAGTTCTTAATTTCGCTAAAATCCAAACTAACCATCTTCTCTTTCATGTTTTCTTTGTTCTGAGAAATCTTTGCTTATCCCAAGGTCATGCAGCTGTTAGCCTTTTCTTTTTTTTCTTTTAAAAGCTTCGTTGTTTTACCTTTCTTATTTAGATTTCAAATAATTTGGAATTGACTTTTGTATATATAAGATAGAGGTCTAGGTTCTTTTTCTTTTTTTTTTTTCCTACATGGATATCTAATTGCCCAGGTATCACTCAATAAAAAGGCTGGTCACTGTTATTCTCATTGACTTCTAAATATACTTTCATTTTCTTGTTTTAAATCTCCTGAAGTCTTTCTTTCCTTTTCATCTAAGTTCTATTCATCCATTTAAACCAGCTTAAATTCTTCTTCTGAGGAAACTGTCTTGCAAAAAGTAAAAAATAAACTTTTTAGATCTAGAAGGAACTTGGAGACCACCTAGTCCAACTTTCTTTGCTTTACAGATAAGAGAAGTTTCCAGTAAGCAAGAAAGGCTGAGTTATCTAAGTGCTAATTAGTGGTAGATGTAGAGATAGGGCACAAGTCTCTTGGCCTCCAACAAAATGCTCTTCTCACCATATCACACAGCCTCTTAGGCAATGCACCTTGCCCATCACAGCACCCCAGTCTCAGCTTTCCTCTGGTGCAGTGCTAAGATGAGACACCCAACCCTGATGATAAAGGAACAATAAAAGTGACTTCTAACCCTAGCAGTTCTGAAAGAGACTGGACTGGACTCAAAGTTGGGGGAAAGAGATTTTTAGGATTCCCTTCTCTTGGTGATCCAGGAGGATTAAGGACTCAAACTACTAGCTGTGGCCTGTACCCGCAACTAGAAATGAATCTAAATTAAGGGGAGAGGAGTAGAAGAGGGAAGGAAAACTGGCTTTGGAGTAGTTATAACAGAGACGAAGGAAGAGAAGTCACCCAGGAAGAGCTGTTAGCAGAAATGTTATAGGCAAGGGTACTCAAGAAAAATGTTACGAGGAGGGTCAATAGCAAGCAGTATTAAAAATTTGTCTCTGACTTGAAAAAAAAAGGAACAAAGTTGGGGTACTTATATTTTATGATAGCAACAATTACTACAAAGATACAGTCACCAAAGCAGGGTGGTACTGATGAAGGATAAAAGCAGAAAAATGTTCACCTGTAGCCCAGAAGTGTCCAGAAGGCTGACTTAACAGCCTGTATAGTTTTATTAAGGATCAAATATGTGCTGGTTGTTACATTCTTAAAGGGTCTCATGACTGCCTGTAAATCTTACCAATAGTTAATATCGAACTGAACGATAAGCACCAGAGAAATCTTGTGAGAGTAGTTTTATGAGTAGAAATTCAAAGAAGACATTTATGATCTAATACTCCCTGCACGACCCCAACGCCTTGAGAACTCAGCATATTAACGACCATTTTATCCAGCAAAAGTGCAGCTCGTTCCACAGGTCCTGTCCCTACATAAATAAACTAAGCTGCACCATCTCAAGAATTCTTTCTAGGCTGTTGCAGTCCACAATCCCATAACGGTACTGGCATAAAGACAGACATATAGACCAACAAGATAGAGAGCCCAGAAACAAACCCTCATATGTATGATCAAATGATTTTCAACAAGAGTGAAAAGACCCTTTAGTGAGGAAAAGGACAGGTTTTTCAACAAATGGTGCTGGAAAAACTAGATAACTACACGCAGAAGAGTGAAGTTGGACACCTATTTTACACTGTACACAAAAATTAACTCAAAATGGACCACATATCTAAATGTAAGAGCTAACCTTATAAACCTCTTTAGAAGAAAATGTAGAGGGAAATCTTCATTACAGTGGATCTGGCAAGGATTGCTTGCATATGGTACCAAAAGCACAGCAACAACAACAAAACAGATACACTGGGCTTCATCAAAGGAAAACCTCCGTGCCTCAAAGGGTACTATCAAGAGAATGAAAAGGCAACCCACAGAATGGAAGAACATATTTACAAATCATATATCTCATGAAAGATTAATGCTCAGACTATATTTTTAAAAATCCTACAACTCAACAACAAAAAACAAACAACCTAATTAAAAAATGGACAGTGAGGGTGCCTGGGTGGCTCAGTTGGTTAAGCGTCTGCCTCCAGCTCAGGTCATGACCCCAGGGTCCTGGGATCGAGCCGCACATCTGGCTCCCCTCTCAGTGGGGAGCCTGCTTTTCCCTCTCCTGCTCCCCCTGATTGTGCGCTCTCTCTCACTGTCAAATAGATAAATAAAATCTTTTAAAAAAAAAATGGACTGAGGTGTTGGGGGGTGGCACCTGGGTGGGGCAGTCAGTTGAACATCTGATTCTTGGTTTCCCCTCAGATTGTGATCTCAGGGTCATGAGATCAAGCCCAAGTCTAAATTGAGCCCCATGTCTGGCTCCACACTCAGTACAGAGTCTGATTAAGATTCTCACTGCCGGGGCACCTGGGTGGCTCAGTGGGTTAAGCCTCTGCCTTCGGCTCAGGTCATGATCTCAGGGTCCTGGGATCAAGCCCTGCATCAGGCTCTCTGCTCAGTGTGGAGCCTGCTTCCTCCTCTCTCTCTGCCTGCCTCTCTGCCTACTTATGATTTCTGTCTGTCAAATAAATAAATAAAATCTTTAAAAAAAAAAAAGATTCTCACTGCCTCAGGGATGCCTGGGTGGCTCAGTCGGTTAAGCATCTGCCTTCTAGTTCAGGTCATGATCCCAGGGTCCTGAGATCGAGCACCACATTAGGCTCCCTGCTCAGCAGGGAGTCTGCTTCTCCCTCTACCTCTCTCTCTACTCATGTTTTGTCTCTGTCTCTCTCTCTCTCTCTCTGTAATAAATAAATAAAATCTTTGGGGGAAAAAAAGATTCTCACTGCCTCTCCCTCGGCCCCCCCTAGCCCCAGCACTCTCTCTGAAATAAATAAACAAATCCTTCAAAAAAATTGCCAGAGGACTTGAATAGATATTTCTGCAAAGGAGACATATAGAGGGCCAATAACCACAGAAAAGGTGCTCAACATCACTAATCATTAGGGAAATGCAAATCAAAACCACAATGAGATCAACTTCACACTCATCAGAGTGGTTAATATAAAACAAAACAAAACAAAACAAAATAACAAGTATTGACAAGGATGTGGGAAAACTGGAACCCTTGTATTGCTTAGATATAAAATTAGACATAAAATTACCACAAGATTCAGCAATTCCACTTTTAGACATATACCCAGAGGAACTGAAAGCAGGAACTCAAACAAGTATTTGTACACTCGTGTTCACAGTAGTAGTATTCACAATAGCCAAAAGGTGGAAGCAACCCAAATGTCCATGGATAGATGATGAATGGATAAACAAGATGTGCTATATCCATATAATGGAATATTATTCAGCCTTAAAAAGTAAGGAAATTCTGGGAGTGCCTGGGCGGCTCAGGTCATGATCTCAGGGTCCTGGTGTAGAGCTGCAAGTTGGGCTCCCTGCTCAGTGGGGAGTCTGCTTCTCCCTCTGCCCCTCCCCCCCCGCTCGTCCTCTCTCTCAAATAAATAAATACATAAAATCTTTTATTTTTAATTTTTATTTTATTTGATTTTATTTATTTGACAGAGAGAGACACAGCCAGAGAGGGAACACAAGCAAGGAAGCAACAGAGGGAGAGGGAAAAGGAGAAGCAGGCCTCCTGCCGAGCAGGAAGCCTGATGCAGGACTCAATCCCAGGACCCTGGGATCATGATCTGAGCTGAAGGCAGACGCTTAACCAAGTGAGCCACCCAGGCACCCACATGAAATCTTTTAAAAAAAAGGACAGGGGCACCTGGGTGGCTCAGTGGGTTAAAGCCTCTGCCTTTGGCTCAGGTCATGGTCACAGGGTTCTGGGATAGAGCCCAGCATTGGGCTCTCTGCTCAGTGGGGAGCCGGCTTCCCCCTCTCCCTCTGTCTGCCTCTCTGCCTACTTGTGATCTCTCTCTGTCAAATAAATAAATAAAATCTTAGAAAAAATAAAATTAAAAAAATTTAAAAAGGACAAATACTGTGAGAGACGTATAGTCAAATACACAGAGACAAACAGTAGAATAGTGATTACTGGGGGTTAGGGGGAGAGAGCAATGTGAAATTATTTAAGTGGGTACAGAATTTCAGTTAGGGATGATGAAAACGTTATGCAGGTGGACAGTGGTGATGGATGTCCAACAATGTGAATGTACTTAACACCAATGAATTGTACATTTAAGATGGTAAATTTTATATTATGTGAATTTCACCACAATTAAAAAACAAAACAAAACAGGGCACCTGGGTGGCTCAGTGGGTTAAACCTCTGCCTTCGGCTCAGATCATGATCCCAAGGTCTTGGGATTCAGCCCCGGAATCGGGCTCTCTGCTCAGTGGGGAGCCTGCTTCCTCCTCTTTCTGCCTGCCTCTCTACCTACTTGTGATCTCTCTCTCTCCCTCTGTCAAATAAATAAATAAAATCTTAAAAAAAAAAAAAGCAATTGATACATTTACTGTGTTCCCTACTATATGCCAGAAACTATATTGATGATCAAGGTAGCTCCCTGCCTTCAGGGACCTTTAAAGTCTTCTGGGGGTGGCAGACAAGTAAACAGGCAAAGCACAGTATGATAAATCCAATAAAGTAAAATAAGCTTTTATAGATATGCACAAGCAGGACACCTAATCTAATCTGTAGAGATCAAGGAAGGCTTTCTGGAGAAAGTGACACCTCAGGTAAGCCTGAAGGATGGCCAGTGGAGAGGGGGGTTGGCAGGAAAATGGATAGAGCTTTGCAGGAAGTAGGAACAGCACATACAAAAGAGACCACAGACAAGGGAGATCAAGCCACTTGGGTACTGTAAACAGTTCAGTATAAGCAGACTTCAGAAAATTAACAGATAAGCCACATCAGGAAGGCAAAGACGTTATCACGGGAAGGAGTTTTGATTTTATCCTGAAGGCAATAAGGAGATATTGAAGGTCTTTAAATAGGGAATGACTTGATCGAAGTTGTATTTCAGAAAGATTATTCCAGCTACAGTGTACAGAATGAGGTGGGCAATGGGGAGCTGGGCTGGGGGAGGAGCAAGATCAGAGTGAAGAAGACCAGGCAGAAGACTGTTGTAGCCATTCGGGTGACAGATTATGACAGCCTGAACCGGGCAGCAGCAAGTAGGGAGGATATACTGAGCAGTCCTGTTGACTACCTGAAGTGGGAAGTAAAGCAGAAGGAAAACCAAGAGGCCCAGATTTGTGTCATGGGCACATGGATGGAAGGTAAGTAAAATTCCCTGAGAGAATAAGAGGTGATGCACAGTTTGGGGGTTAAGATGATGACTTCACATTTAAATATGTTGAGTCTCAGTTGCTTTGGTACATCCAAATGGACACATGAAATAGGCAGTAGATATGTGGTTCTGAAGTTCAAGGGAAAAGACAACCACGAGAGCAAAAAGAAGAGAATAAGTCTGGTGGAGAACTGCAGCTAGCCCCTGAGAACCGGTAGCCAGCTCTCTGCTTGCTGCTATACAGCTCGTTTGGAATCAGCCAGAGGAGCAGCCCTGCACTGGGAGGAAGGTGGGCGGCTCTTATCACCAAAGAGAAACAGGCAGCCAGATGGATGGAGTTGACACTGTCCCCACTCGCTAGGCCCCTCCCTCCTGAAGTGACAACTAGATGCTAGCCTGCCAATTTTCTTTGTCACTTACAGATGTCATTTTGGGAAATCATAGAACACTTCTAGAAATTGAAATAAAAACAATTTTGTCAAACCTTAATTTTACTCATTTGAAACATAAAAATTGCAGTCCTAACCCTCTCTTGATAACATCAAAATCTGGCTCTCGCTGCTACCAGATTTTATGGCCCATCCTCACCCTGGTGACTGTCAGCATCCGTGCTGACTGAGAGCTGCCCTGTGCATTCTTCTTGCTTTCCACCCCAGGAGTCCACTGTGAGGCTTCTTCTTCCTAATCCTCACACACATCAAACTTGCCCAAAGCTGATCTGTTTTCATTTCCGATTCTCAATAACTGGTCTCTTCCTAATCCCTTTGAGACAGTCACTCTTCAATAATTTACATCTATGTCTTTCTGCAGATACTTTTCAAAGGGTCTATTTATGGACTATTTTGAAAGTGGCCTAAAATGGATATAAACATAAGATTGACCATGATAAGTAAGTCAGTCTACCAGGAGGGGCTGATGAAGCACTTAATACTTTTTGAGTACATGAACGTTTTGATATAAAAAGGCATTTAAATGAAGTCAAAACCAATGATTATAATGAATATAAATGGTTCCAAAAGTTTCTCTGGGCAGGTCCCATCAGGCCAAAATGAGAGAGAATTCTACGTTGTCTATATATCCATACAACCATACAGCCTACTCTTCTGTCTCAAGACATGGCCCAGTCAAGAGGTCCTTAGACTTCCATCTCCCTGGCCCTGCAGACACTACAAGTCAAAACTGTCCTCTATTTTATCGCTTAACCCCTATCACCAATTTTCTTTCTTTCTTCTTTTTTTTTCAAATTTAACTGGCTTTCTGTGTTCCTTTATTTCTTCCACAAGGTACACCCCTTAAATGCTTGTAGACAATGGTTGTTGCCCCACATCTACTGTCATTCTCTAAACTAGTCTCCTGATTCAAGTTACAGTGCAGTTTTTTCTGGCTCACTGCATTATAATTGCAATTTGTGATCTGTGGTTCTCCACTTCTTCTGCTTCAATCCCAACATGCACCTTAGATTTTAACCCCCATTTCCTATGCCTTCCTTTCAGTCATATTGAGACTCTCCTCTCTCCCCTATTTCATCCTTCCTCCCCTCCCCAGTGGTCTAAAGAGGGAGCAAATGTTTTATTTTCCACTAGACTGTTTGTGTTTGCCAAGAAATGAAAATACTGACACAGGTTAAGCATCTAGAAAAGAAATGTCACCGAACAGGTGTTCCTATGTCTAAAGAAGACCAATACATTTGGAAAGTTGCATTTTGCTCCAGATATCTTGGGCTTCCAGTACAGCTCCAGAGCCCAGGTAAGAAACTCACTGTACACATTCTCCCATCAGTGTTTATTGGGCATGGTAGGACCAGGACAAATCCTTCCATATGAAGGAATATGGTTGGGGGTGTAGGGAGAAAGCAGTTGTACATACAAAAAGGCCATTATATTTTTATTATGTTATTGCTATATAACTGAGGAAAAGAAATCAACACATCTCATAGTTCATGTTGTTCTTTTCCTTTCCAATTGGACATAGTCAATCAAGCTTAAGTATACCGAGTATCTGATTTGCGTTAGATTCACTCCTTCTAACCAAAAATCTAATGGTTTTAAGCTTTGCCCCTACTGTATAATGACTATCAGACCTACTAAAACAACAAAGAAAGTACAGGAGTTAATACAGTGTCTAACAAGTAGAAAGTACACAGTAAATATTAGTTAAGACCGTCTGTACCATCAGTTTAATTTTTTTCATTTCGTTCAATCTTCTAAAATAAATAAAAATCCAAAACAATGTCTGAAAATCATTGCATAAGTCTTGCTGAACAAAGATGAAATCATTATGGAAATAAATTTTTGGTGTGCAGTCAGTGACACGAAATACTAAGCATAAACATTCATTTTTTCAGTTGATACCAAAAAATTCCAAATGTGGATATAAAAGGTAGCTAAGGAGTATCAATATATCATGTGTATAAAAGACAAATGTAGACCACTGTGGGCAAGATACTCTCTACTACTTTATAGACTATTCGCAGCCAGAGGCATGCCTGCCACCTTCAGCTGGGGAGTGAAGATGACTGACCCTCAACAGAGAGATGGTGGAAATGCCTGCTGGACTTACAATGTCTTCCACAACTGAGGATGATGGTCAGGGACTATGATAACATTAGCATCACTGGGTTATATTATTTTTGTCTGCATACACTTTTTTCATATAGTAGAGAATTTAGAAGTCAATGCACAATATTTCACAGCTGGCTTTATATTTGCCATCTTCAAAAATATGGCATTTGAGTATAGTAAGAGTTATGAGGTTACTACTCTCCAAGATTGGTAAGACGCTAGCCCATACACTTCCATACAGCTGGACAATTTCCAATCATAACAGTTTTGGACAGCTGACATTACCTTTGCTCTAGAGTTTGTTTTTTTAAATTATGACATCAGATCAAGACTTCTACCACACCACTCAAAAGAGAAACAATCCTAGACCAAGACAGAGAAATAGATATATATAGTCACTAATGATTATAATTCTGATATCGTCACTGACCAGCTGTATGGCCCTTAATAATTCAATTCACCTACCCAAGCTTTGGTCTTACTTATAAAAGTGGGAAGGTGAGTGAAATCATTTCTAGAGCTAGCTCTGCAGTTTGTCAGCTAACTAATTGACCTTGGGCAAATTACATAATCTTAAGGAGCTTCCATTTCCTCATTTAAGGGTTAAGTGAGATAATGCATGTGAAGTAGGTCTCAATAAATAAATAATGATAATCATAATACTATCAATAATAATAGCATATAATAACATGGAACATTTACTACATGTGCTAGGCATAGTACTAAAAACTTTTATATAATCTTTTTGATCCTTCCAACAACTCTGTGAGGTATGTATTATCACTATTGCACATTATTTATGAGAAAACTGAAACAGAGAGGTTAAGTAACTTGCCCGAGATTAGACTGAGATTCAAACCCAAGCTGTTTGGCTCTAGGGCCTGTGTTCTTAACCATTTCACTATACTACTTCTTATCAGCACTCTTTTCCCTTCTCTGCACCCCTTCAAAGATCCCTTTCAGCTCTATGATTCCATAAACATAAATTAATTAGCTGCCCTGGACTCTGACAGGCTAAGCAATGTTGGCTTCTCTGCCAGAATTACTGAGGTTCTAAACATATAAGCTTAAATCAGAAAGAACTATGTGTTGGAAAAAGAAATGAACATAGAAGCTCAAAAGAGGCCTAGTGTTATTCCGTTGGCCGCTACCACAACCATGATTGAGAATTCACCCATTCAGTAGACACTTCTTGCGTGTCTACTATGTGGAACTGGAAAGCTTAGAACTTAGAAGACTGATAATCACAACACATTCTAAGTCACTGTCTGTCAATCTTGTAAAGGAGATTCTTGCATTGAATGGTAGAAAGATGGATTCAAATTTTAAAGCTTTTTGTTTTCAATCAGTGGAAATCTTTTTCAAACAAAATGCTGGATGAAATGTCAATAATACAGATAAAAGTAACTTTGCTCTAACTGAAGCAGGGCCCAATGTCTACCTCACTCCTCTCAGATCACCCCTCAAGACATCCCTGTGGAGTATCTGGATGGCCTCAAAACAAGTACACAAGATAATGATTGGGTCTCTTTCAACTCCAGAATTCAATGGACAGCTCCTAGAACAATGGAATGGCTCACTAATAAAGTTCACTTGATATAGACATAAAACAGTATAGGAAAGTGCTTATGTGCCTGTCTGCAAAGCTCGTACAGTAGCTATAAAGATTAGGATAATATATATTGCCAGGCACTTCATAAACATTACCTTTAATCCTCACAACAACCTCATAAGGCAGGTACTGACAGCTTCATTTTACAAGTGAAGAAAGAGAGACTCTAAGAAAAAATAAGAATTCCCATGGTCACACAGGAAGTAGCCTCCATCCAAAGCCCACATGCCTTCCCTGGTACCATGATGTCCTGACAGTGACTAAGGTCAAGCATGGCCTACTCCAAAGATCTACAGATCAGAGGAAGACTTTTAATGAAAACATGAGAACTGACAGTTTGCATGGAGTTTTGCTATGGAGGCAACACACAGGTCACTTCACCAGTCAGAAAAGGTGACACCCAAACTGGGTCACCCATGTGACCAAACAGCATGGAACGTGCTTAAGCATAAGAACGTGCTTAAGCATAAGAACTTGCTTATGGTTTTTGCTCTTCACTTGCTCAATCCATCACTAGTGGCTGGCAGATTAGACCCACTACACGGTCACCAGAAGATAGCAAACTGACCAAACTCAGAGGCATCACTCACATGTCTATGAGGTTGTTAGGGGGCAGGGAAGACAGGTCACTCAAGCGGCCACTGTACTGTGCACTCAGATGTGGTGACTACAAGCAGGAAGAAGCACACAATGGGACGGCCATGGGGATAATAAAATCATCTTCCTCACACAGGGTTACAGCAAGGAACAGATGAGAGAATACGTCAGGAGCTCTTGAAGTGTCAGACACATGAAAATACAGTAATACACTGCAGCCCGCTGTAAATTCTCAGGAAATCATAGCAGCAAACAATCCGGTGTGGTCAGTCATGATTAAAAACAGGATAGATCTTTCCTGAATGAGATTTCGGACTTGCCAGGAGTCTTGGGAGACTGAGCTGACGGTGACAGACTCTGCAAACAGTTGCTCATATTTGCACAGCACTCTACCATTTACGGAGAGCTTTCTCCTGCTTTACCTCATCTCATCCCCGCTGGTGGGGGCATCAAAGAGCAACCACTGATAGATCCAACTTCACAGAAAAGGTGTTTGGGGTCAGAGAGGTTAACTGCCTTGCCAGAGACCCGGGGACAAAATATTAAATGGTTCCCCATCTAAGGAGGGAGAATTTCTTTCCTGTTGAGACCAGCCATCTTCCTCGTGCTGAACAGAACAATGAGTAAGAAGGGAAAGGGGGAAATGCCACATGGTCATACCGATAATGGCAGTGATGATAAAGAGGCCAGGAAGGCAAACTGTGGGAATGCAGCTGATGCTGAAGATGGCTTTCAGTGGGGCTGGGATGTTTGGGCACGGAAAGAAAAGGAGAAAGAAAGGAAAAAAGGAGATAGGACAAGGATGATACAGAGTGCCTTTTAGCAGGCCTAGTGGACTAATGCCCAATACATCCTGCTAATCTCTTTAGAATCATCAGGTAAACATTTGCTTTACTCATGAAGTCTTTTGGAATTTTTGCAATTTTGGTATTTTGCATGTGTTTTATTTCTGTGATGGTGTTGTTGCATGCTTTTGTTTTTACGGGATCTTAAGACAAATTCAAGGTAGCTTACAAAAGCAGGCAGTTACATCTGAGTGCCATGGGCAAGTGGCTGGGTGCGGGCTGGCATTCGGTGTTTCTGCCTTCTACCCCAGCACTTTTCCCCCAGTGATTACACACCGCCATGAAGCACTGTGGATGTGATGTGAACAGGGGCTTTTCAGAAGCGTCCATTAACACTGCCAGCTATGCCCGCGTGGGAACATCACCTCCAAATACAAAGCACTGCAAGATGCATCCCAGTACTGCTAGGGACGCTTTCCCAAGCACTTTCCAACGGTCCCTTCACACCCACCCTCCTGACAGGCCCACAGGAGTTAAGTGACTTGCTTGGGGTCACAAAGACAGCAAGTAGCAGAGTCAGTGTGGCTCTTCGTCCAGTGTTTTTTTGTAGTATGACGTTCTCAGTCAGGAAAAGAATGTTATAATGGGACAAACACAATGGTAGCAAGATGAGAAATAGATTTCTAATCGCATTTGTAATGTATTAACAAAACTTAATCTTATACTTTTCCCTAAGATGTCCAAAGTTCTGTATCGACTCAGGAAAGGTGGGACTAGCAAATATCCTGTAGGAAACATTAAAACAGAAAACTCTTCATGACAGTTATGGTACCCTAACTATTGTTAACCCGATGACAAATGAATTTGACTAATCCTCACAGCTGGCACAACCCATGCAAAGTTCAGGGATAGTACAGTAATTCTAAACTATAGACACAACTGGAAATTGAAATGAAATTTAACTTTGATGGCCATGGTTTCCTTCTGCTCAAAAATCTTCAGACTCTCCACTGCTTTTTGGTTAAAATTTCAAATCTTTAAATGAGCACTCAGGGCCCTTTTCAGCCTATTAATAGCTATTCTCTGCTTGTAGCTTATGCTTCACGAAGCCGTCCCTCACTCCTACTGTACTTTTCCATGCCTACACCTTTGCTTGTGCCATTCCCTCTGCCTAGAAGGCTCTCCTGCCTAACCTTGCTTGGGACAGCCGTTCATATTTCCCCTCCTCAAAATACTTCTGCCCCTCAGTACTTTATGCCAACTCCTAAAATACTATTTTAAATTATTGTTTTATGTGTCTGTGCTTCATTTTCCCTAATTATAAGCGCTTCAAGGGCAAGGATCGAGCTTATTAATCATGGCATCCTTGCCTTGCATTGCGCTTTGCCCACAAAGAGGAACACAGTAGGACATCAGATAAATGTTTGTGGCATAAATGAAAGAATGGTGCTTTTGTCTTACTTAAGACAAAAGCTACAGTAGAAAACAAATTGTCTCTAAAACCTCTTAAATAATGCCTCTAGCAGTTTGACATCTTCAATATTCAAGGCAACCAGGGCTCAGATCAACTACAGAACTAAATTTCTGCTAATCACGTTTCCACACGGCACGGTTTAAGATCTCCATGATAAAGGTTAAGTGATGATTTAGGAATATGACATCCGTTGTCAAAAAAACAGAGCATCCACTTGGGCTAAAGTTAACATGCCTTCATTCAAATCCCCAGCCAGAAGATGGCGACTATTTGAATAGTTGGGCCCAGAAGTCTGGCTAACTCCTGATATTGATAGGAGCATGACAGGTTGAGGCATTCTGTAAAAACTGTGTGAAAAAATAAAACTGAAGATAGTAGTTCCCTTGGAGAGAGGTGGTAAGTGATTAGGAGAGGCAGGAGGAAACTTCTGGGCTGCTGGTTATACAGGTACAGTCACCAAAACTTTATCAGAGCACTCTCATTATTTCTGCATTTTCCTATATGCGTTGTATTTCAAGAAGATGTATTTATAAAATGAATACTGATGAAACAACTTATTAAGAAATCAGACCATTTAAAGCAAGATTTAAAAATAACATTTGAAATCAGAGAAGAGGAAGGAGCAACCAATTTAACAATTTTTTTATCATTAATTATGTCAATCCTGGGTGTACTTTCTTCATTTCCCTGCTTCTTCATTTGTTATTTCTAGTAAGGCATTGGCATTTAAAACTCTGGCTTTTCATTTCTCCACTGAAACATTCTAGGGAGAATTCTGGGATTCTTATTACTCAACCTAATTACTTCTCTTGTACCTATACGCAGAAAACCCAGTTTAAAATTTTCCATCAGTTCGGTCAGTTTCCGGAAGGTCCCCTTCAGCTGTGACCTTTTCGTCCATTTGTTCATTCAAGAATTATTTACAGCACTTTCTATGTGCCAGATACTGTGCTAGATACCAAGGAATGTTTCTATAATGAACAAAATATCTGCATCTGATCTTGTGAAGCTTAAACTCCAGTGGAGACAGATGGATTACCAGCCAATTACCATGCAGGGACACAACAACATTAAGGTACCCGGTCCCATGTCAGGTACCAGGGATTCACATAATCCAGAATTAGGGGCAGATTGGTGTGGGATGGGGCGGAGGCAGGGTTTCTGATTAAAAGTAATATCTGAGCTGAGAAGAAAAGAAAGTTTGTTCTATGAACATGTGAAATGTAGGACGTTAAAGGTATAAGGCAAACAGAAAAGTTAAAATTAAGTTTATTTCCCTGCAGTTTGATCCAGTCTGTCTTCAACCCATGAGAATTTCTTCTAACTAGGAAGAGGTTAGCTTATTAACCATGCTGTCAGTCTTGGAAAAAATCATTATTCGTCTTAACATGATTTTATGTAATACTAAATAGCATCCTTCGGCTTTAAAAATCATAACAGCTTTTTTCCTCTAAACCTGATTCCTTAAAACAAAAATTTAAACCAAAAAAAAAACAGTAAAGCACTCATCAAATTAAAGTGTTTGAAAATTATAGTCAGGTCCAGATTGGAGAAAAAACCCCAGCGGCTGTCAATACTACTTTACTGCCTTATTTTGATATCCTGTGACCTCTCTTTAAAAAATAACACTTATGTTATTTTCCCGGTTATAAAAATGTTATGTGTTTCATTGCAGAACACTAGGAAAATATAAAAAAATAAAGATAATCTATGAACCTAATACCCACAGAACTTCTGTTAAATATTTCCACGTTCTTTCCTTTGCCTACAATTTTACAAAGCTGGGATCATATTCTTCAAACATTGCTATAGACTGAACACTTGTGCTGCCCCCACCAAATTCATATGTTGAATTACAAAAGACAGAGGCTCTCATAAAACAGACCCCAGAGGGCTCCCTTGTCCCTTCCACCATGTGAGGTCACAGCAAAAGTCGGTCTGTATGAAAGGAAGGAGGCCCTCCCCTCCCACTAAATCTGTTGGCACCTTGATCTTGGACTTGCAAGCCTCCATTACTGAGAAATTCATGTCTAATGTCTATAAGCCACCCAGTCTATGGTATTTTTCTTATAGGAACCTAAATCGACTAAGACACACATTTTGAATCCTTTTTATTACAGTTGACTTATTTTATGAAATATTTCAGGTGCTAAAAAAACATACAGATAGTAATAGAACTTCCCATACAATTCCTCTCTACCCTCCTCAAATGCAACCATTATCCTGAATTAGGGGTTTCTCAAACTCTCCCACTTCTTGTATTATTTTATATTATTGCCATTTAAACAGTATATCCATTATAATTCAAAGATTGTTTCGCACGTTCTGAGAATTTGTATAAATGCAAAATATTGATCATATCCTAAAACTTGCATTTTTCCACACCGCAGTATGGCTGACAGATTCCTTTTGACATAGCTCCCTAATTCATCCTTTTCATGGCTTCACAGTCATATCTCCCTGTCTGACTACACCACAATGTATCCTCCTTCCTGTTGATGAACCTTTGTTTCCAATGATTGTGTGGTATTGTCAACAGTGCTACCAAAGACATTCTTGTCCAGGCCACCATGTGCTCAATAAGCAAGTTCCTCTTGGGTATACACCAGGAGCTCAAGTACTGTGTTCCAGAGCACAAGCATTTTTAACTTCTACCCTTGAATCTTTAACATTTTAAATAATAAAACTGAATAGTTCTTACTACAGTTATATAGGAATAACTTCACCCATGTACCCCTTCTCTACTTTGGGCCAGAGTACCATAACTGAATAAAATCAAATGATTTTTTTTAAAGATTTTTATTTATTTATTTGACAGAGAGAGATCACAAGTAGACAGAGAGGAAGGCAGAGAGAGAGAGGGAAGCAGGCTCCCTGCTGAGCAGAGAGCCCGATGCGGGACTCGATCCCAGGACCCTGAGATCATGACCTGAGCCGAAGGCAGCGGCTCAACCCACTGAGCCACCCAGGCACCCCAATCAAATGATTTTTAAGAAAATTTTATTTATTTATTTGAGAGAGAGAGAGAGCATGAGCAAAAGGGAGAGGTAGAGGGAGATGGAGAAGCAGACTTCCCACAGACTTCCCACCCGCAAACTTCCTGATGCAGGGCTCGATCCCAGGATCCTGGGATCATGACCTGAGCCGAAGGCAGAGGCTTAACCCACTGAGCCACCCAGGCGCCCATAAATCAAATGATTAAATCTGGAAGGCTAAGAGACAATGACCAGCAGGCAGGATCTACTCAGAAGCCTACATGCAGGGGCAGAGAAATGACTAGACAGTAATTACACCTGACTGTCTTCCGTTTAATGTGCTCTAAAGGGACTGTTGAGGCATCCTTAACTCTTGCACAGCGGGAGAGCTCTCTTCAGACTACATTCTGTAGAAGAGATAGAGCACAATAGGAGAGAAAGACATATTCTGGGGCAATAAGAAACTGCTGGCAGGAATTCTGCAAAGCATCTTGGTGAAAGCAAACCTCTGTAGCCAAACAGTTGATGAAGACTCTTACTGAAAATCTGAACTTTGAGTGAACAGAGATAGACTAAGAAATTGATTTTTTTAAATGGCCATTCAAATGCAAAACAATGTGGAAGATAGGTCAAAAAATAACACAGAACCTTGAAAATGATAGAAGAAGAAAGTCTGAATAGAGATTATTTCACTGGCCTCTACCTTCAAAGCATTTCTAATGACATGAATATGTGTCTATGGGCATGTATACACATACAAGTATTAATAGTTATGTCCTAGTTTGGAAAAGCCCCTGGGGATTCTCATCCATCCCTTCCCTTGGCCATCTCTCCAGCCCCAGCACCCTCTCCCACAGCCTTAGAAAACAAGACGACTGATGCCACACGTAACACAAAACTTTACAGACCACTTCTACATATATTACCCTATTTGAGTCTCAAAATAACTGGGTGGAGAAGGCAACTATTGCTATTATTCTCATTTTATAGATGAGAAATAAAACACAAAGCTCACAGAGTGGGTTCACCTGGGTAGCTCAGTCCATTAAGCATCTAACTCTTGATCTGCACTTGGGTCACGATCTTGCAGGCATCAGATTGAGCCCACGCTGGCCTCCACACTCAGCGTAGAGTCTCCTTGAGATTCTCTTTCCCTCTGCCTCTCCTCTCCCACATGTATGTCATGCTTTCTCAAATAAAAAATACATATATAGGGGTGTCTGGATGGCTCAGTGGGTTAAGCCTCTGCTTTTGGCTCAGGTCATGATCTCAGGGTCCTGGGATCGAGCCCTGCATCGGGCTCTCTGCTCAGCGGGGAGCCTGCATCCCCCTCTCTCTGCCTGCTGTTCTGTCTACTTGCGATCTCTCTCTCTGTGTCAAATAAATAAATAAAATTAAACAAAATACATATATACACATATGTTACATATACATGTTTTTAAAGATATGCACACACATACACACATATACATTTAAAAAAAACAAAAAGCTCACAGAGATAAAGCAATTTGCCCAAGGTCATAGTGAAGGGTGGGGAGGGGAGCTGTGCAAGCATTTGAGGAAAACAGAATAATGAACACAGGGGGAGGAAGGCAGGCCAGCTACAGGGAGGTGAAACACTCTATACTGTGCCTTAGACAAAAAAGTTGGGGATGGGGGTGAACAGGGTACCTATGGGCTCAAATGAATCCACCCTGATTTCTTACATTCAAAAAAAAGAGCTCAAGCAAATAGTCTATTATTCACTACATTTTTCTGTATGCTTAAAAAATAAAAGAATTCTTTCAGCAGAGTTTAGAGATGCCACCATATCGAGGTTAGGATGCCAAGGAGGAGATAATACCTGAGGCGTTGGTGGGAAAGACCTGACTTCTCCAAGGGTCAGAAGAAGTGAAAGGCATAATTCGGTCTGGGTGGATGGGACACATGAGAGCACAGCAGCGAGGGTGGACAGAGCCATGCGAATACTAGGCCTCCAGGGGAACTTGGGAGCCCCCAAAGAAACCAGCAATGCCTTACACTAGGTCAAGCTGATTTTGGTAAGGGGAGACCACACACCTTGGGCCTAATTTACTTGGTAAATTGTTCTGAAGTAAGTCCCCCACTTAAAGCAAAAAATCATTTGTGCTTTTTAAGACAGCTGAATGTACCCAAGCGCACAATGCAATGAGTACTACCGGAAAGAGGCACTACGGGTTTGAAAAAGAACAAAGACTAGGAATGCTGGGGCTCATCTCTCCGGGAAAAATTCCTCTTTATCTTAAAAGTGGAGGCTATGGCAAGTTACTTGAGCAAATGGGGAACAAACTCAGCCAACCAGGGAGTCATGGGTTTGTGGGCCATATTTCCTTATAATCTCTCTGGGAAAACCAGTTTAAAAAAAAATCCTGTTCTTATCTGTCTTCCTGGTTTTATTTCCCTGATCCTTCTATATTAACACTCTGGGGTGGAGGGGGCAGGGGAGTGGGGAGAGGGATGTATCTTGCTGAAGGTGCATAGCTGGGCCAAGAATAGAACTCCAGCATCCTGTCTCTCAGCTCACTTCTGGACCATGCTACCTCAGGAAGGAACATTTGAAAATAGTAATTCTCTCCCACCTTGCAACCAAGCTGTGCATAAGCACATGATCGATGAATGAAGTTGGCTGGGTGACTCAGCACTGGGCTGGCTCTCCTGTGAGTCAGGCCCAGAATCCTGAGTGGTTGGAAGCACAATCTCTTTAAATAAGACTTTAAAACCAAGATCTTTACGACCCGAGATCACTGGAAGATCAGGGGCATTTTATTTTGTTTGAACAAGGATCAGGATGTCACCTCTAGCATCTCAGACATGAATCAGCTTGAGTAATTACATCGCCCATAATTTACACAGATGTCTCGTTCCTTGTACACTGTAGGCTGCTTCAGGTAGTAGTCTTAGAGTCCAGAACCAGTTGAGGTAAAGGCAAGAGTATAGACAGGATAAGTGGCTGGACCACAGGAATCAGCTAAGAATTTAGGATCACATCTGCATCTCTTCCTCTTTAACGCAGAAAAAGACCACAAAGTGAGACCTTCTCTTACTCCTCTGAAGGATAACAGCTATCCACACAGCTTTGGGGGCATATTGGTAAGATGCCCCAACCTGACCCTGTCAATAGCCGTTGGTTTTGACCACCTGCTCCCAGCAGGGAAGAAGCTAGCCTCTGAGCAATGACCCCTGTGACAGATGGCACAGCACAGACAGAAAAGGGCCAGCCAAAAATATTCCTTCCCACAGAGGGAGGGAGCCTGGGTGTTTAAAGGCAGGAGTCAAAAGAACAAAGCAATGAAATTCACCAAGTGTATCTAAAACTTGCCCTCAGGATATCAATAGTCTTTTGAATGACAAATGAATCAAAACCCTTGATGAAGGGACCTCAGGACCCTGGGCACAGCAAGCTGTCATTAGCAAGGTTTTGGAACAAATTATCTTAGAGAAAAGTGTGACAATGAGTTTAGTGAAGGATTCTCAAAGCCATTAAAAAACCGGAGCACTTCATCCTAGCCTCAGCAATCAGACAACAAAAGGAAATTAAAGGCATCCAAATCGGCAAAGAAGAAGTCAAACTATCACTCTTTGCAGATGATATGATACTATATGTGGAAAACCCAAAAGACTCCACTCCAAAAATGCTAGAACTTGTACAGGAATTCAGTAAAGTGTCAGGATATAAAATCAATGCACAGAAATCAGTTGCATTTCTCTACACCAACAACAAGACAGAAGAAAGAGAAATTAAGGAGTCAATCCCATTTACAATTGCACCCAAAACTATAAGATACCTAGGAATAAACCTAACCAAAGAGACTAAGAATCTATACACAGAAAACTATAAAGTACTCATGAAAGAAATTGAGGAAGACACAAAGAAATGGAAAAATGTTCCATGCTCCTGGATTGGAAGAATAAATATTGTGAAAATGTCTATGCTACCTAAAGCAGTCTACATATTTAATGCAATTCCTATCAAAATACCACCCATTTTTTTCAAAGAAATGGAACAAATAATCCTAAAATTTATATGGAACCAGAAAAGACCTCGAATAGCCAAAGGAATATTGAAAAAGAAAGCCAAAGTTGGTGGCATCACAATTCCGGACTTCAAGCTCTATTACAAAGCTGTCATCATCAAGACAGCATGGTACTGGCACAAAAACAGACACATAGATCAATGGAACAGAATAGAGAGCCCAGAAATAGACCCTCAACTCTATGGTCAACTAATCTTCGACAAAGCAGGAAAGAATGTCCAATGGAAAAAAGACAGCCTCTTCAATAAATGGTGTTGGGAAAATTGGACAGCCACATGCAGAAAAATGAAATTGGATCATTTCCTTACACCACACACGAAAATAGACTCAAAATGGATGAAGGACCTCAATGTGAGAAAGGAATCCATCAAAATCCTTGAGGAGAACACAGGCAGCAACCTCTTCGACCTCAGCCGCAGCAACATCTTCCTAGGAATATCGCCAAAGGCAAGGGAAGCAAGGGCAAAAATGAACTATTGGGATTTTATCAAGATCAAAAGCTTTTGCACAGCAAAGGAAACAGTCAACAAAACCAAAAGACAACTGACAGAATGGGAGAAGATATTTGCAAATGACATATCAGATAAAGGGCTAGTATCCAAAATCTATAAAGAACTTAGCAAACTCAACACCCAAAGAACAAATAATCCAATCAAGAAATGGGCAGAGGACATGAACAGACATTTCTGCAAAGAAGACATCCAGATGGCCAACAGACACATGAAAAAGTGCTCCATATCACTCGGCATCAGGGAAATACAAATCAAAACCACAATGAGATATCACCTCACACCAGTCAGAATGGCTCAAATTAACAAGTCAGGAAATGACAGATGCTGGCGAGGATGCGGAGAAAGGGGAACCCTCCTACACTGTTGGTGGGAATGCAAGCTGGTGCAACCACTCTGGAAAACAGCATGGAGGTTCCTCAAAATGTTGAAAATAGAACTACCCTACGACCCAGCAATTGCACTGCTGGGTATTTACCCTAAAGATACAAACGTAGTGATCCGAAGGGGCACATGCACCCGAATGTTTATAGCAGCAATGTCTGCAATAGCCAAACTATGGAAAGAACCTAGATGTCCATCAACAGACGAATGGATAAAGAAGATGTGGTATATATACACAATGGAATACTATGCAGCCATCAAAAGAAATGAAATCTTGCCATTTGCGACAACGTGGATAGAACTAGAGGGTATCATGCTTAGTGAAATAAGTCAATTGGAGAAAGACAACTATCATATGATCTCCCTGATATGAGGGAGAGGAGATGCAACATGGGGGGTTAAGGGGGTAGGAGAAGAGTAAATGAAACAAGATGGGATTGGGAGGGAGACAAACCATAAGTGACTCTTAATCTCACAAAACAAACTGAGGGTTGATGGGGGGAGGGGGGTTTGGAGGGGGAGTGGGGTTATGGACATTGGGGAGGGTATGTGCTATGGTGAGTGCTGTGAAGTGTGTAAACCTGGCGATTCACAGACCTGTACCCCTGGGGATAAAAATATATTATATGTTTATAAAAAATAAAATTTAATTTAAAAAAAAATGTGAGAAAAAAAAAACAAAAACCGGAGCACTTCAGGCAACCTTAGAGTCGACTCCAATGCCCAGAGACTCACTAGCCTTGAAGTAACACAAATAGTTTAGAGAATACTGATGACAAAACATTAGTCCCAGAATTGAGTTTAATTAGCAGGGAAAAAAAACCATTAGCCCCAGCTTCGGTTTGATTACCAGTCCTAGGCTTGGGGAGACCGTAAAAGAAGCAAAAGGGAAGCAGCTGGCATAAAAAAGGGTGAGGAAAGAAAGTGCCACTTATCATGTGCTAATGCCCAGCACTGTCTGCCTTTACAGACAGCCACCGTGATTCTGTGAAAGAAGCATTTCTTACCATTTTTAAATGAAAACACACACACACACCCCACAGTAGCATTATTCACAGTAGCCAAAAAGTAGAAACAACCCAAGTGTCCGTTGACAGATGAACAGATAAACAAAATGTGGCACATATATACAATAGAATATTGTTGAGCCTTCGAAAGGAAATCCCGACCCAGGCTACACTGCTGAAGCTTGACAACACGATACAACAAGTGAGATACGCCAGTCATGGTAGGACAAATACTCTAAGATACTTCTTATACCAGGGGCCTAGAGTAGTCAGAAGGTGGAATGTGGTTACCAGGGGCTGGAGGCAAGGAGGATTGGGAGTTTCATGGATACAGAGTGTCAGTTTGGGAAGATGAAAAAGTTCTGGAGATGGATAGTGGTCATGGTTGCACACCACTGTGAATGTACTTAATAGCACTGAACTATGCACTATAAAATGGCTAAAATGGTCCATTATATGTTACATATTTCATCACAATTTTTTAAAAGGAAAAACAAAAAAAATTAGGCATAGTGAGGTTAAAAAACTTGACAGGTCAAAACCAGTAAAGGGAGGAGACAGGATTCAAGCCAAGCTTAAAGCTTGTGATTTCCTCGGACACCCCTTCCTCCCTGACCACGGAGCTGTCCAGGGTTTCGGAGAAAGAGAAGAACAAGGAGAATGATCAGGAAGAGAACTCTGATGTTTTTTGCTTGACCACAGGTCAGCTGCTGTAACAACTCATTAACATCTCTCTCCCTCACACTGGTCATGGGGGGTGGGGGGGGGAGTCTTGGCTCAAAACTTGTCTCATCTCATTTTCATCTCTTAGCCCTCTCCCAAGCATGCACCCTATTTAGGGAATGTCCTGCACATTCCACGCTCACCAATATCACGCAACAGATTCAGAAAAACCTCCCAACCCTAGAAAGTCACCTGAATTGGAAGGTAAGAGAATACTCCTACTTTAACTATGTAGGTCCTTTAACCAAGTCTCACTTGTTAAAAAAATTTATGATGTAGAATTTGCTTGCCAAAAAAAAAAAAGGTTAAATTACTAGAGTTCCGAGGCACCTTAATGTCACTGGGCCTGGAAGTTCCGTACTGGGGGAGGGAACATTCGGCAACGTCTGGCGACATTTTTGAGAGTCACAACTTGTGTGTGGGGGGGTACTGCTGGCATCTAGTGGCAGGCTGGGGATGCTGCTAGACATCCTGCAGGGCACAGAACAGCCCACCACAACAAAAAAGTATCCCTCTCAAAAATGTCAATAGTGGGGTGCCTGGGTGGCTTAGTCAGTTAAGCATCTGACTCTTGATTTTGGCTCAGGTCATGATCTCAGGGTCCTGGCATCAAACCCTGTGTTGGGCTCTGCACTCAGCAGGGAGTCCACTTGAAGATTCTCTCCCTCTGCCCTTTCCCCTTCTTGTGCTCTCTCTCAAGTGAATAAGTCTTTAAAAAAAAAAAATGTCAATAGTGCCAAGGCTGAGACACCCCAGTCACCCAAACACTCACATGACACTTGCACTTCCTTCATAGTTTCCAGGAGATGACAGCATCTGCTACAATGCCTATGATGGACAGAGAACTGTGATCTGAGGCAGCCTACTTCACCTGTTGGCAAATAAGTGTATTCCTCAAATTTGATGACAATTTGCCTCTACAAGACTTCATCTATCAGTCTTCACACTAATTCTGAGGTCAAACAATAGTCGAATCCGTGTTCAAATTCAGAAGACGGTTACCTTATAAAAATAGTAGATGGACATTTATATAATCGTCTATCTGTGCTTTTATGTTTAGATTTAAGAGTCCTCCACTGAAATTCTCAAGAGCAGGTAGCATGTTTACACTGTGTTGCCCAGACTGCCAGTAAAAATATCATCCAGACTAGTACTCAGTAGTATGTAACTTGTACTTACTAAAATATAACTAGGTTGATGGTGAACATGAAGGAGATGAGTACCTGCCAGCTTGTCGCAATGCCCAGATAAGAAAAGCACCTTTACTTTAGGGGAGAAGCACCTTCTCTACTCCACACAAACACAAGTCTGTTGATACCAATACTCAGCTCAGTTTTCCACTTCAAGAGGTCTCTACCAGCCACCTACAGCTAGGGGCCAGCATGCTGCCTCTGTCTCTGTCTCCATCTCTGTCTCTGTCTCTCTCACACACATACACACACACACACCAGCTAGTGAGACTCCCTACACTGTAAGAATCATCTTCAGCCTCTAGAAGGAAAGTAACCCAAAGTTTGGTACATCTCCATAAAAGGCTACTAATTCCTGGCCTATCTGCTTAGCTGGGCTACAAAACTACTAGAAACTTCTGACACTCTACACAGATTATAGAATTAATGATATCAGCAGCCTAAGAGACTGTTCTGCAGAAGAAAGATGCTTTCTAAGCATTGAGTCTCAACCTTGCAGAGCTAGTCTATACAGTGACAAGGACTCACTTCTGAATAAAGTTGGAAGGTGGCTTGTTTGATTTTGATAAATGTATACCCTCAGTAATAACTACAATTTAAAAATGATTCTAATACCTCATCAACTTGGCTTTTACTACAGTCCCAGCACTTCATTCACTCTCTAAAGTGCCATTCTCATTCCTCCTCGAAAGCCTAATCAGGCTTACCTTTCTTCTTTCTTCCCAAGCAAAACCTACTGTGCCTTTAAGCTGAACATCAGGATCTCACTCAAACCTTCTATCAAGTCTTCTTTATTAACTCCATTCCATGATAACCTCTCCCAGTCTGTATACCAACTTCTCACTCACTTACAAATATTGTGCTTTAGAATTAGTCCCCAAAGGTTTTACTTAGATATGTTAAACTCTTAATATGTATCAATCAATCAGCAAATATTTACTGACTTCCTACAATGTACTCTAGATTCTACAGGAGACAGAAAATATGTATCCTCTTTAGTTACTCTCCTTGAAGTGCCAACACTAACCCACTCAAAACCACAGCTAAACTTAAGAAAGCACGTAATTACTAAGTTACAGTTAGAGAGGTTAAGTACTACCCAATTTCAGACAATAGGTTCAAGGTCTCTTAGTTCTCATTCCTTGGAGTGAAATATCAGAAACAAAAGAAAAAAGGGATTGCTTCATTCATTCCCTCAGTATTTTCTGAGGCTTTTTATGCATGAGGTATTACAATATACCCCACATTTGTATTGCATAGTAAGTCTATATTTATACCACAGTTCATCATTAACCACAATACAAGATTGGTAGAACACGTGGTAACCATCAACCCATTCTCTAAATGAGGAAATGGAAACTAGGCTTAGAAAGAGGAAGATGATCTGCCCAAAATGTACATGTTAACAACAATACCGACACCAGAGCCAGTGTTCTGACTTCTAGCCCCCAGTTTCTAACTCTCCCGCCACAGCCCTTCTCCCTCCTCCTTCAGCCACACAAACAACTGTGCCACCTCCCCTATTACTGCTTCTTAGACATAGCAGAGAAAGTCTAAACAACTATCTAATCAAAGTGTTGCATTTTTTAAGAAAAATTAGGCTTCATACCCAAAGTGGGGCTTGAACTCATAACCTTAAGATCAGGGGCTGCATCTTCTACTGACTGAGCCATCCAGGCACCCCCCCCCTGCCAAATTTTACATTTTTAAACTACCTGCTCTAGTGGAAAAAAAAAATATGTGCTCCATATTCTTAAAAGAAAACCTGTCACTCATATACCATTTCTTATATTTTTCATAAATGTGAAATCCATAATCTAAGCTCCTCTACATCTAAATGTATGTCTAGAAAACAACTGAAGAGTTGGGGGAACGGGTAGAGGGAAATAGAAAACAAAGAGCAAAATGAGAGTATGTATTTTGGTCCTAAATATTAATGTTTGTAAGGGAAAGAAACCTACTCTATTTGGTTATGCACATTCCATCCAAAAGAGACTGGCAAGTGCCTGGCACATGGTAGATGTTCAGTAAATGATTAGTGAATGAATGAATGAATCTGCTTTTTCCTGATATATCATGAGCTCCTTGAGGGCAAAGACCTCATTTCACATATTTGTGTATTCCTGTTTCAAAGCAGGCAGTCAGTAATGCATTGAATTAAATTATTCAACTGGTAGATACAAAGAGCTCTAGGCAGGAAGTCTGTGTTGGTATTCTGTGTTTTTCTATATTCTGTATTTCTCAGTTTGTCATCCATTAATCACAGGGCCAAACTAACAACCAGGGTCCTTTATACCTTCCCTGCCATCCAGAGCCCACACTCTGAACTATATCCTTTATCAACTCACATACCAAGCCAATATTTCCCTTGCCCTAAATCAACCCAGGAACAGGTACGAGACAACTAGGAACAGCCCCAGACCCCCAAGCCCACCAGAATGATTCACACTAGCTAATCCAATGCCATTTCCCCTGCCCTGCTTTGTGTGTCTCCGGGAAAACAGAAAAAGGGCTCTGGGCCTCATTTTCACATTACTCCCTCTTCCTGACCAAATCCAGTGGGGCACCCCTTCTCTTGGGGACTGTAAATAATAAACCCTTCTTTTAATGGCATTTACCTCTCCGTGCTGTCAGTCTCCGTTACAGATTAGACCCAGACACAAATCAGCTGGATACCATCATTACTATCACAACAAGACACAAAGAAGCAGATCCCAGCCTAATCCTAAAGGCTGCCTTACATCACTGTTTGTAAAAACTTACCCTCCCTATTAGATTACAAACCCCTTTGAAGACTTAAACAAGGTATCACCCACTCACCAAATTTAATGCTATATACGCAGCAGTCACTTGATATGCTGATGTTACACAGATAATTAGTTGACCTTTCTTTAGCCTCAGTCTTATCAATTATTAATTACCCCCACCCTTAAAAAAATAATAATCCCCAAAATGGGTGATTAAACTCTAATGCTGCATGGTTTTGCAGTTTTCTATAAAGTTAAATATAAACTACAATATGACCCAGCAATTACACTCCTACATTATTAGCCAAGTGAACTGAAAACTATGTTCACATGAAAAACTACACAAATATTTATAGCTGTTTTATCTATAAAGATCCAAAACTGGAAGCAACTAGGATGTCTTTCAACTGGTGAATGGACAAACAAATTGTGGTATATCTGAAAAATGGAATATTAGTCAATGACCAAAAAGAACGAGCTACTGGTCCATGGACCAATATGGATAAATCTTACACGCATTTTGCTGACTGAAAAACTACATACTGCAGGCTTCCACTCATGTAACACTCTGGAAAAGGCAAAACTATAGGCATGGAAACAGATTAGCGATGTCTAAAACAGACTGACAGGGACTCCTGGGTGGCTCAGTTGGTTAAGCATCTGCCTTCAGCTCAGGTCATGATCCTGGGGTCCTGGAATCGAGTCCCACATTGGGCTCCTTGCTCAGTGGGGAGTCTGCTTCTCCCTCTCTCCCAGCTCCTGCTGCTTGTGCGCTCTCTCTCTCCCTCTGACAGACAAATAAATAAAATCTTAAAAAATAAAACAGAATGACAGTGCAGTGGTAGGTGGCTGACTATGACAACATGCACAGGGAAATTTTTAGGGTGATGGAACTATTCTATGTAATACATGACTTTATGTATTTGTCAAAACCCACAGAACTAAACCTTACAAACACTGAACATTAGTGTATGCAATTTAAAAGAAAATCAAAAGGATATCAGGGGATTCCAAGATAAAATGCATACTATGACAAATGAACCTAATATATTATAAATGCATGACATAAACTCACTGAAGGGGGTGGGGGAGAAAAGGAGCTGAGTTGTTACTTTGGAAAATGTTGTTTCAACCAAAAACTATAAGGTTGAAGACAAAAGAAACTGAACATAAACACTGTATTTTAGTTGGGATATTTGTTGCTCATGGGAGTATGATTACTAACTGAGAACTTGCTTTACACGCATGCAGGACCAAATAAAGAAGAAAATCTACCATCCGCTGTGGTGGACAGTGAGAGGCAGGTTCCTCAATGTCAGAGGAGGAAATGCAGGCAAACGAGGGGAAGGCTAGAATGAGGACTGTGGAACTGGATTAGAATAGAGGTCTCAGCATGAACCCTGCTTAACACGTACATACAGACGGACGGATTCAGGAATAATTGCAGATATGCATACATATGTGGGTTGGTATACATATGTGTAGCTCCTAGTTCTAGCCTCTGAGAAGACCTACTAGTGACACACACATCTAATGCTCAGAGCTTGGTTTCTCCCATGGAAAGAATCAGCGCTCCTTTCAAAGATGCTGATTCCAAAGTGAGGATGGGGAAAGTACAAAACAGGCTGGGACATCTTCTCGTTCCAGAAAGTAAGGAAGTGCTCAAGTAACAGAAGAATGATGGCATGTCAAAGGGACACATGCCAATCTGGAATAGCCCCCCGTAGCCAAAACTGGAACAATGTGAGCAACCAAATAAACAGCAGGGTTACAACCCAAAATATGAAGTAAATACATGAGTCCATACTGATATAAATTAACAACAACCACAAAAAAAAAAAAAAAAACACACACAGGGAAGAAAGGAATAAATCTTCCTTTACACAAGAATTCCAAATAATATATATAGATAGTACTTCCTCTAGGGGATAGGCCTTAATCCTTTCCCTCCTCCCCCACCTGTGGGCTGGACTTAGTGACTGGTTTCCAAAGACTAGAGTATGGCAAGGGGAAAAAGAGTCACTTTCCAGTGGAGAAACCTGGCAAACACTACCTTAACCAAATGACTACGGTTAACTTCACCAGAGATAAGTCAGGTTAATACCATACACTGCTGATGGGCTGTGATGACAGGGTACTTCACCTTTCAAGTAAACTTCCTTAAAACCCACAGCCTTAGTCTAATCGTGAGAGACTCCAGACAAACCCAAACTGAGGGACAGTCTACAAAATACCTCACCAGTACTCCTCCAAACTGCCAGTATCATAAAAAACAACGGAAGTCTGAGAAACTGAGGAGACCAGAGGAGGCAAAGGAGACATGATGGCTGAATGCGATGTGATATATTGGACTGGATCCTGCAAGAGAAAAAGGACATTAGTATAAAAACTGGTAAAATCCAAAGAAAGTCTGGAATTTCACAGTAAGGCACCAATCTTGGTTTCTTAGTTTTGACAATTATACTCAGTAACGTAAGGTGTTAACGTCAGGGAAAGCTGAGTGAACCATAGGCAGAACTCTCTGTATTATCTTTGCAACTTTCCTGTGAATCTAGAATTATTCTAAAATTAAAAAGTTGATTTTTTTAATAACCTAATGCTGGTTTAGGGTCAGATTAGTGAGAAAACGAATTGAAGTGTTATCTGCAAGATTCCTGTGTGACAGAAGAATAGGATCACATGGTTAGACACATCTGTTACACAGAGCAAGTACAGGGCGCTCGACCTAGTACTATCCTGTAAGCTAAATCCGTTCCAGTGATACTTCTGTTGATGAAGACAAGGCATCTCCATGGCACAGTCACAGTCAGATGCTTGCTGACCAGAAGCAGAATACCCAAACTACTGGATACACAGTCTTTCTTTGATGAGGACTCCTTTCTTCTCTTGCGAGACTCCTGGGCTTCCCAGGCTTATATAGCAGAACTCTGGCCTCTCTTAGGACTCCCACCTTGTCTAGTCTGGACCCTGAACTGCCTTTAAGAGGCCCAGGGCTGTGGCTGAGATTCTGCCCCTTCCTTCTCAACGCTCTTGGCTCTGACATGGAACTGAAGAGAGCTGAACCACCCCAGTATCTCTATTCCCAAATTAAACTACTCCAGAAGCATCATCATGTACATGAACTGAGAATAGCAATGTCCTAGCCTCTGGCCAAATAACAGCATAGGCTCTGCATAAGATAACAGAACTGATGAGTAACACCTGTCACTCATCCCTATTACCATTCGTTTTTTGAGGTTATACTCAAAAAGTACTCCTAAATGAAACTTAGCACTACATTTTTAATGATTTAAAATTCTAAGAATTCATTGGCTGCCCTCTGGGAAAGATGTATACTGGCTCTGAACTCTAATCCAAATTCAGAAAACAGCATTCAAAAGGGAACTCCTTGCTCAGCAGGGAGTCTGCGTCTCCCTGTCCTACCACTCCCCTTGCTTGTGCTCCCTCTCTGTCAAATAAATACATCTTGAGAGAGAGAGAGAGAGAGAGAGAGAGAGAGAGATCGGGAGAGAAAGCCTTGCATTTCCCTAATAATAGTCTTTGGGACTTTATACCTGAGACCAAAAATCAGATCAATGAGGTACTTAAAAATTTTCATGTTTACTTGGCTTTAATTATATTGGAATCTGCATCAATTAATTTTAGTAAATAATAAAATTAGCTAGAACATTAATATAAAAAAAAAGACTTTTTAAAGTGAATAGTGTTTTTTTCCAAGTGGAGACCCTAATTATTAAGTAATAGAACTGGTTTGGGTGGCTCTTCATAGTCATTTTATTTTAACTTTTTATGTATTTAACCTCACGTTGTCTGAAAAATGGGGATGAGCATGTGTTAATTTTTTAAAGAAGTACAATGCAGTAGAAAACACAAAACAAAACAGTTATCTTGGGAGACCATGCACTTAATACAGTGAAGGAGTCATTTTATAAAACATTGAATTTCTTGTTTGAGTTTCCCTTTTGAACCTGTTCCACATCAGTCAAATATTTTTTAAAAAGGCTCTCTAGTGGGGTGCCTGGGTGGCTCAGTCAGTTGTCTGCTTTCAGCTCAGGTCATGATCCCGGAGTCCTGAGATTTGGATTGAGCCCCTCATAGGGCTCCCTGCTCAGTGAGGAGTCTGCTTCTCCTTCTGCCCCTCACCCTGTTCATGCTCTCTCTCTCTCAAATAAATAAAATTAAATTTAAAAAAGGCTCTGTAGGATCAGACATCACTACAGGGCAGGATGGGAAGGAAAAATCGATGGTTCTTACAATGACGTGAGTATAGCAAGTATACTGAAGGATCCTAAGATATGGCTCTTACTGGGTAACCTCAGTCTTTCCTCACATTGTGGTCTTATAAAGTAATACAACAGAGGAAAGACTATTGAACTCTTATTGCTTAAATGCTATATGTTTTACTTTTTATCTTCATAAATTTCTGTGACCTTCTCTGCTTAGCATATAAAGCAAGTTAAGCAAGCATGGCCCTTGCCAACTATAAACTTATCATAGCTCTTTGGGTCTAGAAATACCCTTTTTTAAAAAAAAGATTTTATTTATTTACTTGACAGAAAGAGTGAGAGTGCAACAGAGGGAGAGAGAGAAAAACAGGCTCCCCACAGAGCAGAGAGCCCAATGTGGGTCTTTTTTTTTTTTTTTTTTTTAAGATTTTACTTATTCATTTGACAGACAGAGATCACAAGCGGGCAGAGAGGCAGGCAGAGAGAGAGGAGAAAGCAGGCTCCCCGCCGAGCAGAGAGCCCGATGCGGGGCTCGATTCCAGGACCCTGGGATCATGACCTGAGCCGAAGGCAGAGGCTTTAACCCACTGAGCCACCCAGGTGCCCCCCAATGTGGGTCTTGATCCCAGGACCCTGGGATCAGGACCTGAGCCAAAAGCAGATGCTTAGCCAACTGAGTCACCCAGGTGCCCCAGAAAATGCAAGGCTTTCAAACAAACACCATAAACCATTAAAAAAACAAACCCTCAACGATGACACTTTGTTCTCCACAATATTAACTTCATTTCCAAGACGGTTTCTTACATGAAAACTTTTTACATCACACATGCTGATTTAGGGATTAGAAAAAAATGACTATTGTATGTGTATGGCTTCTGTACCCCAAAAAATATAGTAAATAAACGCTGGCAGCTTTCGCCTGATCTCTCTATGGACAGACACAGGCATGGCTGTGCAGATGGAAATACATGATGGACAAAATGTTCCTCAGAAGAAAGGCTTAAATCCAAACCAACCTGTAAGAATTAGGAACTCACTGTCTAATCAACCAGCCATCCAAGTCCCCTCAACTACTATATCCTTCCTTTTGGCTGTTTACTATATAGCCATTTTACACTATTTTCTCCACAGATTGTTAGCATGTTTTTTAACAGAATTAGAAGGTGGCGTAAAGAAGGTAAATGCCAACTAATGCACTTTCAGGTTTTTTTTTCCCTCTATAATTTTGGTAAAAGACTTGGCAGAAGCAGTTAAAATGGAGTAAGACCATTCCACCCTCTCACTCCCACTGAACGCCACTAAAATTCATAGATAGAGCAACTCCATGCATTATCTGATAACTGAAAAGTAACTGATCGCCAGTGGACTGGAATAAGAAACCAAAGCTCGAAATGCCATGAAATCAACAGAGAGTTTTCCTTTTTCATTCTTCTTGTATCTCCTGGACTGAACTCAAAGGCAGCCCAAATCCAGAATTGTATACCAGGTGCACACAGAAAGAGCTCCAAAAGAAGACCTCCATTTTTGGTGCAAAAAACCAGGAAGGGAGCCCTTAAAGGTCAAAAGAAATAGAGGAAACACCCTGATTTTGTGTGCCTCTTCTGTTCTCTCCTGCTTTATCCCAAAACAAAGGGGCAGCAGTGGCAATGACAACAGCAGCCAAACAGGAAAACTTTTCTCTGACCAGAGGAACTTCAATCCCAGGCAGAGCAGAGAGATTCTCAGGGAAATGTAGTCACCAGAAGTTCAAGGTAGAGTAGAAAGTTAAAGTCTGAGCTTTCTAGTGAGAGGAGCAGAAAGGAGAGTCTGGACAGTCTGGGAGAATGACAGGAAGAGGAGGGAGCTCAGTAAGGCTATGTGTGAACTCCAGGGCTCATCCCCAAGCTGCACATGGCATGTCTCTGACCCTAAACACAAACAAAGGCTTTGACAACTGATCTATGGGGTGTACCGCTGCCCAGGTCCGAGACTGGTCACTAGCTGGTACACATATGGAACAGACACAAATAGCATGACAAATACTTTGAAAACTGAACAGCTACTGAACCCCCAGCCCATAGAAGACAGGTAAGTACTTACAGCCTGAACCTAACTAGATTGAATGCCTGCTAGAACAAACAAGCAAATGGAAACAGTCTCTAGAGGGTTTATGTAAGACCCAAAGTTTCACAACATGATATTCAAAATGTCCAGGATACAAATCCAAACTGATATACAAACAAACATAAAAATCTCAACATCCTGGGGCACAAGGGTGACTCAGTTGGTTAAGTCTAACTCTTGATTTTGGCTCAGATCATGATCTCAGGTAGTGAGATAGAGCCCTGCATTGGGCTCCCTGCTCAGCATGGAGTCTGCTTAAGATTTTCTCCCTCTGCCCACCAATCTCCCCCTACCCCATTCTCATTCTCTCTCTCTCTCAAAAGAATATCTGAACATCTCACAAGGCAAAAGACAATCAACAGACACCAACCCCAAAATATAAGAATTATCAAAGACTGTAAAGCAGTTATAATCATGCTCCAAGAAATAAATGCAAACACTCTTTAAAAAAAAAAAAATTATTTACTTATTTGACAGAGAGAGAGAGAGAGAGATCACAAGTAGGCAGAGAGGCAGGTAGAGAGAGAGGGCTCCCCGCTGAGCAGAGAACCCAATGCGGAGCTCGATCCGAGGACCCTGAGATCATGACCTGAGCTGAAGGCAGAGGCTTAACCCACTGAGCCACCCAGGTGCCCCAAATGCAAACACGCATGAAGTAAATGGAAACATACATAATCTCAACAAAAGAAAAGAACACACACACATGTTCGCACACACAGGAACCAAATGGAAAATTTTAAACTAGAAAATACAATAATAGAAATTTTAAAATTTGCTGGATGGGCTCAATAGTATAATTAAGATGACAGAAGAGTCAGTGAACTTGAACATGGATCCAACAAAAATTATCCAAGCTAACCAGAGAAACAAAGATTGCAAAAACATTAACAGAACCTCAAGGACCCACCAGACAATAAAAAAGGCCTAATACTTATATCATCAAAGCCCATAAGGAAAGGAGAAAGTGTGGTGCAGGGGAAATATTTGAAGAAACAATAGCCACGAACTTCCCAAATTTGGTAAGACATAAACTTCTACATTCAAGAAACTCAGTGCATGGCAAATAGAATAAACTCAAAGAGATTCTTGCCCAATGAAAACTAAAACAAAGAAAAAGTCTTGAAAACTGTCAGAAAAATGTCAGAAAACGTTATCTATAGGGAAACAATAATGTGAGTGACCGGATGTTCCATGGAGGGATAAAAGGCAAGGAACAAGATTTTTATATGTTGGAAAAAAACCAACAACTGTCAACCTAAAATTCTATATCCAGGGAAAATATCCTTCAAAAATGATGAGAAGATAAATTCGCAGATGAAGAAAACGAAGAGACTTCATTATCAGCATACCTGCCCCCCCCCAAAAAAAATGCTAATGGAAATTTTTTGGGAAGGGAAATGAAACTAAAGGGGAACTTAGAATTTCAGGAAAGGAGGAAGAGCAATAGAAATGGTAAATATCTGAATAAGTGTAAAAGCCATTTTCATTCCACTTAAGTCTTCAAAATCTAAATGACGGTTGAAAACAAAAATTATAACAATGTCTGATGGTGTTTTCCATGAATGTAAATGTAATACATATGACAATTACAACATAAAAGCAAGAGGGTAAAGAGGTAAATCTAATGGTGCTTAAGTTTCTACATTCCACTTGAAGTAGTAAATACCAATTCTAAGAAGGCTGAATACTTAAGTATGTATATAGTAATCCCCAGTCAAAACTGAAACAATTATACAGAGGCAGTAAAAAACTCAATAGATAAATTAAAACAGAATACTAAAAAATATTCAAATAATCCAAAAGAAGGGAAGGGAAACAAACACAAAACAGAATGAGCAAACAAAAGAAATAACAAAATGGTAGACTTGAATTCAAAATAATAATTATGTTAAATGTAAATGGTCTAAACACATCAATTAGAAAAGAGATTGTCATAATGGACTTCAATTTACACACACACACACTACGTGTTGTTTACTGGAAACCCACTAAACATGATATATGTAGGTTAAAAATAAAAGGATGCTAAATGCAATA
This sequence comes from Enhydra lutris kenyoni, assembly GCF_002288905.1. Classification (NCBI taxonomy): domain Eukaryota; kingdom Metazoa; phylum Chordata; class Mammalia; order Carnivora; family Mustelidae; genus Enhydra; species Enhydra lutris. Next base: position 9,922,584 of record NW_019154140.1, on the reverse strand, counting down.
TGAATTGGATTATGGAACAGAAAAAGGACATTAGTAGAAAATCTGGTGAAATCCAAATAAAATTCTGTAGTTTACTTAATAGAGTACTATCCTAATGCTAATTTCTTAGTTTTGGTAAATGTACTAAGGCTATATAAGATGTTAATATTAGGGAAAGCTAGGTGAAAGGCATAAAGAAACTACTTTTGCAAATATTTTAATAATCTGAAACTATTTCAAAATTTAAAAAATGTTTAAGTAAAAGGGGGAAATATGTACATGAAAACATGAATCAACAGGAAACTGGAGTGGCTGGTATTAATATCAGACAAAGTGGACTTCAAACCAAGGAAAATTACCAGGCAAGAAAGGGCATTAAATAATGATAAAAGGGTCAATTCACTGAAGGATATAACAATCCTAAATGTATATGCACTGAACAAGTAAAAATTGACAGAACTAAGGGAAAAAAATGGACAAATCTACAATTACAGTTGGAGATTTCAATCTTCCTTTCTCAGTAATCAACTGAACAACTAAATAAAAACTAATCAAGGATAGCAAAACATAAATTGTAGATCTTAAATAGACACAATTCTTATTAGTCAATTACAACTCAAAAAAGCTGCAAAAACTAAAAGGCGGAATATAATGTTGCAATTAAATAATAATTAAATCACATTTTTAGAAAAAAAAGAGAGAAGAAAAAAAAATCAAGGATACAGAACAAATGAACAGCACTATCAACCATTTGGATATAATCGACATCTACCGAACACTCTACCTAACAACAGCAGAATATATATTCTTTTCAAGTGCACATGGAACACTCAACCAAGACAGACCATTTCTTGGGTGATAAAACAAACCTTAACAAATACAAAAGTATTGAAATCATATAAAGTTTGTTCTCTGACCATAATGGAATTAAACTAGAAATCAATAAAATAAAGACTCTAGAATATCTCACAACAACACACTTTCTTTCTTTCTTTCTTTCTTTTTTTTTAAGATTTTATTTATTTGAAAGAGAGAGAGAGATCCAAGTAGGCAGAGAGGCAGGCAGAGAGAGAGAGGGGAGGAAGCAGGCTCCCTGCGGAGCAGAGAGCCCGATGTGGGGCTCGATCCCAGGACCCTGGGATCATGACCTGAGCCGAAGGCAGAGGCTTTAACCCACTGAGCCACCCAGGCGCCCCACAACAACACACTTTCAAATAATTCGTTGGTCAAAAAGGAAGTCTAAAAGAAAATAAAAATTCGACATACCAAAATTTGTAAAATATAGTCACAGCAGTGCTTACAGGGGAATTTATATTAGTCTTAAAATTTATATTAGAAAAGAAGGTCTCAAACAGTCTATATTTCCACCTTAAAAAAAAAGTGAGAGAAAATTAACTCAAAGTACACAAAAGGAAGAAAATAAATATAAGAAAAACAGTGTAAACAAAAAACAATTTTTAAAAGACCCAGAAAAGCAATAGAGAAAAATCAACAAAATTAAAAGATGGTTTTTTGAAAAGATGGATAAAATTGATAAGCCTCTACCTAAACAAATCAAAAAGAAAAGAATAAATACACAAATTATCGATATCAGGAATGAAAGAAGGGCTATCACTATAAACCTCCACACATTAAAAGGATAATAATGGAACAGTATATATTATGTACATAAATTTCACAACTTAGATGAAATGAACCAATTCCTTGAAAGCCACAAAGTCCCAAAGCTCACCCAAAAAGAACATACAACCTGAGCTGTCCTATATCTAATAAATAAATCTAATTTGCAGTTAAAAACCTTCATACAAAGAAAACCCTAGGCACAAATGCCTTCACTGGAGAATTCTACCAAATACTTAAAGAGAAGGAATTCTATACATTTTATTCTAAAAAATATTAAAGGAAACACTTTCTAACTTATTTTATAAGACCAGCATTATCCTAATACCAAAACTAAACAAAGACAGCATAAGAAAAACACAAACTACAGGGGTGCCTTGGGTGGCTCAGATGGTTAAGCAGTGGATCCTTGGTTTTGGTTCAGGTTGTGATCTCATGGGTCATAAGATCAAGCCCCATATTGGGCTCCGTGCTCAGTGGGAAGTCTGCTTGAAGATTCTCTCCCTCTGCTCCTCCCCCAACTTGTGCCCTCTCTCTCTCAGATAAATAAATCTTAAAACACACACACACACAACTACAAACTGATAATAGCCTCATGAACACAGACTTAAAATTCAACAAATTAGCAAATCAAATCCAACAACATAGAAACATAACACATCACAACCAAGTGGTGTTTACCCTAAGAATGCAAGGCTAGTTCAATATTTGAAAAATCAATCAGTGTAATTTATTCTATTAATAGATTAAGAAGAAAAAAAATCCTATGATCATATCAACTGATACAGAAAAAGCATTTGACAAAATTCAACATCCATTCCTGAAAAAACCCTCAGCAAACCAGGAAGAGAAGAGAACTTAGCCTTCTAAAGAACACCTACAAAAACTAACAGCTACCATCATACTTAGTGGCCAAAGACTGAACACTTTTTTCCTAAGAACAGGAAGAAATACCCACTCTCACCACTCTCATTTAATATCCTACTAGAAGTCTGTAAAGTCTATAATAATGGTAGAAGAAAGAAAGAAATAAAAAGCACATACATTAGAAAGAAGAAATAAAGCCGTCATTATTCACAGATGACATAATTGTCTATATGAAAAGTCCCCAAAATCTATAAAAACGTTCCTAGAACTAAGACATGAGTTTAACAAGATTGTAGGATAAAATTCAAAATAAAAAATTCATCATATTTTTATATCCTAAGAATGAATTAGAAATTGAAATCCAAAATAAAAACATTTACAATAGCTAAAAAAAAATGGGGAAAAATCTAACAAAACATGTACAAACCTATATGCTGAAAACCATAAAATGTTGATGAAAGAAATAAAATATGACCTAAATAAATGAAGACATGCATCACATTCATTGATTCAATACACCATGTAGTTAAGGTATCAACTCTCAAATTGTCTACAGATTTAATGCGGTTCCAATCAAAATGCCAAGCAGGGGTTTGTGCAGATCCAGACAAGCTGATTCTGAAATTGATAAGGAAAGACAAAAGGACTGGAACAGCCAAAACAATTTTGAAAAAAAGAAGAAGAAAGCTGAAAAGTTCACAATACACAATTTTCAATCTTGCTTTAAGCTACAGTAATCAAGACAGTGTGGTACTATGAAGGGACAGACACATGTATCAATGGAACAGAGCAGAGTCTAGAAAAAGACCCATACAAATACCGCCAACTGAGTTTTGACAAGGGTACAAAACCAGTTCAATGGAGAAAGGATCGCCTTTTCAATAGCAATGATGCTGGAACAACTACACATCTATCTGCAAAAAGTAAATAAATATGAATCTTGATCTAAACTTCATACCTTATACAAAAATTAACTTAAACGGATCATAGATCTAAATGTAAAATGTGAAGATATAAAACTTTCAGAAGAAAACAAAGAACATCTTCGTGACCTTTGGCTCAACAAAGAATTCTATCTATGACATCAAAAACATGATCCATAAAAGAAACTGACAAATGAGACTTAAAATTGAAAACTGTAGCTCTACAAAGGACAATATTAAGACAAGGAAAAGAGAAGTTACAAACTAGGAGAAGATATAACCAGGTAATTTATCTGATAAAAGACATCTCTGCAATATGTGTATTTTTTGAAAACTCTCAAAACTCACAGTAAGAAAATAAATTTGGGTTCATGCAAAAACATATACACAAATGTTTAGAGGAGCACTATCCACAATTGCTTGAAATTGGACACATCTCATATCAAATACCCTTCATCAAATGAGTGGATAAGCAAATTGTAATGTAATCATATAGTAGAATACTACTTACAATAAAAAAAAGAACAAATTTTGATAAATACAACATGAACATCATGCTAAGTGGAAGAAGCCAGTCCCAAAAGGCTATATACTCTAGTATGTTTCCATTTATATGATATTCTAAAACAGGCAAAACCCTAGGAATGGGGAACCAATCAGTGGTTGGCATGGATTATGGGTTAGGGAGAATGTGACTACAAAGGACAGTAGTGGGGAGCTTTTTGAGGTGATGCAACTGTTCTGTACGTTGATTGCAATGGTGGTTGTATGAATTCACACATGTGTGAAAACTCACAGAACTGTACACCAAAATTTTTTCAATGGTACTGTTTGTAAATTTTTAAAGTAACAGTAAGAAAAGTAACCAAAGCTGTTAAAAATGTTAAAAGGAAAAATATATATATTTGCCATACGTTGAGCTAGAACTTCAAAAGTTTTTCAAATATTCTATTGGACTTATTCTTGTGAAAGAAACAGGACCCTATTTGGTGATAGTACCCTAATAGGAATATGTTTCCAAATAGGAAAAAAGACCCTGTTCATCCCAGGGGCACTATGCACTGGCCCAAAGCCACAACCAGATTGCAGGCGTTCTGATGCCTAAACTTTGTCCATAAAAACATCTGATACCTTCGTCCAAAATGGAGACTAGTGTCCATACTTTGAACTCTATAGATCCACACTGGATTTTTATAATACCCTCAAACGTCAGCAGTTTTCACAAATAAGGGTTCTTCCTGGGTTCTCTGAGCAACGAGGAAAAAACAAAACAAAACTGGAAAAGCCTTGACAATTCAACATCTATAAACAGAAGCAATACCTAAAAGGAGCTGATGGGTCTATAATCCCAGCCAGAAATTGACACTGCTTTCTGCGGATGATTTTTTTCTTGAGATTTTGCAACAAATTGTACTGAGTGATAAATGTATGGCTCTTAAAAAGCAAGCCAACAGGGGCACCTGGGTGGGTTAAGGCTCTGCCTTCAGCTCAGGTCATGATCCCAGGGTCCTGGGATAGAGTCCTGCATCAGGCTCTCTGCTCAGCAGGGAGCTGCTTCCTCCTCTCTCTGCCTGCCTCTCTGCCTACTTCTGATCTCTGTCTGTCAAATAAATAAATCAATCAATCAAAAAAAAAAAAAAAAAAAGAACACAAGCCAACAAACCTCTCTCTGAGCAGTCCCCTTAGCAAAGACAGGGCTGTAGAGCAGCGCCCAAGCAGGCACCTGAGTCACAGCCCCTGGAATGTCTGCTGTGCCTCAGCTCTGGGAAGCAGCACGGCAGCCTGCTAAGGAGTGGGAGGTGAAAGTGGTGGCAACTCCCACGACGCACAAGGCACAAAAGAAGCCAGAAACTTACTAATGGTTGGGAAGGAGCATGTGGCAAGGAACAAGGCCTATCAGTCCCCAAGGGTCAGGCTGCATGCAATCGAATTAAAATTAAAGGTGGAAAACACTCAGATCTAATTAATAACATCTTTTCGATATCCAGTCATCACACAAAACACACTTATTTTCTTTGACCTATAAAACTTTTCAGCAGTTTCTAATGCCAGATCCCCAAATGATAGAAGTCTTACCCCTTCTGCACTTATGGCTGAACTTTTCTTAGGAGTCAGAAAAAAAAAAAAAAAAAAAAAAAAAAAAAGCTTCTAAGGTAGGTGAAGTACTCATGTGGTTATTCTACCTTGTTTCCCCACTAAATCACTCATTCTGTGCCCTTCTTTGGTCTTACACATCCCTCCCCCTCCTTTTCCAGAGATAAGGAAGAACTACTACAAATAGAAGGAAAGAGAAAAAAAATCTCTGTATCTACCAAAATATTACTTGCTCTAGAACATCTAGATTAATAAAACAGATTGCCAGTGGCTCCTGGGTGGCTCAGTTGGTTAGGCATCTGCCTTTGGCTCCGGTCATGATCCCAGGGTCCTGGGATAGAGTCCCATGTTGGATTCCCTGCTCAGCGGGGAGTCTGCCTCTCTATGTCTCACACTCTTTCTAAAAAGTAAATAAAATATTTTTAAAAAGTGAAACAGATTGCTGGCATTCAGTTAAGAGGTCTTTATAGACTTTCCTCATTCCAGACTACCCTAAGAATGCCTTCCCAAGGAGCTTTTGCTTAACTATTCTTAATCACAGTTACTTTGAGCATTCACACTAAAAAACAGGTACAAACTTATAATGTGATTGCACAGAGACTCTCCTAACAGGATTACCATAAGGATGCTTTGTATCCCTAAATAGAGTGCTAAATTTACTAATATCTTGTACATGAACTCCGTCTGCTCTATTGGTTCCACACAAACCGTGGGGACTTCTGCCAACTGTCTGAGTGCAAACTGTGGCAAATGTTAATGGAATTTGCAAGAACTCTGTAATTTTAGTGGTGAGAAAGAAAATATTAACAAATTAAATGAAAAATTTTATTGCATTAAATTAAATTGCTTTTTTCTTACATGTATTCTGTTAATTTGCTTGCACATGCTCTGATATTTCAATCACCCTTTATTTTTTTTCTTTATCAAAGACCTTTACTGAATACAAAAGGCTATAACAGAACCTGAGCAACCTGAGCATACTTTTTGCTCTAAATTACCACTATATACTGAAGTTGCACATTAGGGCCCACTGACCACTGTCTGGTACCCCAGATATATCAAGGAAGTTGACGCAAGTCAAGCCTGACATTTTGTATCCACAGCCCAAGATTCAATACCTGAAAGAAAAAGCAACAGCACTAGCTGATAGAGCCTCTTTCCCTCTGCTTTCACCTATTAGAATCCTCTCAGTTGTTACCTTTAATTAAGCCTGCAATTTCAATGGTTTTCATGAAGCACACAGAACATAACCAAATGATCAAAGAAAGCAAGCCACTGAGTTTCAGTAAGGACAAAACAGTCATCTACCAGCTCTATGAAAAGGTGCATAATACTTGTTTCTTTATATATGAAACTAAAGTTTAGTTGAGAATATCAAGGAAAATGACCACATGTTAAATGTCTACAAATGGACAGAATTTAACACTCCAAAATAAGAAACAAAAGGACAGAGATCTACAAAGTTTAAATAATCTTTATCAGTGAGCGAGCACAGAGAATAAAGAAGTGGGAACACTTAGGTTTCTCTTAAAGAAAACTTTAGAAGCTCAAGGGCGGGGGGTGGGGGGGTGGGTGGTAACTCTCTGCAAAGAAAGGATTAAAAATTAGAAATAAAGGTGCTGGGTTGGCTCAGTTAGAAGAGCACCTGACTCTTGATCTCGGGGTCATGAATTTGAGCCCCACATTGGATGCAGAGATTACAAAAAAAAAAAAAAACTTTTTAAAATTAAAGATAGCTTGCTAATAACCAAGTTGGTCTGGACTAGACTGCCAACATGTATTACAGCCTATACCCCCACCCATATGTTCTAAATAGAAGATTATATCTCTGAATTTTAAAATGGCAAAATAATCTTGAACTCCTCCTCCTCCCTTTTCCCATGTAGTCTTTCATCAAGTCCTACTGAGTCGTCCTATAAACTATTTCTTACATTAGGGAAATATTACTTAAATACATGGGACACACATATACAAAATTCTCTCTCTTTTCCTTCCTTTCCATCTTCATCACTACAATCCTGGTCCAAGCCCTTGTCACCACCCATCTAAGGCCAAACCAAACAGTCAATTAGCTGGACATCCATTCTATGTTCTATTCTGTCCTATTACACATTGCTACCCAATCCTCCTGACACATTTTAGCACAGCTTTGATGATGTGTCATTCTGTGCTACCTCAAAAATCCTCTATGTTCTCCATGGTCTCTAAGGATAAACACAGCTTCGAAAAATCATTAATGTTGGGCTACCTTTATCCTATCTTTTGCAGGCGTACCCGCTGGGGAAGGGGAGGTGACATTCTACCACAGCCCCACTGATTCGTTCACTGCACTCCCAAAATACTTCATGCATTCTCACCTTCTTACTTTGACTCACACTGTCTTACCCAACCATTCTGTAAAGCTCAGTTCAAGTCATACTTCTTCCATCACCCTCTCATCATATCAGCTTAAAACTCTCTTTTCTAAAAAAAAAAATAAATAAATAAAAATTCTATACCATTTATATGACACTTAAACCCCCTACAGTTGTTGTCATGAGCCATTATGAACACCTCTTATTTAACATGTTGTGTTTATAATTTATTTCACCCAATAAATACATTCCTGCAACATAAGGTCTATCTCTACAGTATCTTTCAACACCTGTCACAATGCCTCACCTTTAGTTGTTACTCATGAAAATTCTGTCGATTGGTATGGTCAGGATAGGGGATCTACAGTTCCCCACAGAAATCAAAGTGCCAATAGTTCTCGAGGCCATGTCTTTCTCTATACTTTTTCATATGTAATTCTCATATGGAAACCCTAAAAAACAACTTAGTTGGTAGGAAATGGGTGCTTTGGCCCAAATTAACTTTTTACCTTAAATAAGCCAAGAAATTTCACTAAGAAATATAAAACATAAGGGATTATCTATATCATAAGGAGAAAATTAATCTAAGGTGATTTAAAAGGAGAGTTCAAATCCCGAAACTATTTTAATAGTTTTCTCTAAAAGACACTAGAAATAACTGGGTATGAGCCAGGGGAGAGAATGTGCACAGGTGTATATGTACACAGAAAAGAATACAAGAGAAGCTGGTAATGATAGTTGCCTTTGTGGAGTGCATACTGACTAACTGGTAGATAGTTATAAGAAGACTTAACCTTGAACCTTCTGATTTTTGAACAGCCTCTGTTAGCTACTCAATTGTAAAGTACATATTTTACAACATAGAATGAGAGAGATAACTTCAACAGAGCCTTCTGAGTAAAATTTTTTATATTAAATGACTTAGAATCTTTTTTTAAAAAAGAGGAAACAAAATAATATTTAAGAATGTTACTAAATTTTTTAGTATAAAGCAAGAAAACACTACCTAACTTTTCCAATGTAAGGATGGGATAAAGAAAGCAATTTGTAGCACAGTTCTAGCAGGCTAGGGATAAAATAACATTAAAAGAAAAAAAAAAAAAAAAGACACCTTTCCAAGGTTCCAAACCCCATCCAGAATATCAGGCCACAGAGAGGCTTCCAAAAGAGTCTGCAGAAGAGAGATAACTCCTTCTCTTAAAAAATGAGCAGTTCCCCAAGTTCACGTCCAAACTCCCTTGTCCATTCACAACAGTCATTCTCATACTTTCTCAAAGTCTGCTCCAATGATTCCTCACACTCCCAATAATTTCTTCTTCATCACAGCACAAATCATTTAAAAAAATGCCTATTTTCTCTAATGCCTCTTTCCTAGAAGCAAGGCATTTCGCCTCTATAGTCTTCGCCAAAATCTTAGGAAATCCAATTGAGAATTTTGTAGCAAGTGAGATTTCTGGGTATTCTGACTTCTGAGAAAGCTCTACCAGTCTCATTTGCAAACTGCTCAATTTTTCTCCACAATTTAATAATAATACATAATTTTTTTTTCATTTAAAAGTGTTTTATTCAGCTTCTTGTTAAGACAAAAAAGACAGCAGTGAATATAAAGCAAAAGCCTAATGCATTATCCTTACTTGAAGAAGAGTTCCTCCTAAAACAAGAAACTAACCATGTCATATATGAAACTCTATTTATTTACAGGACAGTTGCGCAAATGAAGGAAAAATGCTATTGCACACTTGCTACCAGTGAATATTAAGCTTTTGGAAGTTTAGCCTTCAATTGTGAACTGCTGAAATAACAAGAGAATAAGAACAGCTGAAAAATGAATTGCCTTTTCATTGATAAAGTAGTAGTGATCTCTTCCTTTATCAGCCACTACCTAAAAACTTAAAGTAACATTTTAATTTGGATTTTTTTCCTTCCCAAGTTCATTCTGGTGGATATGCTAATGATCAGTTAAATACCTAAAATGTAGGAAAAGGGAGGGAAATAAATGACGTATAATTCACAGCCTAGAGAATCCATTCCCTGGATAAATACACATTCACTTAGATTTCTCTAACATCCTTACTCCCCAGGAACCCAAAGATTTTACAGCATAAAAACAGCACTAATCAACTGAACATGAAAAGAGCCTGTTAATATGTCTTCTGGGGGATTTCAGTGCTTTCCACTTCCAGGTCCCAGAACAAGCCCCTGAACATGGGAGGCCTCTCTGTACTGCCAACAGTGAATATGAAAGTGCTTCAGAACCCCCCCCCAACATTTCAGTCACCCTAACCCAATCAATACTCTTCAGGGTCAAGAGAACTTGAGTCCTAAACCTAGAGTACCTCTTCAACCCTCAGCCCCCAGCTTTTATTTTGTTCCCCTTTCCTCAATAGGGCACATCTCCAAACACCTAAGGGAAATCTTAACTATTATCCACTTCCACCTTTGCTGCTATAGCCCAAGAGCCTCCCAGAACCTTTCTCTGCTGCACCCTGAATACCCCTCCCAGCACCAATCCCCAGTATACAGTCCTACACCAATTTCAGCTTTGCATAAACAAAGAAGTCAGGTGGTAGAGGCCATAATTCCTCTACAGTCCTGGTTATAACTTTTGTTGGCAATATGGGAGTATTTATGAGTAACTATATGTATGTATTTATGTGCAAGAGAAATAAAGAAAGACAAGCAGACACGATGACCTTTAAAAAAGTACTCAGGAGAGCTGCAGAAACAAAACACGTGTGTTACTTCAATAAGTAACACATCTTCTGTTCATTTTCCCTGCTTTCAAAATGCTATCCTTCAAAGGTACTTTTGCCCTCCCTCTGCCTATCCCAGAATCTTTAATTATGCCCACTCACTAAAACACATTTAGCTACCTTTGATAATGATAATTTCTTAAAATAAAGCCAAAATTGTTCACGTTACTTAGTTATATGAACATCATGGGGAAAAAAAATCTTTAATCATGGGTCAGCCAACCAACCTGGGTACCCATCTCCACTCCATGACTTAATGGTCCTGTAGTCCTAGACAATATGGTTACGTTCTGGGACACTCAATTTTCTCAGCTGTAAAATGGGTAGAATAATATTTGCCTTACCTAATTCAAACAACCAACTGATAGAAGGATTTTAAAAGTTCTTTTAAAAAAAAAAATGTTTTTTAGTGGCGCCAGCGTGGCTCCATGGGTTAAAGCCTCTGCCTTCGGCTCAGGTCATGGATCGAGCCCCACATCGGACTCTCTGCTTAGCGGGGAGCCTGCTTCCCCCCTCTCTCTCTCTGCCTGCCTCTCTGCCTATTTGTGATCTCTGTCCAATAAACAAAATCTTTTTTAAAAATGTTTTTAAAGATTTCATTTATTTATTTATTTATTTGTCAGAGAGAGAGAATGAGCAAGCACACACGTGGAGTGGGGGGAGAACACAGGCAGAGGGAAAAGCAGGCTCCCTGCTGAGCAAAGAGTCCAATGTGGGGCTGGATCCCAGGACCCTGGGATCATGACCTGAGCCAAAGGCAGATGCTTAACCAACTGAGCCACTCAGGCGTCCCAGGTTTTTAAAAGTTCTGATAAACAGACAAACATAGAATAATAATTACCAAAGGTAGACGGTCAGCTGTGAGATCTAACTATATGAGACCCATTCAAATAAATCAGTGCAAATATAATGGGAAAACTTAGAATGGTGCTGAAGACCAAAGCAACTCCAAACTTGATAATCACTCATCATAATTAAGATATCCAGCTCAAGGAAGAATAAAGGGGAGCCTCATTCTTTGGGTCCATTCCGCCTTCAGATCCCAGGCTATAGCTAAAAACAGTTCACGGCCTGCCAGCTGGCTGTCAGTGCCAGAGCATTTCTCTTGGGTAACATCCTACTCTAGGATAGTTTGGGAATGACTGAGGAATTACTTTGGTAACAATATTTGCATGGTCGTGGTGGAGATCAGCACTGCAATTATATAATAAAACTTTTCTCCTCTTAGACCAGCAATGCCCATCCAAGTCAGGGTATCTGCAGATCCTATCCTCTATGCCAGACTGAAGATAAAAGCAACTATCTGCCTTTCAGACTACCAAAATTTAATACAGCATATCTATACTATATCAAATACGTGTATAAACACACACTAAGCTGCTAAATCCTTAGAGGGAAAGGAGCAAATATACATTGAGCTCTATGTGTCAGAAACCACAAGGTAACAGCGATTTCCTTTAATCCCCACAAACACCCAAACATAGGTATTATTATACTTATTTTTATAGATGAGAACACTGTAGCTCAAATACATTAATTTGCCCAAAGTCACAAACCTAGTAAGTAGCAGAGTTGAGACATGAACTTAATTAAGCCCATACTGCTGCTGCTTCTTCTCAATGGTGTTAATTATGGCAACCTGCTAGTGTCTTCATTTCACCTTAATTCCAGACATGGTACTTAACTGTGTGTCCTAGCTGTGTTTCCATACATTCACAAAGAGACAGAGAAAAATTTCCCAGAAGACTTCCTGTTTGTCTCTCCTTTTCCTGCATTTACTTCCTATTCCTAAAAATTATTGTTTTAGGTTGAATTACCAGGTTAGACCTAAAAGCCTGTCATACCACATTTCAGCAATTAATATACACCTACAGTGTGACAGTTCTGTTTCCTTCCTTGTACACTTTAATAGCCATAGTTTCATTTAGAGACTTAAACACTAGATGGTTATATTTAATTTACCTTTTTTCTGAATCATTTTTAAATTTTCAAAAAAATTATCTTTAGTGTGAAAGAATTCATTCTTAGAATTGGCCTGTAAAGTCTCTTGATTTAAATATGGCAAGATAACTAGAGGAATAAAGAAATCTTTCCTTAATTATCAAATCAACAAATATTCTCCCTCTGTACCTACTGTGTGTGAGGCATTGTTCTACGCATTACCATATTTATTTTAAAGATTTTATTTATTTATTTGACAGACAGAGATCACAAGTAGGCAGAGAGGCAGGCAGGGAGAGAGAGGAAGGGAAGCAGGCTCCCCGCTGAGCAGAGACCCCGATGTGAGGCTCGATCCCAGGACCCTGGGATCATGACCCGAGCCGAAGGCAGAGGCTTTAACCCACTGAGCCACCCAGGCGCCCCATGTTCTACGCACTAACATATTTTAAGTGGCAAGAACCAGCTTAGAAAATGATACCATGCTCAGAAACTCAGAATAATAGTATTTTTAAACCAAGGCTTTTAGACTCTTAAGTTCATAGTCTAAATACTATTATTCTGAATAACATTTGCAAGTGCTTCTTGCCCTCCTATAGAAAAAAAAAAAAGACTGAAAATATACAATAAAACACTGACAACTATTTTGCTTAGGATAGTTAAAACTAAGGATGACCTTTTCCTGTTTTTTTTTTACATATATTAAAATTTTTCTGTAATAAGAATGTGTTATTTTCATAATTACAGGAACTAATCGCACTCTGGATAAACTTTGCATCTTTAACACTTTCTATACAATGTGGGGTTATTTTTTCTTTGTCAGATATAATTGATGAAATTATGTATTCATTAATTCATGCCTGTGCCTCTAGAACTTGTTACATAACATCAGCACATTAAAGATAATTATTTTTCTCTCCATTCATGGAATGTTTTTCTTGCTTTAGGTGGATATGTCTTTATCTCTGTGTTCTTTTCAAGCAGATGGGGATTTCTTGTATAATTGCTACAGAATATCAATAGTCAATCTTTTCTTGGTAATTAGCACAAGAATGACATCTGGCCTTGATATAGCCCCAAACCATAAGTCTTTTAACATTATGTGTGTTATCTTTTCAATGACATTAAAGTACTTTAATCACAGTGAACCCAAATGGAATGAGCTAACTTTACGTAGAAGGAAGTTCCCTACCAACGGAATTATTCAAAGCAAAGATCTCCCATAATGGAATTTCTGTGCTGGGAGGTTGTAGAGCTGAATTTTATGGCCACCTTCCCTTTCTAGAATTTTAAAATAAACTTTTTGACAAGTCTACTCTAGTGATATAATGGATTGCATACTGGTCTCTGTTGTATCAAGTCCTTTTCTCAGCTCACTGTTCAAATCAACCCAGAGAAGATTTCCTTCTGAGCCGGCTTGACTTAGCAAGCTCTCTGATTAATTCTTGTGGAGACCAAATTCCCATAATTATTAACTGTGCCTTGCTACTTGAAATTACCAAAATGTGCTAAAACAATGTAGTCAGCAAAATGTCACTGTATGTCTTACATATGGATCTGTTGCAGCCTGTAAAACACTGTCTCCATGAGGGACAGCCAAAATGAAGTTACGTGGGAGTAATAAAATATAACTAGGCCTGCAATCTCAAGAATAAACCCAGCTGCGCATGCACACACACATCTACAAGAAAGCCTGCTGATAATAAAATCAAAGAAAAACCCAAATCGTGCCCAGCATGTGCGTACTTCAGGACTGGGCTGGTCCGGGAACTGTCCTTTAAGCACCACAGCAAGAAACCAGGGAACTGTCCTTTTAGCACCATAGCAAGAAACCAGGGAACTGTCCTTTAAGCACCACAGCAAGAAACCCTGGTGCAAGCCCAAACACGGGCACCCAAAGCTGGACCATGAGAAAAATTTGTTAAAGCTCCTACCAAAAAAAAGCAACAAGCACTGTACGGTGTTTGTTTTTAAGTATGCTATATTCTACTTCATAGTCCTTTATTAATTTAAAATAAAATCCTTTAAGTACTTTGATGAAAGTTGACAAAACCCCAAATGAAAACCAAAGGTATATTAAGTCTGCCTCTCAAACTGAATTCAAAAAAACCAATAATTGGCCTGCACTATCAAGAACTGCTTTGCAATCTCCACCACCGGCCCTACCAAGAAACACAGCACATTTACACATACCCTAAATCAGATGTTGAAAACATAGAACATGCTCAGAGCCCTCTCCAGGGAGAGACTCGATTTCTAGGACAGATGATGCTTGCTGAATACCAAACCATCACTACCACCCCCCTCCCAAGCAATCAAATCCTCTTTCAGGGAGAACTGAAGGCCTTATGGGTCATGAGTTCCAAAGAAAAAATGCTGCAGTATTTCAAGAACCGGGTTACAGGCAACGTGCTACAAAGCTTTCAGCAATTTAAGTCTGATTCCCCCTGAGATTCCTACCAGAATGGCACCGGATGCTAATATTCTCCAGCCATTTGCATTACACATCAAAAAAAAAAAATTTTTTTTCTTTGAGGAAAAAAAAGTCCCCCACCTCCATTATCTTCTAATAATGCACGTGGAGGAAAGCAAAGTACAGAGAGACTGTGAAACAGTCTACCACACCCGAAATCTCCTATGGAAAGCTAAAACATCCCCCAGCCCTAACACACGGAGACGTCTCTGAAGGCTCTCCAGGTTTAAACTTGAGAAAATAGTTATAAAAAGCACTATCGCCCTTTGCTCCCAAGCCCTCACCCACATTTCCTGCTTCCATTCCTGCTTCTCTGGTACCCACTAAATTTTCCTGGTGTGGTAGAGTTTGCTTCATGTTAATTATTTCTCCCTCTCCCTGGATTAGCCAGATGCAACGCCAAGTTTCTCCCCCCTCCCCCAAACAGATGACATTCTTTTATTATGAACACCGATGCCGAGAATCTTGGAATCTCCCGATATAAAATGCATTCCCCCGTGTTTCAAAAACTGCAGTGTAAGTGAGGAAGAGGGCACAGGGTGGAGTAGTTGGAAGGAACGCATGGTTTGAAGAATCGTATTTATCAAACTGAAAAATGATTCCCACCCCACCCGACCTCTAAGCCGGGGCCTCTGAATGGGTCTGAAAGCCCCAGCTAACCCTCGGAAAGTTAACTGCCAAGTCTCCACCGGTGGTTGCCGCAGGCAGAGGGGATGGAGCTGAGCTCTGAGGAAAAATGCAGAGGCTTTGCGGTCCCCCAAGTACCGAGAGAACTAGAGAGGAGGGGTCTGTGGAGCTGGGCAGTCCTGTAAGCCAAACGCTAAGAAGGCCGGGGTGCTGCTGATCCTGGTAAGGTGGGGGAGGGAAGGGAGAAAGGAGGAGAGGAACAAGCTCTGCATCGGGTGGCGTAGGGATGGGGGTGGGGGAAGGGGGATATTCTGAAAGTGATGTACTCCCTAATGCAGGAATTCTAGCCTGCTGAGGAAGGTCCCGAGGGCCCCCAACACAGCCCCAGAGCACCCTGTCAGGAGGGGGACGGACGCATCCGAGTAAAGGACAGGGGGAGTCCTGGCTGCCCTAAGAACCCAGGAGCTCCTGGCTTCTGCAGTTGGTAACGATCTGGAGCCGGATGGGGGAGAAGGATGCAGTAAGACATGGGGGAGGGGGTAGAGCTGAGGGGCTGCTGTAGGAAGATCCCGACAGCACTGCCCTTCCCAGTGCAACCCCGAGAGGGGCCCCGACTCTGTCCCGGCCCTTGGAGGTGGGGGGAGGGAGGCTGCACCACCGAAGGGGCGCCGAGGGCAGGCCAGTGTCCCCCAATGCAGCCAAGAGACGAGAAGAGCGAGGTTGTATGGGGGTGGTGGCCGGTGGTCCTCAGCTCCCCTCAGGGACCCCTGGTAAACACGGTAGAAGGAAGCAAGACTTCCAAACACCTGTCCAAAACCGGGAGGACAGAAACCCAGCTCCGCGGCCCCTCGAGCCCCGCCGCGCACTCTGCGGCAAAGCCCCCAACCGGAGATGGGCGAGCCCCGCTCCGGGGTCCCAAGGCGAGAAGGGGAAGCCGGCGGGCAAGGAGCGGCGCCGGGGCGGGGGCTCCGGGGCGACTTACGGCAGCGGCGGCGAGGAAGGCAACGACGGCCCTAGCGCGGGGCCCGGGAGGCGCGGCCGGACTGCAGAGGCGCCGAGGCTGCGGCGCGCGGGACTGCGGTGGGCGCCATCTTGGAGCGCTCCCCGCGCCCGCCCCCCGCGCCGCCCGAGTCCTTGCATAATTGATGACTCGAGCCGGCCGCGCGCCGCCGCGCGCGTCCCCGCTGCCGGGCCCCCCGCCCGCTCCGCCCCCGCGCCGACCCCCGCCGCGCGCCCCCCGCCCACCCCGGGCCAGCCCGCGCGCGCCGCCCGCGCCCTCCTGCCCGCCGGTGCCCGGCGGCCCACCTACCCCTGCAGGACGCGCCCGCTTGCCCGCAGCGCGCCGCGCCGCCCGCCCGCCGGCGCGCTCGCTGGCTCTCAGGCCGGAGTCCCCGCGCCTCCGGGACGGGATCCGGGGCGAGGGAGCAGGGCGCCGGCAGGGGGCGCCGCGCCGGAGCGCCTCGCTAGCGTCCCCGGGCCCGCCTCCCCGACGCCCCCGCGGAGCCGCGCGGGAGGGGGCACCGGGCTGAGCGCCGGGACGCGCCGCTGGACAGCGGCGGGCCACCTGCCAGCTCCAGGAAGTCGAAGCCCGAAGGTGCTATGTGGGCCCGAACGCCTCGCGACCCCGGTGAATGCCAAGTCTCACCTGTCTCCAGAACGCCAGTTGCAGAGGAAATGCCCAGCAATATGGCAATGCTCCGTTGTTGGGGTTCTGGCACCTACAAGCTCAGAGAACTCAAGCTACATGGTCTTTGGCCGACTGAAAAACACAAAACGCCGAAGTCTATCAACGGCAGCTGGAGCCCTGTGAGTCAGTGGACAGGGCCCTGGAAAGAGGAGAAGGGACGCATCGCTTCCCTGACAGCCTCCGGTGTGAAGCTGGGTAAAGGCCACCTTAACCCGGCTAAAGCTCCTCGAGCCTGTATGTAAAGCAGGCGCGAACATTTGAACTGCTGACTCCACACTCGTGCGGAGGAGGCAGGTAGTGGATGTGAGAACTCCGCACTTCCTTGTGCCTCTGAAGCTCGGGAGTTCAGAGTTAAGAGCGAAACAGGAGGGTCAGGTGGCCACTTACCAACTGGGCAGCCTTGGAACCTGAACAACTCTCCAGACCTCAGTAAGAGACTTCCAGAGTCCCTCGGTAAAAAGGGAGCAACCATAGTACCCACCTGATCGCTTTGTGGTGAGGGCTGAAGATAAGGCATTTCACACATTTACAGCGCAACCTGGCGCACAGTATGCCTATCACTTAGTATGCCCACTGCATGCATTTTTAAATAGCTTCATGGAGGCGTATTTGACATGCGATAAGCTATGCGTGTTTAGGGTGCACAATTTTGACGTATGTGTACACGCGAGAAATTATCACCATCATCCACATACCCATCACCTCCAAAAGGTTCCCTCTGCCTCTTTGTAATCTTTCCATGTATCACTCTCCCACATTCCCTCTCCAGGCAACCACTAATCTTCTTTCTATTACTGTACATTAGTTTGCATTTTTCAGAATTTTAAATACATGGAATCATACAGTATGTCCTTTTTTTTTTTTTTGTATGGCTTCTTCCACTCACATAACTCTATTGAGATTATCCTGTTGTTGATGATTCAGTTGTATGGATGGTTTGACTTTTTATTGCCAGTAGTGTTCATTATAGGAATATACCATTATAGGAATATTACAGGAATATACCATATAGGAATATACCATTATAGGAATATAAATATACTGTTTATCCAGTCACTTGTTGATGACATTTAGGTTATTTCCAGATTTGCCTATTAAAAATAAAGCTGATAGGAGTGTTTGTGTGCCAGGTTTTGTATGAATATGCTTTGTATGCATATGCTTTTATTTCTCTTGGGAGTAAATATCTAGGAATAAGAATGACTAAGTCTAATTGTAGGTGTGCATATTTAACCTATTAAGAAAGGGCCAACCTGCTTTCCGAAGTGAATGTGCCATTTTATAGTCCTTCCAGCAACATAATAGACTTTCAGTTACTCCACATCTTTGGCAACATTACCTATGATCAGTCTTTTTTCTCTGAGCCATTTTAACAGGTGAGTAGTTGTCTTACTGTGGCTTTGGCTGGCATTTTCCCTGTAACTAAGATATTGAGCGTCTTTTCGTGGGCTTATTTGTTATCAGTAAACTGTCTTGGGTGAAATGTGTGTTTAAGTCCTTTGCCTATATTTAAAGTTGAGTTGTTAGTTTTGAGCGGTGTTTATATATTCTGAAATACAATCTTTCATCAGATATGTGATTTGTAAATATTGTCTCCCAGTCTGTGCGTATCTTATTATTCTTTTAACAGTGTCTTTCAAAGAGCAGAAATTCTTAATTTTTATGAAGTCTGATTCATTATATTCTCCTCTTCTGTGGATCATGTTTTTGTAGTCATACCTAATGGGTTTTTTTTTCACATGGTTATCTAGTTGTTCCTGCACCATCTGGTTACCCTTGCACCCTTGTTGAAAATCAATTATTCAGATATGTCGACTGTCTATTTCTGGCTTCTATATTCTGTTTCATTGATCTGTCTGTCTATTTGGACACTAATACCATACCATCTTGATTATTTTAGCTTTATAATAAATCTTGAAGTCAGATAACGTAAACCCCCTGATTTTGCTCTTCTTTTTTTTTAATATTGATTTTGCTATTTCAGATCCTTTGCATTGCCATATGAATTTTAGAATTAGCTTATCAAATTCTGCAAAACAGCCCCCTGGGATTTTGATCAAGACTGCATTGAATCTATGGATCAATTTGGGGAGAACCGGCATCATAACAACAACATATAGTGTATCACTCCATTTATTTCAGTTCTCTTTAATTTCTCCCAATAATGTTTGGTAGTTTTCAGAACACAGGTCTTGCTCACCCTTCTGATATTTACTGCTAAATATTTCACATTTTTAGTGCTACTGAACAGTATTTTTATATTTTAATAACGAATATTTTATATTTCAATATCTGATAGTTCCATAAGATTTTCTACAAAGACAATCATGTCATCTGCAAATAAACATGGTTTTATTTCTTCCCTTCCAATCTGAATCTCTTTTGATCCTTTTTCTTGCCTTGTTGCACTGGCTAGGACTTCTAGTTGTACTATATGTTGAATAGAAGTAGAAAGGAAATACATATGTATATGTTGAATAGAAGTAGAAAGAGGAAATGTCTTTGCTTTGTTCCTCATTTTGGGGGGAAGACATTCAACTTGAAGATATGATGTTAGCTGTAGATTTTTCCTAGATGTCCTTTATCATGTTGAGGAAGGTCTATCTGTTCTCACTCTCCTGAGAGTTTTTATCAGGAATGGATATTGGACTTTGCAACCCTTTTCCTGCATATGGCTTTTCTCTTTAGTCTGTTAATATGGTAAATTACATCCGCTGATTTTCATATGTTAAACCAACCTAGAATAATGTATTGATCATGGAGTATTATATTTTTAATATATTGTTAGATTTGACTTATTAACACTTTGTTAAGAATTATTACATCTATGTTCATGAGGTGTATTGATCAGTAGTTTTCTTATAATGCCTTTTCTGGTTCTGTTATCAGGTCTGTAATGCTGACCTCATAGAAGGGTTAGGAAGTATTCTCTATTCCTTAATTTTCTAGGAGAGTTTGTATAAAATTCATATTATTTCATCCTTAAATATTTGTTAGAATGTCCCAGTGAAATCATCTGGGCCTGGAGTTTTCTTTGAGGGAAAGTTTTTATTTTTTTTATTCATTTCTTAAATTTGTATTTATTTTTTTAAAGTAAGCTCCACACCCAGTGTGGGGCTTGAACTCACGATCCCAAGATCAAGAGTCACATGCTCTACTGACTAAGCCAGCCAGCCACCCTAAAGGAAAGGTAAAGTATAGATTTAATTTCTTTAATAGCTGTAGGGATATTCTGATTTTTAATTTTTTTTTCAATGAACTTAGGTAGTTGTATCTTTCAAGGAATTTCTATTTCATCTAAGTTGTTGAATTGATAGGCATAATATTGTTCATAATATTTGCATATTATTCTTTGACTTCAGAATCTGTAATTATGCTAACTCTCTCATTCCTGAGATTGGTAATTTGTGTCTTCTCTTTCTCTCTCTTTTTCCTGATAAGTCCTGCTGTAAGTTTATCAGTTTAATTGATCTTCTCAAAGAAGGATTTCTTGGGTTCATTGGTTTTTCTCTACTGATTTTTGATGTTCTGTTTCACTGATTTCTGACCTTTATTATTTCCTTTATTCTGCTTACTTTGCTTCATTTGCTCTTTTTCCCCTAGTTTCTCAATTGGAAGCTGAGGTCATTGATTTGAGACCTTCTTCTTTTCTAAAATTAGCATTTACTGCTATAAATTTCTCTGTAAGCACTGCCTTAGCTACATCCCACAAATTCTGATATGTTGGCTTTTCATTATAATTCAGTTAAAGAAATTTTCTAATTTCCTCTTTGATTTTTTTCTTTGCCTCATGGATTATAAGTGTATTATTTAGTTTTCAAATATTTATGAATTTCTCAGATAACTTTCTGCTGTCAATTTCTAATTTTCTGCATTGTGGCCAGAGAACATGATTTGTATGACTTAAGTCTTTTTAATTTTTTTGAGACTTGTTTTATGGCCCCAAATGATTTATCTTGGTAAATTTCCCATGTGCACTTGAGAAGAGTGTGTTCTTGCTGTTGGATGGAGCGCTCTGGAAATGTCAATTAGGTCAAGTTGATTGATAGTGATGTTTAAGTATTCTAAATCTTTACTGATTTTTTTTCTATTTGTTCTATCCTTTTTAAAAGAGGTATGTTGAAATCTGTTAATATAATTGCAGGTTAGTCTGTTTCTTCTTGCCATCCTATCAGTGTTTACTTCATATTTTGAAGTTCTGTTATTAGGTAGATTAATGTTTGGGATTGTTATGTCTTCCTGATGAATTGACTCCTTTATCATTATGGAATGAACTTCTTTTTTCCCTGGTTATATTTTTGCCTTGAAATTTGCTTTGTAAATTTTTTCTTTGTCTTTTTGTCTTTGTAGCGTAGACTAGCATGGTATTTCTTTTTACAGTCTTTTAAGTTAGCCTATTTATTATATATCTTTATATTTAAAGTGGGTTTCTTTTAGGCAAAATATAGTTGAGGGTTGGTCTTCCCACCTCCCTGCCCCCCCCATCTAAATCTGTTTTTCAGTTGAGGTCGTTAGACTATTTATAGTTCATGTGAGCATTAATATGGTTGAGGTTAAATCTAACTGTGCTATTTCCTATTTGTTCCTTCTTCATTTTTTTCTATTTTCTGCTTTATTTTGACTAACTAGAATATATTTTATCATTCCATTTTATCTATATGGCTGGTTTATTAACTGTAACTCTTTGTTGTGTTATTTCACCACTATATAAATTTAAGTATTTACCTTAACTTGGTTAAGGTAACTTGGGTACTAAATTGAACTGTAAGTTCTCTGACTACTTGAACTTTGGGTGCTTTGTACACAGTAGGTTTTCAACACATACTCACTTAAAGAATGAGCATTTGTTTCTTCTCATGTTTTATCAGTAGACATTTATGATTGCCTTCTGAGGGGTCTCCAGAAAACTGACCTAGAAGTTGGTTTTAATTAGAACAGGCACCATACTACATAAAGAGATGGAGCACTGATTTCCAATATGGTAACTAAACCAAAGTGATTATAAAGAGAAGGAAAGAAAGAAAAATTCACCCCCCCAAAAATGGTTAAAACTAGAATTTTTAAAGCTTTATGTAGCACATCATTTAAGAAAGCCAATGTGTAAATACATTAGAAAAAGAAGTTTGAGGTCTCAGATTTTTAAAAAATGCAATCCCATAACATAAAGAAATCCTTTTCTTATGAAAGATGTCTTTGTAAATAGTTTTTATCTTGCATTTTCCAAATCTCTAGTTGTTACAAGCAGGGTGCATGTCCTCCTTATTGAAGATGCTTTTCCTGGAAATCAGACCCTTTGGAGCTATAATCAGACATTATTTGCCAACAGTGAGAGAGGACAGAGTTCTATATCCTTTCTCCAATATTTTAACAAATGTGGAAAATAAGCCTCTGGGATCAAGTAATAGAATCTGTTACTTTTAAGCTCCAGGTAGCTAAACTTACAAACTTTTCAAAATATGAGAATATTTGCTGATTCCATGAGAATCTTTGAAGTCATCAAAAATGTCAAGGATTTCCTTTAACAAATAAGCTCATATCAGGAAAAAGCTCAATACACTGAGAAATGAGTTTCCATTTAGAAAGTTGAAAAAGGGATTAGACTTGCCCAGTGTTGCTGCAGAGGGCAAAACCAAGACCAAGGGTGGAAATTTCTAGGAGACAGATGCCAGGTCACAATGAGGAAGGATGTTCTTACAGAGCTGATCAGCAACAAAACAGACCACCCCTGAGGAAAGGAGCTAAGGTGTTTTAAAGGAGATGCTGTAAGATCAGTTGTTCTGGACATTTTTAGGATCAGGGACTCCTTTGCAAATCTGAAGAGAACTATGTATCATTCTTCTTCCCAGATAAATTTACAGACCCATCCACACAAGTGCACATATCCTAAGGCACAGTTCAGTTGTGAATCTCATCCTTGAATCCCAGCTTAAGAATGTCCAGTGTACACAGATGTTAAAATATGAAGTAGGACCATGCCTCTTCCCCTCTGAGAGCCTGTCATCCTCTGGTTCTATCCCCATCCTCACCACTACCTTTAGAGGTCATCTAGGGTTTCCTGATGGAAATCTAGCAGAAGTACTTTCCTTTGGAATGTTCTGCCCCACTTCTCTTTTTTACCTTTTGACCCAATAATAATTTACTTAATCTTCTATCTCTCATTCCAGACATTACTGCTTCCTCTAAATTTACTGCTCCCTTCAGTGGAAACAGGATTTAGTTCCTTAGCTTGCTGCGGTGCCAGCAGACTCCAGTCTGAAGACTTTATCTCTGAGATTACTCCTACTCTCCTCCCACAGTAGCAAGCCTTGCAGAAATATTGGCGATGTGGACGATATCACTCATTCTTCCTTTTTACTACAGCCAGTGTGAAAGCCCTTGCCACAATGCGCTTCGTGTGTTAGCCTATGGACTTTTGGACTATGCTACTTCTCATTTACCTTACTTTTGGTTCATCCTACTTTTTGTTATAGCTTTGCAAATAATTTACCAATTATTTGGGTCAAATTGTATCTACAAGGGCATACATCCTGCCTCAAGGTCAGCATCTGGAGACCCACTGATGGCACTGCTGTGCATCTTACACAGTAAGCCCGCTCTTTGATAGGCATAGTTGAGAGTCAAGTGTCAGAGTGGTCAGCCATAGTGGTCAGCCAGGAATTCAAATCTGAGCATCATGGAGCCTTATAATCTTGGGCAAGTTATGTAACTACTCTGTGTTAGTTTCTTTAACTGTTAAATGGATATCTCATTGGGTTGTTATGACAAGATTATATTAGTCAATGTACATCCATACTTGAGAATGGTGCTAGCACCTACTAAGCGCTCTGTAACTATTAGTTTATTATCCATATGCTCAAGATCCCTATGCTTGACTTATCTCATTTCCAATGGATCCTAAATCCTGGGCTCCCTAATGCCTTTGACTTTATAACCTCCTTCCCACTGACATTGCCCTAATCGTCTTTTGCCATTACTACCATGACAGGGATATTATTTATTTAAAATTCTTTAAATTTATTTATTTGAGAGAGAGTGAGAGATTAAGCATGAGTGGTGGGTCAGGACAGAGGGAGAGGGAAAAGCAAACTCCCCACTGAGCAGGGAACCTGATGTGGGGCTCAATCCCAGGACCCTGAGATCATGACCTGAGCCGAAGGCAGATGCTACCAACTGAGCCACCCAGGTGTCCCTGGCAGGGGGATTATTAATGGACTGTTATTAATTTTGCTTCCCTCAATGCAAACTGGTACAGCCATTATGGGGAACAGTGTGGGGTTTCCTCAAAAAGTTAAAAATAGAGCTAGTCTATGATGCAGTAATCACACTACTGGGTATTTGCCCAAAGAATACAAAAACACTACTTCAGAGGGATACATGGATACATGCACCCTGTGTTTACTGCAGTATTATTTATTTACAACAGCCAAATTATGGAAGCAGCCCAAGTGTTCATTGAGAGATGAATGGATAAAGAAGATGTGGCGTAAATATATACACACACACATATATATGTATGTATGTATATGTACGTATGTATGTTCATATATATACAACGGAATATTATTCAGCCATGAAAATAATGACCTCTCGCCATTTGCAACAACATGGATGGAGCTAGAGAGTATAATGCTAAGTGAAATGTCAACCAGAGAAAGACAAATAGCATATGATGTCACTCAGGTGCAATTTAAGAAAGAAAATAAATGAGCAAAGGAAAAAAGAGATAGAGAAAAACAAACCAAGAAATAGATTCTTAACCATAGAGAACAAACTGATGGTTACTAGAGGGGAGGCAGGTGGAGGGATGAGTGAAATAGGTGTAGGGGATTAAGAGTACATTTATGGTGATGAGCACTGAGTGATATGTGGAGTTGTTGAATCACTATATTGTACACCTGAAACTAAGAGAACACCATATGTTAACTGTACTAGAATTAAAATAAAAGGCTTAATTAAAAATTTCTTTTTTGCTTCCCTCTCCCAACCATGGGACCCTGCCATGTTCTAGAGTAAACAGAGCTTATTTCCCTGTCTCAGTAACTCTGGATGGGGCTGTGTGAGTTGCTTAGTTCAATAGAAAGTTAGCAGACACAATCCAGACAGAGGCTTTATGTGTGCCTGGGCACCATTCGGTTTGGTCTCTTGCACTGAGATCTACCATGAGAAGAGCATGTCCCCACGCAGTCTCCAGTCCAGGGGTAATATAGAATCACATGGGACAGAACTGGACGCCTGCTGCCTGGACCCTGGAATCCAGCCCACCCCAGCTGAGATGCAGCCAACCTACAGACCCTTGAGTCTTACTTTTGGAGTGGTTTGTTACACAACATTCATGCAGCAGTAGCTGACTACTACAAGAACCATACATGTTCTATGCTTTATGACACTTTCTCTAACTTCCTCCCAAGTCAAAATCAATCATTTAGTATTATTTTTGTTACAGGAATAATCACAGTATATTACAGATATACTTTATATAAGCAGTCCATCCTCCCAGCTATAATGTGCATTTCCAAAGACCAAGATGCTGCATTCCTGGCACTCCACTGGGCCTGGGTAAAACTGAATGTGATGGACAAGACACCGTTTTAAAGTTCCTCTTCTCTGTTTCTAAGCATTTTGTGGATAGCAATGCTCAGCAAATAATAAAAACTTCGTTCCTTTGTGGAAAATGTCCCCAAAAAGAAACTCCAGAGTCACCCTTGACTGCTGTCTTTCTATCAACACTCACATCTGACCCATCACCAAATCCAGAGTCTGCCCTCTCTCACCACAGCTACCTTGAGTCCCAGCCACCACTCTGTCTTTCCTGACTTGTTTCAACAGACTCTTAGCTGACCTCCCTGCTTCTACCCTGGCCCCCCTCAGTCTTTCCTCAACCCAGCATTCAGAAGGATTGTTTTATTTTATTTTATTTTATTTTATGTTTGAGAGAGAGAGAGCACACTTGGAGGTGGGGATAGACAGAGCTGGGAGGGAGAGACAGAATCTTAAGCAAACTCCACACCCAGCATGGAGGCCCACACAGGGCTCCATCGCACCACCCTGAGATCATGACCTGAGCAGAAATCAAAAGTCAGCCACTTAACTGACTGAGCCACCCAGGCACCCCAAAAGGATCTTTTTAAACAGAAGTTAGATCAAGTTATTCCACTCAAAACTCAAATAGCAGTCGAAGCCAAAATCTGTGAGTTACAAGGCCCCCCATGATTGGCCCCTATTAACTGCTGACCTCATCACACTCCATCTTCACTCCAACTGCCTCACCCATCGCTCAGACACACCAGGCCCACTAAACACATAAATTGCACTTGTTGATCCTTCTGCCTGGACCTCTCATCCTCCAGAGGGCCACTGGGCACTCCAGTATTCCATTTTTTTTTTTTTTTGACAGATCACAAGTGGGCAGAGAGGCAGGCAGAGAGAGACAGGAGGAGGAGGCAGGCTCCCTGCTGAGCAGAGAGCCCGATGTGGGACTCGATCCCAGGACTCTGAGATCATGACCTGAGCCGAAGGCAGAGGCTTTAACCACTGAGCCACCCAGGCGCCCTCCAGTATTCCATTTAGATAGGAACTCAATATCTCCTCCTCAAGGACACCTTCCCAGGCCATCTTATCCAAAATTTCAGCCCCAACACTTACTATTCCCTTCCCTGTTTTATTTTTCTCCTTAACATACACTGTTGTCTACCATCCTATGTATTTTATTGATTTACCTTGTTTATTACCTGACTCTCACACTAGAACATAAACTCAGGGTGGGGGGCAAGGATTTTTGTCTACTCTGTTCACTGCTCCATCCTTGGTACCTAGGATAGCACCTGTCAGGTACTCAAATGTGTTAAATGAATGACAAAAAGAAAACAGAAATGGGAAATAAATAAATAAATAAATAAATGATATTGGCACAGAGTTAGATAAATAGATCAGTGGAACAGAATGGAAATCCCAGAAACAGACCCCATGTATACGAACCCTTGATGTATGACCACAGGAGACATTGCAGATCGATGGGGAAATGACAGACTTTTCAGAAAATGGCACTGGAACAATTGTGTAACCACATGGAAAATAATAGACCTTGACTTCCAGGGGAAACTAGAGCTCTAAATGTGTAAGCCAGAACTATAAAAGCTTTGTATATAATACTGGAAAATAACCTCATGACCTCACGGAAAAGAAGGATTTCTTAAACAAGACACAAAAAAAGCACAACCTCCACAGGAAAAGTAAATTCAGACCTGATCAAATTAAGAGCATCTATTTTCCAGAAGTTATCATAAAGTACAAAGATGAAGTGTTGGGTGTGAAAAACATCTGGAACATTTATAACCGACATGGGTCTAGGATTAAGAACTAATGTAATCCAGACTGAAACCACCATTAGAAACTGGACAAAAGACAGGTACATCGCATCAAAATAAATCTAAATAGTCACTAAACACATAAAAGGGTGTTCCACCTTATAATAATCAAAAGCCCACACTAAAACCACAATGAAATGCCTACCAGATTGGCAGAAAGAAAAATAAGATGAGAAAACAAACAAGACAATTAAAGTCTGACAAACACCAAGCACTGGCATAGCTGAGGAACAAAGGGGACTTTTATACACCAGTGGCGGGCACAGAAATGGGTACAGACAGACACTTTGCAGAGCAGTATGGCGTTAACCAGCCAGATTGAAGAGCGTATTCCCTGTCCTAGCAAGCTTACTTCCAGCTGCATACCTTGGAGAGATGCATGCTCGTTGGCCACAGGAGACATCAGTAAGAATGTTCACAAAAGCAATGTTTGCAATAGTCAAATGTCATTTCTCTAGAAAGGACGGCTCTACACCCATGAACGTGAACTAACTAGAGCGGCAGGAAACAATGCAGATGACTCGCACAGACATCATGTCGGACACAGAAGCAAGACACAAAGTGGACAGAGCCGATGATGACCTCTGTACAGAGTTCAAAAACAGTTCCGCTACGTTACATTTAGGAACCAGACATAGGTGGTAAAACTGTAAAGAAACACAAGAAATAGATTAGCACCAAGGTGAGGACAGTGGCTTCATCTGAGGAGGAAGGAAGGAAATTGTCATTGAAAAGGGACAACTGGAAGGCAGTGTTCTGTTTCTTTTTTTTTTTTTTTAAGATTTTATTTATTTATTTGAGAGAGAGACAGTGAAAGAGAGAGTATGAGCAAGGAGAAGGTCAGAGGAAGAAGCAGACTCCCCATGGAGCTGGGAGCCTGATGTGGGACTCGATCCCAGAACTCCGGGATCATGACCTGAGCGGAAGGCAGTCGTCCAACCAACTGAGCCACCCAGGCGTCTCCAGTGTTCTGTTTCCTGACTAGAGTGGCCTTTATAGGTCTTCATTTTCTAACTTTTCTTAAAAACTCTCTGTTTTATGCCCTCTGCTGTATGTATGATGCATCATCTCACAATAAAATAAAATTATGAAAAAGTAGAAAAAGAAAAGGAAAGACAGCAGCTGGTAACACTAGAGACAGAAGCTGAAAGGTCTAGGAAAATGTAGTTCTGGCAATAAAATGGAAATATTGGATTACTTTAAAAAGTGAGATGTCGGGGCGCCTGGGTGTCTCAGTGGGTTAGAGCCTCTGCTTTCGGCTCAGGTCATGATCCCAGTGTCCTGGGATCGAGCCCCACATCAGGCTCTCTGCTTGGCTGGCGGGGGGGGTGTCTGCTTCCACCTCTCTCTCTGCCTGCCTCTCTGCCTACTTGTGATCTCTGTCTGTCAAATAAATAAATAAATAAAGTCTTAAAAAATAAAAAGGTGAGATGCCACATGTGCCCTTGGCATAGCTCTGTGATATGGATGATCCCACCATAGGTATTGGATAAAAAGAAGGAAAATTGATTTGTGAAACTCTTTCACCAAGTGTTCCAGCCAAAAATACACTTATCACATAAGATAAAGGAATAAGCATCTGAAGGAGGCGTTCAAAATTTTCAGTTATACTGTGAGAGGAAAACCGTATACTAGCACAGGGTATTTTTTTTCTTTTTTTTTTAATTTTTTATAAGCATATATTTTTATCCCCAGGGGTACAGGTCTGTGAATCACCAACTTTACACACTTCACAGCACTCACCATAGCACATACCCTCCCCAATGTCCATAACCCCACTCCCCTCTCCCAACCCCCCTCCCCCCCAGCAACCCTCAGTTTGTTTTGTGAGAATAAGAGTCACTTATGGTTTGTCTCCCTCCCAATCCCATCTTGTTTCATTTATTCTTCTCCTACTCCCTTAACCCCCCACAGTGCATCTCCACTTCCTCATATCAGGGAGATCATATGATAGTTGTTTTTCTCCGATTGACTTATTTCGCTAAGCGTAATACCCTCTAGTTCCATCCACGTCGTCGCAAATGGCAAGATTTCATTTCTTTTGATGGCTGCATAGTATTCCATTGTGTATATATACCACATCTTCTTTATCCATTCATCTGTTGATGGACATCTACGTTCTTTCCATAGTTTGGCTATTGTGGACATTGCTGCTATAAACATTCGGGTGCATGTGCCCCTTCAGATCACTACGTTTGTATCTTTAGGGTAAATACCCAGTAGCTAGCACAGGGTATTAACGAAGGTGCTAGACACTTCAGTTACAGATAACACTGTCATCTCACTGGCTAAACACAATAGACTTTCATTTTTCAAGTGCAGCCCAATGGGCAACAGCCAGAAAGAGAAATAAAGTAGGTTCGTGCCACCTAGTCATTCAAGAACTTCTTGGATGCCAACGTGCTACCTGTAGACCCCACAGGAAGTTTTCATGGCTGGGCCTAGAAGTGGTCACATCCCTTTGGTCCACGTTCTGCTGTCCAGGATTTAATCGTATGGTCCCACATGCAAGGGGGGTTAGGAAGTAGAGTGCTTTGCCGAAAGCCTACTTCTCAGCAACAACTCCGCATTCTCGAAGGGGGCAGTGAGACTTCATTAAGCAGTTAGCCCTTGCTGCCATGGGGGCACTCATGATTTTAGGGATTTGTGAAGATTTCAGAGTATATATATATTTGAAGATCAAGATTCCATTGTACATCAACTATAGCATTATGATAGTACATTGTCTACACTATGAACTTCATAACAATGAAGGCTGAGTCTTTTATTTAATCCTTTTAAAGATTTATTTATTTATTTTAAAAAGAGAGAAGGGAGGGGTAGAGGGACTGGAAGAGAGAGTCTTAAGCAGACTCCGCACGGAGCACTGAGACCCATGTGGGGCTTGATTTCACAGCTTTGAGAGCATGACCTGACCTGAAACCAAGAGTCAGATGCTTAACTGACTGTGTCACCCAGACACCCTAAGACTGAGTCTTCTATTTTAACAGGTAAAAACACACGGAAAACTGATTAACCCCTCCTCATACTTTCTACAAAAGGTGGCATAGAATGCAAAGTGTTCTGTACCTTGCTTTGATTCACTTAACAGTATGTCTTGGAAATCTTACCATGTACTTACAAAAAGAGCCTTCTCATTCTTTGTTATAGCTGCATAGTATTCTCCTATATGGATATTTTGTCATGTCCTTAACCAAGGACTGGTCCTATATTCCCAGTGCCTAGAATAGCACCTGATACATACGGAGGGCACTTGGTAAATATTTGGTAAATGAATACTTCTGCTGTCAAGAAGATCGTACTGTGATATAGAAAAGGCCAAGAACATGATATATAACATCATATATGATATATTAACATGAAACCAACAGAAATAATCTATTTTGAGAGGCAATCATCCAGGCATTTAAGTAGAACATTATGTCTAAGAGCTCAAGTTCTAGAGCCAGACCACATGAGATGCAATCCCAGCTCCACCATTTTACTAGTTGTGTGACTTTGGGCAAGTTATTTACTCTAGCTGTGCCTCTGTTTCTTCATCTTTAAATTGGGCTAACTACATGGGATAACGAATACGAAGCCCTCTGCACACCTCCTTGCATATCCCCTGCACTTGGTACAAGTTAGAAATTATTATCAGGTGGGGCTAACTAAGGATGACTTGTGGAGGTGTGCTTTGATGGGGACAGAGGTGGGGGCACAGATGGTCTAAAGATCCCAACAGGAAGAAATACCGGGCACAGAGGTGTGGGGATGGGACCCACAAGGACTCTGTGGGCGATGTCAACAGATCTGTAGTTGGGGCACAATCTCCTGAGGAGTAATGAAAAGCTGAGATTGGTGAGAGGGAGGCTTTGATAGCAAATTGAAGTTTGCGCTCAATACCAGTGTCAGTCTGAGGGAGGACGGAGCAATATCTCTGCTTCAGGAAAACAATTTTAACAAGCAGATGCTTCAGACAAGAGGAAGACCAGGGGCACTTGTGTGGCTCAGTGGGTTAAGCCTCTGCCTTCAGCTCAGGTCATGATCCCAGGGTCCTGGGATCGAGCCCCGAGTTGAGCTCTCTGCTCGGCGGCGAGCCTGCTTCCCTCTCTCTCTGCCTGCCTCTCTGCCTACTTGTGATCTCTCTCTGTCAAATGAATAAATAAAATTTAAAAAAAAAAGAGAGAAAAGAGTTAACACTGTGCTCCGACTTGGTGCCGACTTTGGCACTTCACGAACTTGACCTTGTGCCATCCTCAACAACTCAACTCTGTGATGTAGGTATTATTAGCCCCTGCAGAGAAATAACTGGGCTTGAAAGGGCTAAGCATACTGTCCATGGCTGGAGAACAAGGAACTGGTAAAGTTAAATATAAACTTGAAATTGTCTGACTCCAAAGCAGAGGTGTGCCAGAGCTGACTCATAGAGGCTTGCTAAGTTACAATTTCAGGAAATGTGTGAGCATTTGTTAAACAGGGCCATTATTAAAAATTAAATGATGCAAACTTATAATTAAATAAATTATATTTAAAACAAGGTAACAAATACTCAAAATTCGTCACCTCCTAACTATTATCACTACCTTTTACTAGTGTCTATGCTCTGAAGGTTATTTACAACTCTCCCACCTGCAGCGTGGAAATCCCACATAATGTTGTGCTGCTCTGCATCTCTTCCCCTTTCCTCATTCAGGGAGGTCACACGGACAGCCTGACACTGGCCACAAGAAGAGCATTTGCAACACAGCAGCTGGCACACACTACGCTTCAGGACTCAGTTTATCATTTTGTTGATAGTCTAGACTGAAGAAGGTGGTGGGAACGGTTAATAATGTAAACAAAACCTAGAAGTGTGTTGTGTCTAGGGGCAGCTGGGGGGCTCGGTCAATTGGGCTTCTGGCTTCTGATTTCACCTCAGGTCACAATCTTGGGGTTGTGGGATTGAGTCCCCGTCAGCCTCCACACTCAGTGTGGAGTCCGCTTGAGATTCTCTCTCTCCCTCTGTCCCTACCTGCCCCCAAATAAATAAATAAATAAATAAGATCTTCTTTAAAGAACATTCTACGTCTATAGCTGTCACAACGCAAACACATCGAGGAAAGATTCAGCATCAGAAGATTGTTACTTGATTCAACAAAGAAGTCACTTATGTCATTGACAGGTGAGTGAAGTTCCCGCATATGTCTTTGCTGTTTCACTTTGCTCTTATTCATTAATGTAAACAAAAACACCGACCAACATACATGTCTTTGTCAATTACAACCACAGGTTGGCTATGGATACAGAGTTAGGGAAAAATCCACAAAAGCGTTCTGTGGGAATCAACGGGCTATTTGGCTGTACAGTAATTTATAACAGAGTGATATATATATATATTTTTAAAGATTTATTTATTTTTTTTAAAGATTTTATTCATCCACTTGACAGACAGAGATCACAAGTAGGCAGAGAGGCAGAGAGAGAAGAGGAAGCAGGCTCCCCGCTGAGCAGAGAGCCTGATGCGGGGCTCGATCCCAGGACCCTGGGATCATGACCCGAGCCGAAGGCAGAGGCTTTAACCCACCGAGCCACCCAGGTGCCCCAGATTTATTTTTTTAAAGATTTTATTTATTAATTTGACACAGAGAGACAGAGGGAGCAGAAGCAGGGGAGCAGGAGAGGGAGAAGCAGGCTTCCCGCTGAGCAGGGAGCCTGATGAGGGGCTGGATCCCAGGACCCTGGGATCATGACCTGAGCCAAAGGCAGGTGCTTGACAGACCAAGACACCCAGTTGCCCCCAGAGTGCTATATATTTAATATTATTTGCAAACCATGGGTTACACATCCTTTATATCAGCAAAACTTATGATAAACATATATATATATGCACATTTTTTCCAGAGTCAGTTGCTAAACATTTACTAGCACTCCATTGCTCTAATTTATCATACCACCTTGCCTCCAAAGGGAAGAGGGAGACCATCCATGCTCCTCCCCATCAAGTTAATGAAGACCAGCCCCCATTAAGCATAGTATATTTATTTTAGGCAAACTCAGTTATTTTCTTTTGACCTCTTCTCTGATTTTCTCCTAGATCCTTGAAATACATCACGGCTTATTTTCAGCCCAAATTATGCAAGTATGTAAGACTTCCTCTATCTCTGTAAATAGTAATTTTCTGACTTTGCCTTTCCCTTCAACATACTGATTCATGAATTCTAAGATGCACATTTTTTCACATTTAACGTCCCTGAAATTAAGAAGCCTCCATAGTCTCCGTTGGCCAGGAGCAGCTGTGTCACTGCCTTCACGTGTGTGAACTTGGCCATGGCTATCCCACTGGCATCACAGCGGATGAGTTTAACTGATGTTTAAAATGTCTTTTCAAAGATTGCTCATTGAAACAAAAGGTTATTATAGTCTCAGGAAGTCAGAGAAACAAAGCAGTAGGGGCAGGTTGGTAGTAATAAAGCAAAAATTTCACTCTGGAGGAATGGCCAAAATTCTCAATTCTCTTGTAAAGCCCAACCAAGAGTCTCATGGGACCTAAGAAAGGAAGAGACCCACAATTAGATGAAGTTGTGGTCCATTTTGTAGCTAAAACATATGCATACACAAATAAGGTAACCAAAGGAAAGAAAAGTGTCAAATCCCTTGGAGTAAATGAAAGAAATCTCAAAGCAATGAGAAACTGCTGTGATGACCATTTCATGTGTCACCCAAGATCATTGTTAAGGCATGGTTTCATATTAGCAGCTCTTTTCCCCATAAGTGGTTCATTAAAATAATGGTACATTTTAGAGTCAGTGGTATTTGAGATTTGCTGAAATTTGACTGCCAGCTTCATTGTCCTCCTTTAGCCACCATTTTTTAAAAGATTTTATTTTTAATATTTTTAATCTCTATACCCAATGTAGGGCTCAAACTCACAACCCTGAGATCAAGAGTTGCATGCTCTACTGTCTGAGCCAGCCAGATGCCCCTCTTCTATCCATCACTTTATATCAAATATCATACAATACTTTGCATGTACATCAAGGATCTTGTATGTTTTGGTGTTTTGCTACAGAAATGTAACAGCTACTCTAAAACCAAAGCAGGCCACTTCCACAGGCCTCCCTTCAGTCTTACTTCTGGTCTTTACTTCCCTATTTCCATGGAACATAATGACCAGATTCTTTTATAAAATAACGTTAGATTGATGTATGATACATATTTAAAAACTGCAAACATTACAAACATACAGGTCAATGCGTTATCAGTGAACACAGCCCAGATGAAGAAATAGAACATTAATAGCATCTTGGAAATCCTTCTCAGTGCTTCCTCCCCCAGTTGCTATTCACTCCCCTTCCCCAGAGATAATCTGACAGCACAGATGAGTTTTTCCCATTTTTAAAGTTTGTATAAATAGAATTGAGATAGTTTGTATTATTTTACTTTTGGCTTCTTTCACTCAACAACATCTTTGTGAAATTTATCAGTTATTGTGTATAGTTTAGCTCACTTGTCTTAGCAGCTGAGTGCTATTTTATTGCATGAATATACCATGATTTCTTCACCCTACTGCTGATAGACATTTGGGCTGTTTTCATTTTAGGGCTGTGATGGTTTGGTGTTTTTTGAAGCTCTTAAAGAAATAGAAATATACTGGACATGTACCATTGGGCAAATTTAAGGCGTCCAACGTGTGAATGAGATACCTGTATTGTAATATGATTGCCATTATAGGGATAATTAGCATCTCTATCACTTATATAATGATCCTTTCTTTTTAGAGGTTGAAATCATTAAGTTCTAGTCTTTCAGCAAGTTTGATTATTTTTATTTATTTATTTATTTTTAAAATTATGTTCTGTTAGTCATCATACAGTACATCATTAGTTTTTGATGTAGTGTTCCATGATTCACTGCTTGCATATAACACCCAGTGCTCCATGCAGTACGTGCCCTCCTTAATACCCATCACTGGGCCAACCCATTCCCCCACTCCCCTCCCCTCTAAAACCCTCAGTTTGTCTGTTGGAGTCCATAGTCTCTCATGGTTCATCTCCTTCTCTGATTTCCATCCCCCTTAATTTTTCCCTTCCTTCTCCTAATGTCCTCCATGTTATTCCTTATGCTCCACAAGTAAGTGAAACCATACGATAATTGACTTTCTCTGCTTGATTTAGTTAACTGAGCATAATCTCTTCCATTTCATTCCGTTGATG
Organism: Enhydra lutris kenyoni; assembly: GCF_002288905.1. Taxonomy (NCBI): domain Eukaryota; kingdom Metazoa; phylum Chordata; class Mammalia; order Carnivora; family Mustelidae; genus Enhydra; species Enhydra lutris. The sequence continues at coordinate 9,886,731 of NW_019154140.1, read as the reverse complement.
CAAAAGTTGGGTATTCATCCTTTCTGATGGCCGAGTAATATTCCATTGTGTATATGAACCACATCTTTTTCCATTCATCTGTTGAAGGGCATCCCAGCTCTTTTCCACAGTTTGACTATTATGGACATTGCTGCTATGAACATTGAGGTGCATATGGCCCTTCTTTTCACTACATTTGTATCTTTGGAGTAAATACCCAGTAGAGCAATTGTGGGGTCATAGGTTGGCTCTATGTTTAATTTTTTGAGGAAGCTCCACACTGTTTTCCAGAGTGGCTGCACCAGCTTACAATCCCATCAACAGTGTAAGAGGGTTCCCCTTTCTCCACATCCTCTCCAACAATTGTTGTTTCTTGTCTTGTTAATTTTTGCCATTCTAACTGATGTAAGGTGGTATCTCAATGTGGTTTTGATTTGAATTTCCCTGATGGCTAATGATGATGAACATTTTTTCATGTGTCTGTTAGCCATTTGTATGTCTTCTTTGGAAAGGTGTCTGTTCATGATGATTTTAATACAATGGTGTTTTCTCCTGAGCTATTTGGACTAGTGCTGTTCTAAACATGTTCCAATGTGTCCTTTCATGTACATGGGAATGCATTTCTGTTTGGTGTATATCTAGAAGGGACGTAGTGGATCAGAGGGTGTTTGTGGTTCAATTCTAGTAGGAACTGCCAGATGCCTTTGATTTGTGACAGAGTTGTAGAACAAAAGCAAAAGGATGGTTTTTAAAATAACTGAAACTTTGTCCTTACTTTGTACCATACAGAAAACCCAATTCCAGGTGAATTTCAAATCTGAATGTAAATGAAAGAATGCTAAAGCTTCTACAAGATAATATAGGAAAATATGCAGAAAATAGTATAGAAAACACTTCACTTTTTAAAGGCCTTCTGATCATTAATGCAACAAACACATTTTGCTTGATTCTTACATTGAGTAAACTGCATGGAAACATGGAGAGTTAATGTTTTTCAAAAATACCAGGTAACCCTACATTTAACAGACTTCAGGGGATTATTCTGGTTGCTCTCCCTTCTTCCTCCATATGTAAATGACTGAAACATTTCCCTGGCCTGACACTTTTTCCAGTCCTTACATTTGTTGAATTGGATTCCCTTCCAGGGTATTTCCCAGCACCAGCAGACATCAGATGTTCCAGTGGAGACCCTGGTTAACATTTCCATTTCCACAGCTGCTCTATCAGGGGAAGAGGTTTACTCTTTGTTCTTGTCACAGTTGGATTGCAGTCTAGGACTGGAATGGTGGCCCCTAGAAAGACACCCAGGATCCAACCCAGTTCCTTCTATCTTATTGCTTGGCCTTTTGTACGGAGCCTCCTGGACCTCATGTTCCAAGATGGTGCACCACTTCAACTACTTTGTGAGCAGCAGGTTGGAGGAAGGGAATAGGAAAGTCTGCCCCCTCTCTTTAAGGGTACAACCTAGGAAATGCTCAGAACACTACTTCTCATTATAGCCCACACACCAGAGCTTTGTCATATGACGGTGTGAAACTGCAAGGGAGATAAAAATTTATCTTACGTCTGGAAGACCATGAGCCCTGGCAAAGAAGAAGGGAAGAACAGATGTTGGGGAGCAACTGGCACTTCCTGCCCTCCATGCACCCCCATCCTGCAAGGCTCTGCTGAAATTCTACCACTTTTACAAACTTCCCCTGCAGCCTACTCTACCTTTTAGAGAGCATGGCCCCCTGGGCCCTTTGCATCTCCCTCTCCCACTCCCCCTGCTTGCGTTCCCTCTTTCGTGGTCTCTCTGTCAAGTGAATACATAAAATCTTTAAAAAACAGTAAGATAAAATATTATGGAGGGTATATGAAAAAGACACAAGAATCAGCTTTATGAGGTTTCTACAGGCAAAATCTGGGACATCAAAATTTTGAACATCAAAATACTCAAGGAGAGTTGTATATTATAATCCCTTGAATAAAATAAAAATCCACGAGTCCATAGTGATGAAAAAAAAACCAGATAAGCAGATAAATAAATACTGACTTATAAATATGGAGACTCCTTTTTTTTTTTTTTTAAGAGAGAGAGCATGCACAGGTGGGGAGTGAGGTACAGAGGGGGAGGGAGAGAGAAGATATTAAGCAGGCTCCTGGCTCAGCACAGGGCCCAACCCAGGCCTTGATCCCAAGATCCTGAGACCATGAAATCATGACCTGACCTGAATCCAAGACCTGATCCAAAACCAAGAGTTGGATGCTCAAACCCCTGAGCCCCCCGGGCACCCCATAGAGATTCTGAACTATAGAGAACAAATTGCTGGTTACCAGGGTGGAGGAGGGATGGGAATGGGTGAAACAGATGGTGGGGATTAAGGAGAGTAGTTGCATGAGCACCAGGTGATGTGTGGAAGTGATGAATCACTGTATTGTACACCTCAGATAACACTCTATGTTCACTAACTGTAATTAAAATAAAAAGTTTAAAAAATACTCATTAATAAATATGGAAGGAATGAAGTTTTAAAAGTAACCCTCTTGCAACCATCATAGTAAGAATCAATTCAGGCAAGATTCATCAGTGTATGTAAATTCAATGGGGATGGGTTTGATGAATGACTAATTATTTACATAGTCTCAAAATTTCTACCTACCCATTAGTTATTAATTACAAGAGATAACATAGTCAAAACACACTGGAGAAACCGGACAACACAGTAAGTGATCACAATTCACATCACCAAAAAGGGGCAGATGAATTTCACAAACTTTCAGATATGATTTCCCTAACAAGAGTAGCTAACTTATGTATTATTCTAGCCAAATACGCACAACCTAAATCCAGTCACCAGGAAATATTGTCAAAACCCACAGTGAAGGACTTTCTATAAAATATCTGGTCTGTATTCTTCAAAAGTATTAATGACTAGAAAGATGAAGACAGATTGAGGGACTGTTCCAGAATCAAGGTGACCAAAAAGGCATGATAACCAAGTGAAATACTGATTCCCGGATCGATCCTGCTTAGGGGAAAAAATTGCTAAGAAGAACATTACTGAGTCAATTGCAAAAATCAGAATGTGTATTACAGATTAGATCAAAGTAATATATCAATGTTAAATTTCTTTAATTTGGGGACACCTGGGTGGTGTAGTCGATTAAGTGTCCAACTCTCTGTTTCGGCTTAGGTCGTGATCTTGGGGTCCTGAGATCAAGCCCTGAGTTGGGCTCGGTGCTGAGTGTGGTGAGTGTGGAGTCTGCTTTCCCTCTCCCTCTCTCCCTTCCTCTCTCTCACCATGCTGGAGCACATGTTGTTGTGCTTTCTCTCTCTCTCTGATAGATAAATAAATAAATCTTTAAAAAAATTCCTTCAATTTGATCACCATGGTATGGAACCAGAAGAGCATATCCATATTTAGGAAATACACAGTAAAGTATTTAGGAGTAAAGGAACATGATGTATGCAACATCCTCTCAAACTGTTTAGAAAAATATTATGTGTATATATATGTACATATGCCTATAATATATACATATATAGATAGATGTAGCTATATACATAGCTATGTATATAATATATACATATATAGATAAATACACAAACTGTGTATTTATGAATTAAGTATTAATTATTTATGAATTAAGAATTAAGTATTCTGAGTTGCACCATTGTTGCAACTTGAATGTAAGTTTGAAATTTTTTCAAATAAAATGTCTTTCAGACCTCAAAAAATAAGATACCATGGCAAGCCAAGGCCACTGCAAATCCAAGTGGCACAGGAGCAGAACTTAAGGGCCAGCAAGGGGCCTGTGAGCACAGAGATCGGTGTGGGCTCCTTGAGGGGACGTGGAGGCGGGGGCTCTGAGGGAGAGCGGTGCTTGGGTGGGGGAGAAGGGGTGGGGACTTCTGAGGCTTGGGCTCCCCCAGCGAGGTTGACCATTTCTGCTTCTTGTGTGGCGAAGCCAGGAGAACCTGGGTTGCGACAATCTGGGAACAACTGTCTTGCTTTCTCTTTAGTTGTTCCCTTTAGTTGTCGGGCTGGACACGGGGTCTCAATCTGGGGCCTGGGCACTTGAATGGGGGAAAAAAATCTTTTTCCGATTAGTACCTGAAAATCAGCAGTATCTCCAACTATAAATGTAGGCAACAAGTCTGATAGAAATCACAGCTTTCTCAGGTCACTTCACGGCTGTTGCAAATATCTAGAAATACTTAGGTTCATTGCCCCTTGCAACCAAGACTTCTGGATCTGAACAGCTCAGAACTGACCCCCTTGAGGGCTTGTGCTGTTTTCTGCTTCATCCCCGGGCACACGGTGTGACACTTGATAGGGGCTCAGAATTGTTTGTTGAAGTGAGTTGATTTCCATACCTCTGTTAATGTCTCACTCTCTGGAAATTCAAAGACCCAAAAAAGATATTTAAAAAACAAAACAACTTTTTGGAAACGGAGGTTATTTTGTTCCTCTCTTGACTCCCCAGAAAGGCCACCACTTGGCCTCTTCTATCCACCATTGTGTTTCCCCTTGGCTTGCCAAATTCCTGCCAAAGTCAGGTGGGGAGATACCAGCCACTGGGGAAGATGCCCTTCTTTGATGTCAATGTCAGAAGTCCTGTTTCCCTGTGACAATTGTCCTTTCAGACACGAGTTTAATTTCCTAACTTGGGGAGCTCATTCCCATGCTGGGCATGCATTCTCAGCAATCGTGTGGCTGGTGGCCCAACAAGACAACTGGGTGGACTCTCTCCCCCAGGGCTGGTGGCCCTAAGCTGGGGACACCTGGAGCAAAGGTCACTAGAAAAATATTTTACTATTGCAAGGGAAGAAAATCTCTGGGTAAGTGTAGAGCAAAAGCACTCAATAAAGCGACTTCTGTGGTCAGTGTATGGGTTACCCACCATACAATAAGCCACCCCAAACTCAGTAGCTTCAAACACCAGCAGTTTATGATTACTCAGTCATTCTGTGGGTTACAAGGGCAGTTCTTAGGCTGGTCTTTCCTGGCGCTGCTCCCACAACTGGATTCTGGCTGGAAGGCACAGTGTGGTTGGGGGGTCGGTTGAGTCAGCTGGAGTGTCAGATGGCTGGGCTGGTTTCTCCCCTAGCTCTCCTGTCATGGGCGTCCTCTCAGCATGATGGCCGCAGGGCAGAATCCCAAGAGGACCAAAGTGAGAGCGGCTAAGTCTCGCGAGCCTGGCTTAGAAGTCACACATCCTCTGCCATGTTCTATTGGCCAAAACGAATAAAAATGCCAGCCTAGATTCAAGGGGTGGAGGAAAAGCCTCCATTTCTTGGCGGGAAGAGTAGAAAGAGTCTGTGGCCATTTTCAATCCACCACAAGGTGGGAACAAAGTAGAACCCCCAAACACTATAAAAGAAAGTGTCAGCATTGGCGTGCCTGGGGTTTGGGCTCAGGTCATGATCTCAGGGTCATGGGGCTATACTCAGCATGGAGTCCACTTAGGACTCTCTTTCTCCCTCTCCCTCTCCTCCCTGCATTCTCTCTCTCTCTTGTTCAAATAAATAAATAAAACCTAAAAAAAAAAAGAAGAAGAAAATGTCAGTATAGAGATAAAGAATGGATGGGGACACATATGGATTAAAAGTTGGTTTGGGGTTTTTTTTTTTGGCTGTGGGGCACCTGGGTTATTTTATTTTTCTTTTATCTTTAAGATTTTATTTATTTATTTGACACAAATAGAGCACACAAGCAGGGGGAGCAGCAGGCAGAGGGAGAGGGAGAAGCAGACTCCCCACTGAGCAAAGAGCCCAACCTGGGACTTGATCCCAGGTCCCTGGAATTATGACCCAAGCTGAAGGTAGATGCTTAACCAACTGAGCCACCCAGGTGCCCCTTTATTTCATTTCTTGAAATGAGAAGGTCAAGAGAAGAAACAGGAGGATGTTGGAAAGAGTTCAGAGCATATCACTGAAACACAAGAGAAGGAGCTAGGGCTATTGGTGCTGGAGAAGAGAAGGGGGGGGTGGGGAATTGATTTAAAATGTCTAGAAGACTAGTATGTGTTATTAGACTGGGTTGTGTGTTACCAGAGACCAGAACTAGAACCTGTGGGTAGGCATTCCAGGAAAGCCTTAAATTAAGAGATGGACATGAATAAAACTAACCACCGTGAGACATAAGAAGCCGCTTTTCTCTGGGGTATGCAGGCAGGCATTGATGACCACTGTTCTAGAACGTGGAAGCTATTCATGCATCCGGCAGGGCCTCTGGGATGCCTCTCAACTCTGAGATTTGATGATACCTTCTCCTTGTGTTGTTACCTCGGGCTTCTGTGATGTGGGGATTATCAACTGTCAGTCCATCAGACCATTTCCAGAGACTCCCTTTCTCCAGCCACTCCCTGGGGTCTGCAAACCCCCAAATGTTAGCTAGGTGGCACAACCCGGTACCTGTCCTTCCTGGAAGCCCCTGACACTTTTGCTTTTTCACTCCAGTTGTGTTCCGAGATTTCTTTCTGATCTTTTTCAGGGGGCGGAAAAGATTTGTCTTCCCCTGTCCGGGATGGGTCTGTTTCTTGAGGTCCAGAGACAACAGACAACACTGATTCTTCTGTTCCGTTCCATCATGGGATCATCACTGCCTTGGCAAAGTAGCCCTCTATGCTACTTCACCTGGTACTTGGCTCCCAGTTACCACCAGGAGAACCCCTGATAGCAAACAGCGTCACATGGCCCTTCTACTTTGTCTTCGTTTTCCTTAAGAATGCCCAAGTTCAAAAATTAAAAAAAAAAAAAAAAAAAGGAGTGGGGGCACCTGGGTGGCTCAGTTGTTAAGCGTCTGCCTTTGGCTCAGGTCATGATTTCAGGGTCCTTGAATCGAGCCCTGCATTGGGCTTGGTGGGAAGCCTGCTTCTCCCTCTCTCACTCCCCCTGCTTGTGTTCCTTCTCTCACTGTGTTTCGCTCTGTGAAATAAGTAAATAAAATCTTATTTTAAAAAAAGAAGAATGCCCAAGTTCTTAACCTAGAGACTCATACTGCCACTGAAGCCCAGGGAGAGGAAGGTATGCATCCTCTGATTCAGGGACCCACTCCCACTGCCCAAACAACACGTTGGAGTTTTCTCTGGGCCAAGGCTTCTGTGTATTATCTCACTTAACCTTAATAACACAGTCCCGTGTGGTAGGCACAGAGGAGAAAATGCAGGTGAAGAGAAGTCAGGTAACCCAGCTCAAGGTCACAGGTGCCAAGTGGCAGAAGGGAACCCTGGACAAGTGCATTCCCTCATCCCTATCACCTATTTCGCCCATCCTCCCACCCACGTCCATTCTCTATAGTTAGAATCTGTTTCTTGGTTTGCCCCTCTCTCTCTTTTTGCTTTGGCAGCAGAAAGAGAAATTAAGGTACCCATCCTATTTATAATTGCACCAGAAACAATAAGATACCTAGGAGTAAACTAAACAAAGAGGTGAGAGCCCTATATTCTGAAAATTATACAATGCTAATGAAAGAAATTGAAGTTGACACAAAGAAATGGAAAGACATTCCATGCTCGCGGATTGGAAGAACAAATATTGTTAAAATGTCTATACTACCCAAAGCGACCTACACATTTAATGTAATCTTTTCTCTCTTCTTAAAACTGGCCTCTGGTTGCCTTGACTTACAATCAAGGACAAGCCAAAAGAGTGGTATCTGAGTTCCAGACCCAGACCTTTTAAAGAAGATTTTTTTAATGCATTTATGTATTCATTTATTTAAAGAGAGCATGAGCATGTGAGGGATGCCTGGGTGGCTCAGTCTGTTAAGGGTCTGCCTTTGGCTCAGGTCATGATCCTGGGGTCCTGGGATCGAGCCCCACATTGGGCTCCCTGCTCAGCAGGGAGCTTGCTTCTCCCTCTGCCTGCTCTGCCTGCTGCTCCCCCTGCTGGGCTCTCTCTCTCTCTCTCTCTCTCTCTCTCTCTCTCCCTCTCTCCCTCTCTAACAAATAAATAAATAAAATCTTTTTAAAAATAAATGAATAAAGAGAGCATGCGAGGGGAAGTGCAGAAAGAGAGAGAGAGAGCAGACTCCGAGCTGAGCTCCGAGCCTGAAGTGGGGCTCCATCTCATGACCCTGTGTTCATGACCTGAGTCAACATCTAGAGTCGGGTGCTCAACTAACTGAGCCACCCAGGTGCCCCCAGACACAGACTTCAAGAGGACTGACATTTTGGTCTCTCAGAGCACTGGCTGCCGTATGAGAAATCCGACACCCTGCTGGAAAGACCACAAGAGGCGGGGGAGCGGGCGGCGGGGGGGGGGGGGGGGGGGGGGGGGGGGGGGGGGGGGAAGCTTCGATCACATGGAAAGAGGGAAGGGCCCAGCTGTGTCCAGCCTTCCAGCTGACTCTTCAATGCACCAGATGTGTGCATGAAGCCATCTCGGACCCTTCGGACCCGTGCATTTGCCAGCTGAATATCACCGAGTCACCTCAGGTGATGCCACGTGGACACAAGAATCATCCAGCCAAGTCTGGATTCCCATTTCCGGAAAGCTTGCCATATAATAAAATGGTTGCCACAACGCTTCAAGAGAGTCTGTTACAGAGAAATAGATAACAGGAGTAGCAGCGAGGCTTGGAGATGACCCCACGCCATCTGGTTTCAGAGCACATCCACTTACGTACCAGGCTACTCAGGTGATGTCAGCAGCCATCCTCAGGCCAACAACACAAAATCAAACCACCCATCGTCATCTTCCATGTTTTTCTCAAACTCCTGAACTGGGCCTACCTTACCAGGCCGTGACTCTGTGGCTTCTGTTTGGGGGCTCTGCCCACAGCTCTCCCCACAGTTCCAGACACATCTCACAGGTGCTGATACGGGGGAAGCCTAGACGGACTCCAGAATGGCAGCAGGGGACACATAACGCCAGCGAAGGTCCAGTGTCAGAGCGGGAGAGAGTCCCTCACGAATGCCCAGAAGGAAAGGGAGCCAAGACATCTGGATGTTAAGCCTCCTCTGCAGAGATCCAACAGATCACACCCCACCAAAAGAACAGGGTCAAGGAGCAAAACACAAAACGTACAGCAGGCCTTGAGCATCCCCACCAAGAGATGACAAGATAAGAGAAAGAGCTGGGGACAGGCGGCCTTGACTAGTTCTGCCGGATTCCTGCTGTGCAACCTTAGGAAAGTTACTTAACTTTTCTGACCACCAAGAAATCTGCATGACACACTGTTGAGGACATAGTAGGAACTCAGTAGGTGTTCGTTTTCCTTGATCCTTACCCAGGGGTTCAGAATATCACTTCATTCTTTTTATTTCTCAAACATTTCATAGTCTCTGATCATTGAGCATTTGTCAAAACTTCAAGGGACTAGGGGAGAGGGGGAGAAAGAGAGAGAAGGGAAAAGGTGAAATTGGAACCATATCCCTTTTGGCAGCTAAGCAAGGCAATTTACTCCCCAGTGACAGCGACGAGCTGGGCCTCAGACCTTCACCTGGCCGCCCGCCGAGCTCTGAGGCTACCAGCTCTGCCCAGCCGCCTTCTGGAAGCGCGTGGAGGTAGGTGGAGGCTCACAGCTGCTCCTGCTCGGGCCTCCCATCTCTGGCCACGGTTGCCCTGGACTTGGGTCGAGCAGGCCACTGGGCCATGCGACATGTCAGGGGACGCCTGCTCTGGCGTGGTCTGCTTTGCTGTGCTGCTGCTGTGTCAGAAAGACTCCTAGAGAAGGTGGGGGGGCCCCTCCTGGCAGCTGCAGGGGAGCCAGGCCCTGACTCGGGTCTGGGCTCTTGCTGCTGCAGCTAACAGTAAATGGTGGCTGTGGGCCCTGCCATCTGTCGGGCGGGCCGGAAGGAGGAGGGGCCCCGGGAGCTCCTTCCTGTTCCATCTTTTTAAGGGCAAGAATTTGCGAGTGGCTTCCATCGTCTCTTACAAATCGTTGGCCAGAGCCTTGTCACAGCTGCCTCTGGCTGCAAAATGCCAGAGGACGTGGGTTTACCTGGGTGACCTCTGTCATTTTGGAGGAAGGGAGGATGGATTTGGGGGGACAGCAAGAGTCTGCTCCTCTGCACTACCCCCCCCTTCCTGCTCATGTCTAACATCAAAGCATAAATGTGCAAATTTTTGCTGGCGAAAAACAACAACAAAGTGGTACATGGCAGAGCAGGACTTTAAAAATATAAAGATCGGCTGCTGGGAGTGCCAGAAAGCAAGAAGGTGCTCAGAAAACAGAAGGGTGTCAAAGAGACATGGGAAACAACTTGAAAAATCTCCCAGTGGCCAAAGCTGGAACACTCTGGGCAACAAAACAAATGGGTGTGGGTTTGGATTACAGTCCAAAATATAGAATACACTTAAGTCCATATTGATATAAATTAATGATTCAGCAAGTAGATGGAGGGCAAAGGACAAATCTTCCTTATAGAAAAATTCTGAATAATATCAGTAGACACTCCACCCTTAGGAGGTAAAGCTGATTTTCCACACCCCACACCCTCCCCAACCCTGAGTGTGGGCTGAACTTAGTGACTCACATCCAACAAATACCATATGTAAAGGGAAAAACAGTCACTTCAGAGTGGAGCAACTTGGCAAACATAACTTAAACCAAATAATCAAGGTTACCATCCCATCGACATCCCATACCCCCAACAGGATGTGATGAAGAGGGCACTTGACCTCTGTGGGATTCTTCCTAAGACTTATAACAACACTCTGATCAGGAGAAAAACACCAGATGAACCCTCCAAGTCTCTGGGGGGTTTGTAGATGGAGGGACAGTCTACAAAACACCATATACCAATACTCCTTAAAATTGTCAAGGTCATGAAAAGTGAGGAGAGCCTGAAACTATCCCAGACCAGAGATGCTAAGGCAACAGGACACCAACATGCAACACAGCATCCTGGGGGCATCCTGGACCTGGAAAACTGCAAAAATGATGGATAGTGATGTACCACTGTTGGTTTCTTAGTTTTCACAAATCTGCTGTGGGTAATGCAAGATGCTAACATTGCCGGAAACTGGGCGAGAGGCATATGGGAACCGTCTGTACTTTATCTTTACAACTTTTCTATAAATTGTCTTTTCTAAAACTACTCCCAAATAAAAAGTTGGTCACTGTGTATGTGTACAGCTGACCCTTGAACATGGATTTGAACTATGTGGCTCTGCTTATAAGGGAATTTTTTTTGGATACATACAGTATATACTGTAAATGTATTTTCTCTTCCTTATGATTTTCTTAGTAAGATTTGGTTTTCTTTAGCTGGCTTTATGGTGAGAATACAGTATATAATACATAGGACATATACATATGTGTTAATCAACTGTGTTATCAGTAAGGCTTCTAGTCAACCCATAGGCCAATAGTAGTTAACTTTTAAGTATTTTGTTATACCTGGATAGGGGTTGGCACCCCTAAACCCTGTGTTGTTGAAGGGTCAACCGTATATGTATATTATATAAATGTGTGTGTGTGTGTGTGTGTGTGTAAAGACGATCCAGGTCCAGATTAAGTAACTTCACATCAGTGGCTTTCAAACTTTCTGACTAGGAAACCTAGTGTAAGATACTGTGTATGTTATGACTTGATGAATGTACACATATGTATTTGGAACAAATATTTCCCATGACGATACTTACTGGAGGTCTCACGGTGCCCTCTGATGTTTTCCTTCCTGTTGTACTGCATTTCAATGTTTTACATGTCGATCTCCCCACACTACTGAGCCCGGGACTCTGCTCACATGACCAGGTCCCCAACCTCGTTTCCCTCCAAGCCTAGCACTTGGTCACATGTGCTGTCACTCTTCCCTGGGACACTTCCTTATGCAGATACTGGAACAGTTCAGTCCCTTCTCTGGCTACACTATCTAAAGTCATCTCCCCCCATAATCCTGTCAGTCTCTGTCCCTCTTCCCTGCTTTCTGTGTCTCTGTAGCAGGGATCATAACCCAGGATCACATCACATCTATTTGCCATGCATTTGCGTGTGGTCTTTCTCCCAGACTAGAAACTCAGTGCCATGAAACAGGCACTCGATCTATTTTGCTCACTGCTGTGTCCTCCTGCCTGATACAGACTAGCCCCTGAATAAAAATCACTTTGTTGCATTCTCTAGGTTTTTATTTTTATTTTTTTAAAGATTTTATTTATTTCGGAGAGAGAGAAAGAAAGAGAGAACAGAGGGAAAGTGAGAAGCGGACTCCCCGCCTAGTGGAAAGCTCGATGCAGGACTCTATCCCAGGACCCTGGGATCATGACCTGAGCCAAAGGCAGACACTTAACCGACTGAGCCACCCGAGGGCCCACCTAGGTTTTTAGATGCAAACAGAGAAAACACTACGAAGCCTTGGATTTTCTTCTTTTTTCCCTTAACTGTGGACTTAAGCCCCGCCTCTCTGATCTGGTGCATCAGGGTCCAGCTCCCTGCAGCCTCACTCTGACCAGGCCCTCCAACCCCCCACTGCCTGCTCTGCCTTTTTTGAATCCCTGGCCTCTCCTTACTCCATGTGGCTATCCTTCCAGACTTCTTGGCAATCTTTTCCATCTCTAGCAAGAGTAAGACAGGAAAGAAAGGAGGAGGAGGAAGACAAGGAGGCGAAGGAGAAGGATCCTCATCACTGTCTCTCTTGCAAATTAAAAAATGCTCATTCTTGACCATCAGGCCTCTCTGGGGCTCACTCCCGCATCCTCTGTGTCCTGTAGTCTACGTTGTTTCGGCATAAAATGCCTTGAGCTTTTTTCTTTTTTTAAGATTTTACTTATTTGTTTGAGAGAGAGCATGAGAGGGGGAAGGTCAGAGGGAGAAGCAGACTCCCCGCCAAGTGGGGAGCCTGATGTGGGACCCGATTCCAGGACTCCAGGATCATGACCTGAGCCAAAGTCAGTCACTCAAGCAACTGAGCCAGTCAGGGGCCCTGACTTGGGTTCTTTTTAACTACATTCTGTAGCTCACTGTTTTCTGACTAGATGCAAACTGCTTCTGCCTCCTGAAGGGCTGTACATGTTTCTCCCCACTTCGGACCATTTTGAGGGGGAGGGCTGCTAATACTTTCCTCCCAATTATGGGTTTTGAGAAGGAGATTTGGGGCACGTGAGTGGCTCACTCAGCTGGACATCTGACTCTTGATTTTAGCTCAAGTTGTAGTCTCAGGGTCCTGAGATAGAGCCCCCCTCCCCCACTCCCATCAGGCTCCTCACTCAGCAGGGAGTCTGCTTGAGATTCTCTCTCTCTCTCTCTCTGTCTGCTCCTCCCCACTCTCTAAAATAAATAAATAAATCTTTTTTAAAAGGAGGATATTCAACTGTTAAGTAGAAAGGACAAGGAACGTGGTGGTGTAAGAAATTAATAGCTATGGAAACGGGGAAGGTGGAGAACATGTATCCAGTTTTTGTTTGTAAATGCAGGTAAGAAATTGATAACACTTAGAAACAGGGAAACTTCTCAGTCATCTATTCCAAGCATTTAATCGCTCAGTTAGTTGTAAGGGATGGGCCCATACAGGTGGACGAGAAGGTAAATTTGCCTTTAGAGAAGCCAGCAGCTTGACGGCAGCAGGCAAAGCCTGTGATGTCACCGGGAGGGAAATTGAAGGGGGTGAATGAAATCGATCTTTGATAGGGCCATTTAAAAACTTTGTAAGCCCCAGGGGCTCCTACTTTTATTATGTCAAATATATTAAAATGTACTCATATCCTACAATAAATACAATTTTGCCCTGGAAATTTGAAAGGATTTTTTATGATTTTGCTTTGGAAATTCTTTGGTTCTGAGTAATATTTAATTTGCAATTGGTTACGAGTTCTAAGGAGTCACTTTCTCTACTCAGGAATCCTACCCAGGAAGTGAGAAAATCTAACCCACAAGTCCTTTTCATATAGAATGAATACTTAAAAGGCTAAATTTAGCAATTAATGATATTGACATAATGTTATGTTTTACTGACATGTAATTAAGTATTTATTAATTTTGTTTTACTGTTTTCTTTTGGCATTTTGATCCAATGATTTCATGTTACAATGATACAATGGCCCCATTGATATGTGTCCCACTCCTGTCTCTCTCAGGGTCAGTGCCTAGGAGCACTTTCTGTTTCCCTCTAATGCCCCAACCTCTCCCCAGCCTTACCCAGGCAACTGTCTTCAGAGGTGCCCCATGCTCAGTGCTCTCCTCCTTTATTCATTACCCTCTTCCTTTCTTCCCCTCTTTGCCATCAGAAAACATCTCCCATAACACCATGGCTCTGAGCTCTGGGCTCTGTTAGTGTGCTAATGCCGTAAGTGGTTAATGACGCACAGAGCAAGCAACATGTTTTCATTTTTTCATAGATAGGTTTTAACTGGGTCTTTTTTGGAGATGCATTTGAATTCAAGTGACTGTCTTTTTTTTTTTTAAGATTTTTTTATTTGTCAGGGCAGAGGGAGAGAGCACAAGCAGGGGGAGCAGCAGGAAGAGGGAGAAGCAGGCTCCCCGCCAAGCAGGGAGCCCAATCTAGGACTTGATCCCGGGACTCTGGGATCATCACCTGAGCTGAAGGCAGATGCTTAACCAACTGAGCCACTCAGGCATCCCTCAAAAGTCTGTCTTTGTTTTTTTAAAGATTTTATTTATTTACTTGACAGGTAGAGATTACAAGTAGGCAAAGAGGCAGGCTGAGAGAGAGAGAGAGAGGAGGAAGCAGGCTCCCCTCGGAACAGAGAGCCCAATGTGGGGCTCGATCCCAGGACCCTGGGATCATGACCTGAGCCGAAGGCAGAGGCTTTAACCCACTGAGCCACCCAGGCGCCCCCGAGAGCCTGTCTTTAATGGTGTAAATTCAGGGTTTAGTTGTCAGAGACATTTCTAGCAAGTACAAAATCCTTTGGGAGTAAACTTCAAAAAAAAAATCTTTTTCCCGTGGGAGCTCACAAATTAATCAGGGAAATAACATATAAACTGTATAACCATGATATGACATAAGACAGCACCTTACAAACACCTGTCTCTGCAAGATAGACAGGTAGAGAAGTGTAAATTAAGGTCTGGCGAGAGCTCACAGGAAAGAACTTGCTTCTGGCTGCAAGAACCCGGGGAGGCTTCCCAGAGGAGATGACGTTTAAGTTGGACCCTGAAGGATGAGTAGGATGTGAGTAGAATTCTGGAATCTCCTTCGGCTCCATCCCACCAGACATGAGTCTCTCCAGCAGAGGGCAGGCTGAGCAAAGGTGGGACAGATAGTCTGGACAAGTTCTCTTGGTCTCAATGCCCTGAACCGTCTGGACAGCTTTCTAGGCTTGCTGTAAAGGGTGAGTCCTCTCTGTGTGAGTTTTGAAGCTATTTGCCCCAAGTCTGGGCTCCAGATTTAGACCCTTGGTTTTGCCTGCAATTGATACTGCATTTGCATTTTCCATTAGTTTCCCGGACTTCTGGGCAATTTGAACCCTGGCACGACTCCTCCTTGGGCACTAGCAATATCCTTTCTAGACAACCCAGACCAGGCAGGTTTGGGCAGTTCAGGCTGGGGGCAGGGAGAAGAATGCTTTTCCGGGCTGCCGTGGAAACAGGTTCAGCTTTTCCTCCCCACTTCTCACTTCGTCCCGTCTTCCGAAACACTGTGACCCCGGGGACAGGTTGCTTTGGTGTTTGAATTGTCTCTCTGTTTTTGGTCAGATGGGACGAAGCTTCATGTGCAGGCTCAAACATTACGTCGAGGAGCCCGGTCAAGGACATGTTGTGAAGGCGGGACTTTCTCTGGACTGTGCAGGGATTTTTTCCTTTTTCACACCTACACCAGGAAGCAGACCCTCGGCATGGACCCAGCTGAGCCTGCTCTGTAATTTGTCTATTTGGTGTAGATCTGACTTCTCCTTAAATGTCGTCATACCCAATTAGCATATTGTTCTGGGTTAATGCTGCCTCAGAGTCGGGCCATGTGTTCATTTAACAAAGTTAATGAACATCTCTTGTGCACTTTCTTGGGAATATGAAAATGGACATGATAGAATGGGGTCCTGTCTTCAAGGCGTTTATGGTCCAGTCTCATTATAGAGCATTTGGGGACTGGCGTGTATAGGATTCTTCCAGGACAACCCATTCCACAGGTAGGCAGGGGAAAGAGAGGATCATGGAGTAAAGATAACAGACGTGTGGGTGAGAAACTCCTATGTAGGGTCAGTTCTGCCTGCAGACCCGGAGGGACCTCCTGTGGCTTGCCTGGGACACTGGAGAGCTGCTTGAGCAAGGCTGCCTTCTGAGAGAAAGAGCAACCAGGGAATGTCAATGCTGAGCCCGTGTTTATGCATCAAACACGTATGCGGCAGCTACTGTGAGCCAAGCATGGCTTCAGGCACTTTCTAGATATCAGCCCACCACTACCCCTCGATGCAGCTCGAAGCTCCCAGCTCCCTGATGCCCGGTGCACTGTGTGTCTCGGGGAGAGCAGCAGACAGCACTTGCTCTGCCCCCGAAGCCCCTTCCAGATCAAGATTTCCTGTTCTCACGTGCCCACCAGCTTAGCCCTCCATGCCAGGCTCACGTCATCCTTGGCCTCTCTCTAACTGGTCCCTTTGCATCTGTCCTTAGGGAACCCCTCTCTTTTCAGAATATACTTCCCTATATTCTTTTCTGCACTATTATTTTATTAGAATTATTATATAATTATTTATTATATAATTAGAATTATTATTTTCTATTTAATGCTTCTGGCACTTTCTTCCACAGAAGCTGGGCTTTCCCCAGATACCCTGATTCCCAGCCCAGGTAATCATTGAGCCAGGGACAGAATTGGTCTGAAGTCTGAGACAGCAGTGATTCAAATGGAATCGGTCTGAAGTGTGAAGCTAGGGCAGAGATGAGTGGGTAAACAGGGATTCAGCAGCGGGTCACAAGGTCCCAGAGTCACATTTCAATGGGTGAGGAGAGGTGAGGAACTCTAAGACACATGCCAAGGGATGATGGACCAAGGGGGTGACAGGAGGAATTGTAGGCACTTGGGAAACCCAGAGCCACCGTAAGCCTGTAGGGTATCTTTGTGCAAATCTGAAAAAGGTGTTCTTACTCCCGCCCAAACACAGAGGTGTTAGGGCGCAGTTGTGTGCGTTAGCATGGCGAGTGGAGTTCCAACTCGCATTCCCCCTTTCAGTGGGCACCTTCCAGAGCCACAGAGTGGCCCTGGGGAGTCCCAGGGCAGTAGAGGTAGCCCCATTTCTGTTCTCCTCCCCAGAAGAGACCAGCAGACCCTATGAAGGGGGGGCTGGTAAACTTGTACACCCCCAATACCCCATTCCAGGAGGCAGGGCAGACACAGTGGTAGAATTTAGGCTGCCATTGTTTTCAGAGTCTGGTGGCCCTCAGAGCGGTGCCCTGCAAGGGTTCTACTGGGAAAGGAAGACCTTGGGGCCACGTCCCAGAACTAGCAAGAATGAAGAAGGTGTAGGGCTCCAGCCTAATGCTGGGGTCCCCTGGCTGCTGGGAGCCAAGAATAAGGGAGCCAGGCTCGCAGATCTCCATGTCATTACTTTTGGTGTCCCCCTTCCCCGGCTCAGCCCACCCTCCTTGCGACCCAAGCCCCACACCGCCAGCTCCTCAGATTCTCTTACTCTACAGCATTTCTGTCTCTCTGGACTCAGCATCGGCTCCGCTCGCATCCGGTCAGTGCTTGTGGATTAAACGCACAGACCCATTCTCTCTGTGGATGGCATTGCATGATATTTACATACTACAAAATCAACTATAAATACAGATCACGTACGTTATGTTGTAGTAGAGTAATTTCAAATGTATTATAAAGCAATAGGGACAGAGATGGCCTTAAACTCGTTGAAATGCAGCATCTTCTCTTTCCAGAGAAGGAAACTGATACCCAAGTAGGGAAGCGTCTTAGCGAGGGTCATGCAGCTGGTGAGTGGCAGAGCTTGGACAGAGAGCTGGGGTGACAGCAAGACGGGGAGTGGAGTCCGGGCCTGGCACGCAGGGAGAAGACTCACTAGTGTTCCACGCCGGGCCCTTGCCCGTGTATCGGGT
The DNA here is from genome assembly GCF_002288905.1 of Enhydra lutris kenyoni. NCBI lineage: Eukaryota > Metazoa > Chordata > Mammalia > Carnivora > Mustelidae > Enhydra > Enhydra lutris. The sequence goes on along the minus strand of NW_019154140.1, from coordinate 9,868,813 downwards.
GACTGAAGTACAGAAGCACAAGGGACGGTGCTGAGTATGAAATAATAGAAAATGCATATTGGTTTCTGCCCCCAGTTCTTGGCACAGAGCTCTTAAAACCTTATCATTTCTGGAGCCGGAGAAGCAACTGACACACTTCTCCTAAATCCCTTGGAATTTCCCAGGTGATTGGAGCATGTTTTGTTTCTAATGAGGTGACTCTGGTAGGTCCTGGAGGGCTCCTGGATGGGGGGTGGTCACCAGAGAGACCGAGCCACGATTAGAAGCTGGGATCTTTCGGCTCCACCCCCATCCTCTAGAGCGGGGAGCTGGGCTGGAAATGGAGTTAATAATTGATCGTGGCTAAGTGATGAAGCCTCCATAAAAATCCCCAAAGTACAGGTTCGTAGAGCTTCCAGGCTGTGAACACATTCACCTCCTGGGAGGGGGGCACACCTCAAATCTGTGGGGACATTAGCTGCACATGGCTAGTGGACAGGCTCTTCCAGACCTTACCCTGTACAGCTCTTCATCTGGCTGTTCCTTTGTATCCTTCAAAATATCCTTCAATAAATTGGCGATAGTAAGTAAACTGCTTTCCCAGTTCTAGGAGCTACTCTAGCAAATTAGCAAACCTGAAAGAGGAGATCATGGGAACCTCTGGTTTATAGCCGAGTTGGACAGAAGTTGTGGGTAACCTGGGGACCCACTACTCGACCAGTGGCATCTGAGGTGTGTGTTGGGAACGGGGGGTGGGGGCAGTCCTGTGGGACTGAGCCCTTAACCATGGTGTCTGTGCTAACTCCAGGCATTCCGAATTGTTGTTGTGGAAAACCCGCACATCTAGTGTCAGGAGCATTGCGACTTTGAATAGAAAAACAGAAGAGTTTTCCCTACAACATGCTTCGTACTGGCCAGAAAGTAGCCTCTCTTCTCTGTCATGTGAATCTCAAGAGAAAAGGGGGAAGCTGCCCTCCAATAAAATGGTAGGTGGGGTGGGGAGGGTGTTCCCTGAAACATGAAGACATCCCTCAGAATCTGGGCACAGATTTTCTAAATTTCAAAATATTTCTTGAGCTTGCCATTGACCTGCACCTGCACTGTGCTCAAACTGCGGGTAAAACACTGACCGCTATCAGCTTCTCCAGCCTGGAGAAAAGTTGTGCTTTTTGGTAAAGTTTCTGTTCAAGTCCTGGGGGCTAATGCAGGATCTGGGATACCCCTACCTGTTTTGGAGGAGGTGATCAGTCCAGTGGTATCACTGAGCCAGAGATCCTGCAGTCCTGCCCACGGAGGCTCAACCATCTCAACTGGACCAAAACCAAGAGGTCCCAAACCATGACCCACACAGCAAATGGGCACGCGCGCCCCCTGCTGGGGGCATATCAGTTGGTTGGGGAAAGCAGTTGTATCAAGAGTCTTAAAAATTGCAAGTATGCCTGGGGGCGCTCAGTGGGTTAAGCCTCTGCCTTCAGCTCAGGTCGTGATCTTGGGGTCCTGGGATAGAGCCCCGCGATTGAGCCCCGCATTGGGCTCTCTGCTCAGCGGGAACCGTCCCTCTCTCTCTGCCTACTTGTGATCTCTCTCTGTCAAATAAATAAATAAATTTTAAAATATTTAATTTATTTATTTGACAGAGAGAGATCACAAGTAGGCAGAGAGAAAAGGGGAAGCAGGTTCCCCGCCGAGCAGAGAGGCTGATCCCAGGACACTGAGACCACCACCCGAGCCAAAGGCAGAGGCCTAACCCACTGAGCCACCCAGGCGCCCCAAATAAATAAAATCTTTAAAAAAAAAAAAAAGAGTCTTACAAATCGCTATACCCTTTAAGCTAATAATTTCCTTTGCCAAATCTATTCTAAACAAATAATGTGACATACAGAAAAAATTATGCAAAAGATGTATGTCACAGCTTTTATCAAAGCTTTTATCAAAGCTTATAATATTAGGTAAAAAATTAACAACGTATTTGTCTAGCAGTAGGGAAATAGTTACATAATCATAAATATATCTGTGGTAGGGGATTATCCAGATTATCCAGTCATCAATGATGTTTGCAGTGACTTTCTCATTACGTGATAGTGGTAAAAACAAAACAAAACAAAACCAAAAACAAAAACAGGTTCAAATTGTACATACAGCATGATTTTAGTAGTATGAAAAGAACCATGCTCAGAAAAGACTGGAAGAAGATATAACAATGTTAGCAATGGTTCCCTTCAGTGGCAGAGTTATGGATTTATTGAGTTTTTGTCTTTTCATCCTCGTTCATTTTATTTGTCTTTTCATACTATTGCACTTGATTGTAGTGAGCAGAATCATCAGATGGCCCTTGGGATTCCCGCCCCCGGTATCCACATTTTTGTACAATCCCCTGTCCTTGAGTGTGGGTAGAAGCCGTGAGATTAGGGGCAAGTGATTCTGACCAATGAACTATGGCAAAAGTGAGGGGATGTCACTCTGTGATTATGTGACATTACACAGTGAAGTTTAAGAATTGCTCAGATGTATTTAAAGTTGACTAATCAGTTGGCTTTAAGGTAATCAGAAGGGAAGTTGCTCTGGGTGGGCCTGACCTAATCAGGTCAGCTCTTTCAAAGCAGGTCTAGAGGGATGAGCTGCTTTCCTGCAGGCCTTGAAGGCGCAGTGCATCATGTTGTGAAGTGCCTGTGGAGATGAGTAGCCTCCAGGAGCTGAGGGCCACCATGAACAGCAAGGGACTCGATTCTCCCAACCATTTGAATGATCTTGGAGGAAGAAGATCTTGGAGGAGGAGCTGAGCCTCAGATGAGACAGAAACCTTGACCAACACTCCAGTTACAGCCTGTGGAGGCCCTGAGCCGAGGACCAGACGGCTGTGCCCAGACTCCTGATCCACGGAAACTGAGTTAGGAAATGTTATTTAAGTCACTAAAGTTGTAGTGACTCGTTACACGGCAATTATAAGTGAATACATTTATACTCCTATGTGACTTTATCATTTTCTGTACCTTCTAAATATTCGGTACTAGCGTTGTCAAATGGGGCTTTCTGCAATGATGGAAATGCTATCCTCTGTGCTGTCCAACGCACTCGTTGTTGGCTGCGTATGGCTAGGGAGCACCTGAGAAGTGGGTGGTGTGACTGAGGGACTGAATTTTTAAATTTTTAATTTTAATTACGTTTAAATAGCCGCACATGGCAAATGGACAGCATCTTTGACAACACACTTCTGTGATTTCCTTTCATGGTATATTTTTAAGATCTGACTCATGAAACAAACTGCAGGTAAATGTCCACTCTGAAAAGACAGGGTGTGAAATTGTACGGACCTTGGCAGGAGGCAGCAAGGACAGCATTAACGGGCCCTAGAGCCCTGAATGTTCTCATCTCTAAAAAAGAAAATAAGAATAATTGCTCACAGGAAACTTTGAGGATCAAATAAGACGCCGTCTGCAAAGAGACTGCTGTGAAGAAGGACGCTGGGCCGATCGGTTCCCTCCAGTGCAGGACAAGCCGAGTGGAAGAAGAGCTGCTCTCTGGGGAACTCAAACTCTTTCTGACCCAGATGGCCCAAGCAAAGGAGAAAGGAAGGACAGGCTCTGTTCCTGCCGTGGATCCCCAGGGGCGGTTCTTGTGTGCTTCTGCTCATTCCAGCCCAGACATACCTGGGCTTCCCATCCTAAGGCACTGGCAGAAATCCTTCTTTCTGGATTCACTCTTCTGGCTGAGTGCAAGGGAGTTTGGGCCCTTCCCTAAATGGAATCATGCCACTCCAAGGTAGCTCGTGGCTCTGGGAACCTGGGGTCTGGGTGGTAAGAATGCCTTCCTATGAATATGCCCAGCCTCCCTGGGTGGGGAGACAGAATACAGAGTAGTAAAAAGCATGTTTAGTGTTATGAAATAATTTCATATCTGGATAAGAAGCGTCAGTTTAAAAGGCTTAAGAAAGGCTCCTCCAGAGGTTCTGGGTGATAGATCAATGAAGCAGAACGAGAAAAGTGCTTCAGAGTCATATCTGACACCTAATAGCTGGGCGATCTTGGGGAAATTACTAAGCATCTTGGAGTTTCGGTTTCTTTATCTATAAAATAGGAATAATTATTCCTACTATACAGTGCACCCGAAGGTATGTTTCACTTGAAACTGCCTACAGCCCAACAGCATCCATCTACCTCACCCAGCTCTGATTCTCCCGTGAGGCCGAGAGCAGGAGGTAGAGGAGAGGGGAGCTGGAGGCAGGAGAGGGCCCTGCTGGGCTTGCACTGTGAAGATCCACGGGAGCAGGAACCAAGTGAGACCTGGAGCTGGGGGTGAAGAGGATGAGGCCCCGTGGTGTTCTCAGAGACAGGACAGCCCTTGGCATGTTTGCCCCGTGTGAGGGGAGCCATGGGTGGGGAGAATGAGGTTGGCGGTGTGGGGAGGGGTGGTGCTGGAGGAGAAGGGGGTGGGCAGGACAAGACTGGAACCAGGTAAATGGACATGCTGGACCAGTGTGGTCAGAACAATGCACAGTGATGTGATTTTGAGGGGCGCCCGGGTGGCTCAGTTGTTAAGCGTCTGCCTTCAGTTCAGGTCATGATCCCAGTGTCCCGGGATCAAATCCCAGGTTAGGCTCCCTGCTCAGCAGGAAGCCTGCTTCTCTCTCTCCTACTCCCCATGCTTGTGTTCCCTCTCTTGCTGTCTCTCTCTCTGCCAAATAAATAAATAAAATCTTTTTAAAAAAAATGATGTGGATTTCAGCATGAATGTGCTTTGGACTCAGAAAGACCTAGGTCAGAATCCTAGCTCTGCCATCTACAGGTTATACGTCATCAGGCAAATCACTTACCTTTCTTAACCTCAGTTTCCAGACCTGTAAAAAAGGAATAACAATGCTTGCCTCAAAGAGCTGTTGTGAGAGTTCAATGAACAGTACATTTAAAGGACTTGGCCCAGCATTTGACATATGCTAAGCACTCAAGGTGTGATAGCTTCTTACGTTAGGGATACTTCACGAGCCCTGACGCCAGCTCTACCCATCCCTCCCGCTAGGAGCAACTCCCACTCGTGGCCTCTGCTGCCTGCATGACCTTGATATTGCACATCACTGGTCGGACCAGGGTCAGGAATTGGTAGTAGAGGGCAACGTGTTCCATCCTCTTCTTTGGGGGGGACATGGGCTTCCAGTCAGTTGCCACCTTGTAACGAACTCTCTTCTTCTGGCACACTGGAAGAGCCAAAGCAATCAGCCAGCTTTGGGAATCCATCGGCAGAGGGTGCCTTGATGCTGGGAGAAAAGGCTCCTTAGCCCGGCTCAGGATGGACAGCTCAGCATTGCTGCCCTGAGGGCCCCGGTGGGCCAAGCACGTTGGGGGGGTGGCCCGGTGCAGCACAGATGGGCACAGCATGTCGGCGGCAGGTGACGGAGGCAGCAGCGGTGGCAGGGTCTCGCGCAGCAGTAGGCATGGCACAGAGAGCTGGAACCAGGGCGTGGGATACAGAGGTTAACACTGAGGTCACCAAGTTCACAAGCAGACAGAAGTGGGCTCTGGGGCCTTTTAAGAGAGCCTGGAGGTCCTATCATAGCAGGTGGGGGGCAGGGGACAGTCAGGAAAGTCTCCTCTTATGTCATTCTGGAACCTGATTTTTTTTTAACCCAGACCTATGTAACCTGGGACCCACATAACCCAAAGATGCAGCGGGGACCCCCAGTGCTGAGGCCCCAGCCTCATGCTCGGCCTCAGAAGCAGACAACCGCCTCCCACTCACTTTTCCCTGCACCGTTCCCTCCGTCTACTCAACTCAGACATCTGTTCCCCACCCACTCCTTCACCACCACCCTCCCATCGCTCAGCCTCCTCCCAGGTAACATCGTCTGTCTGCAGCTCGCGCCCTGTCCCTGTGGCAGCATCACAGGTCCTCGTGTCCACCCTCCCACACCTGCAGCTCTCCTGCACATGGCCCCCCTGCACCCAGCGCTGGGCAGCAACCACCCTCCCGCCCCGCCACAGCTCCTGGGGCAGCGAGTTTCAGTCTTGGGCAGCTTTCCCTCTAAGTCCTATCACTGAGCCCAAATCGGCCTCCTTGGAAGAGAGGTTGTCCTGCTCGTGTCCTCTGAAGCTCAGTCAGGCACGTCCTCTTTGTCCCACACGACAGCTTTTCTCTCAGACATGTGACGTTAGAGAGGTGTTCACTCAGCCTGCGTCCCCCTGCCCGCAGTCAGTGACTTCTGTTCCTTCAGTTCATCTCCCTGGTCTGCCCTTCCTCCGTCACCACTGCCCTGGCCCTGGTCCGGAGCCTCAGCGCCTCAGGCCTGGAGCCCTTCCTTGCCGCCGAAGCAGGCAGGACGAAGTCCTCCGCACCACAGCACACGCGCATTCACCTCCTGATAGGAAGCCTATAGGAAGCCCTCGCTCCTTACTCCGGGCATTTACGGTCTTCTTGCCTGTGTCTCCAATTTTCCGTACAATTGCTTCCATACACAAAACCCTTCACTGAAGCAGACCAGCCAAATTCGCCATCTGCAGAACGTTCCATCAGTACTCCTGCCTCTGGGATCCAGTCTACACCCTCTTCTTTCCCTCTTCCAACACGGTCCCATCTTTGGAGGCACCCCGGCCTCCAAGGCTCTGCAAGGGTGCCTTCCTTGTCCCACAGAACCCATGGTCCTCATCACTGTGCTTTACATGGGCTGCCTTGTTTTCTAGACGGGGCCAATCGTAGATCCTCTGAGAACTTTTATTTCCCACACAACTTTCCTAGGACAATGATGAGATAAGCCCAGCTGCCAGTCTCCCCGAGCCTCTTTCCCATGTATTCCATGTATTCCAATGTCCCTCTCAGGGGCATGCTTTGGGCATCTCTGTTTTCTAGCAGCGTCTGAAGAGGGCACGATCCTATCCTTGGGACCGGGTACACGGAAACCACAGCTTGCCTGCGCCAAATGCAGACAAGGGGCTGCCGGAAACTCCAACCAGACGATCTTACCACCAGCAGCTGTTTACGCCAGTTCCTGGTAGAGTTGATCAGTTCCGACCCTTCACATCTTTACAACGCACCCTGTAAACTTTCCTGGGATTGCCCAGGAGTGGTTACAAATGACCTTGGTCATTCATTTAAAAAAACTTGTGTCCCTGGCCACGTTGAGGCACCCTTGCCGGAACACTGAGTTCATCTTCTCAACCGCCATTTACAAGTGATGTAACTGTTATGTTCTCTAATTTCCTATTTCTCGAATGCTTTTATTTTTCAGTAAGCCCGCTTACTTTTCTGTACTCATGAAGGTGTGTGTTTTAGATGTGGAGCCCATGGACAGGAGCCTTCTGCATCTGGCAGAGTGGAAACTGAGGGCACAAGGCTCAAAATCAGCGCTAGAATCATAGAGCCCGAAGTTACTAGAAAACTTTTGATTTTGCTAGATAGTCGAGACCTGGGCATCTTCTCTTTATCCACTGTGTCTATTAAGGAAATCGGGTGATTATAATTCATTCTGTAAGTTCTGGGTGGGGGGGAGGCATTGGAGACTATGGTAATAATAAAGACATAGCCATTACCCTCAGGGGCTTGGGAATATCCTGGTCACTCTTGTCTCTCCTCTCTGGACCTAGGGAGTTTGTACCCAAACAAGACTGATCAAGCATTTTGATCACTGGGCAAATACCCCAAAACCCCAGATGAAAGGCTCAGGTGGGAGCTGGACTAGAGAACAAGGCTTAGGCCAGGAAGCCCAGTGAAGCCTCTTTCTTCCTAGGAGTTAATACCTATAAACACCCCAGACAAAGGTTACAGTGCTGGGACTCCTTTACCCTTGGCCCAGGACCCCATTCTACCACCAAGCTGCCCAGCCAAGGCCTGGAGGAGCAAGTAGAGAGAGGGCTGGCCTCCCCCTGCTTGGGAATTCATTTGGCCCTCCCCACTGGCCCTATGAAGTGGGTGGCATTATGGCTGCCATTCTGCAGCTAAGAGACTGAGGCACAGATGAAGCAAGTTGCCCAAGGTCACACAGCTCTCAAGGTGGAGCTGGGGCTTGAACCCAGGCAGCCTTGTTCCTCCTTTAGCTGTGTGGACACTGCTGCTTGATAAGAGCCTCAGTCACACCCCCTTAGCCTCCTGCCAGCAGCTCTGTGCTTCCCCCCATCCATGAGCAGCAGACCAGCGAGACCGTGGGGACTGTGCTCGGCTAGGGACATCTGGGGCAGTGGGGAAGAAGGGAGTGGTGCACTAGCTTGCACTTTTTTTCTTGCAAACGTGTGCCTGTGTGTCCTTGTTATGAAACACAACCATGGGGTACAAGGGGTGAATTTGTGGCCAGGTCTGTAACCTAGGGATCAGCCTCTGGACATCACTAAAATGTCCAACATGTCAATTCCTGTGTCTCCATGGCCCTTGTCTCCTTCTAAGAGGGACTGACAAGTCACAGTCTCCACTAAAGGGACACCCCTTTTCTGCCATACTTTTTTACTGCTTGCATTTCACGCCCTCCCGGTTGGCCCAGGCATGGCTCCAGACCGAGAGGCCCCCGATCGATAAGCCGGTCAGGGACCTATAATGTTGCCAGCCAAGGGACCAATCATGTTCTCGAACTTGGGAATCCGATTTTGGAACCAGAGAGGCAGTGAGGGTGAATGAATGCGTAGGTGGCTAATGCTGTGGCAGGTCAGGCACAGAGACACTAATGTGGCCAAAGGGCTACGGCATGGAAGAACATTTACACGGTCAAGGCTGAGGAGCAGCTGGCCGGAAGTGGCTCAGACACTGAAGAACAGAGTCAGGCCAAGGGGATGCAGCGTTTTCAGTGGGTCCTTGACCCTGCCTGTGTGTAGGAACCGACCGGAGACAATGTAACAGATATTAGTGCCCGCACTTGTCCGCAGAGACTTGATTTAGTTGGTGTAGAGTGGGGATCAGGCACCAGCAGGTTCAAAATCTCCCTTGAATGAAGCTCTGGACAAGGTGGGTGGAGAACCACTGACCTTTGGCGAGGTTCTGGCTTCCTGCTGCGCTCGGGGCCGCTGGTTCGGCTGCTCCTGTGTCTGCAGCCCACACCTGGGATATTTAATCACTTCTAGCTCCTGCCTTATTCCCTGCTAGCAGAATCCTAGTTCTGTACAAGAATTAGAGCACCAGTACAGTCAGGGAAGATGGACCCACCCCCAAGAACAAAACCTCATTGATCCAAGCCAAACAAGGTCATCCCATCCCTGTTTCCCCATGTTACAGACGGGAAGGTGGCTCAGTTCTCCACTGACATGGCCGGGTTGGGGGTGGGAGGTTCTCTGGGAATAATTTTCCCCTTTAAAAGAGAGAGAAACTGGAGAAATGCCCTTCTCTCTTCCTGCATTCGGCTGATGTGATGCCTGGAGCTTCTGGAGCCATCTCGTGACAGCTAGGAGGGGAAAACCCAGGGAGCTGCATAAACTGTGACCAGAGTCCTGGAGTCCTGATGTGGTGATGGCTGCCGAACTTACTGCTCCAGGAACCTCTCCCTCCAGATGCCTCGCTGCTTAACTGTGTGCTCACTGCACGCCAGGTACCATTCTAAGTACTTTCCACCTATTGTTTAATGGGATCCTTCAGAGCCCCAAGGCCAGTCCTCTGGACGTGAGAGTGCTCAGTGCTCCCCCACATCAGAACCAGCCCGTGCCCGCATGAACAGCCTTCCCATCCACTACCGCCAACTAAATACAACCTAAGCATGTTTTTCTGAGACAAAGCGGCATTTCATGTCTACGATCAGGATATTTGAAAAAATAGCCCAAAGATAACAAAAGTCCTCAGAGCTAGTGAGTTCTAGGTCTACAGCCCAGCTGGGCCTGGTTCTCCTTGATAAAATATCCACACTGCGGTCCATGTTCAGGGTGTTTTTGGGTGATGACTTTCTAGGAACCCCATGAGGCTTGCTGACTGCCTCTCCCTGCGCCCCTGCCTTCCCCCGCTCACTGGCCTCTTCACTCTTATTCCATTCCCTCTCTCTTCCCCTTTTCTCCAACCCTCCAAGAGACGGATTTGGGAAGAAGATAAATAGGCAACCCCCCCAGCCCCGCCAAACCCAAACCTGGCTGAGCAATTTTTAAATTCTAGATTTTTTTTTTTGAGGGAGGAGTAACTTTTTTTAAAGTTTATTTTTAAGTCATCTCTACATCCAGCATGGGGCTTGTACTCATGACCCTGAGATGAAGAGTCACATGCTCTCCCAACTGAGCCAGCCAGGGGCCCCTGAAATTTGGGCTTCTAGGCAGTAGAGAGTCCTTCAGTGTTAGCAATGGCTCTCAATAGTCTGGTTGTATCTCCAAAATGGGCTCTTTTCCTGCTGTCCTGCACCCCCACCCAGATAGACATCTATGCAGTCCCTCTCTTTGGCAAGGACTGTGCAGCGCAGCACACGTGCCCCTCTCAGGGCAAGCCCAGCGGACAGCCCACTCCTCCTCCCAACTGTCTTCATGACTCCTCTTCACTCTTCGTCCACGTTCTGAAACTGATGCGCATTGGCTCGGCCCCTTGGTTCAGGCTCAAAAAATACCACAGGTGTGAACAGTTTACACAGACTTTATTTGTCCCCCTTGAGCACAGGAAGGTCTGGGCAGGCAGAGGCACCGCAGTCACCTCCCCTGGTTCGCAGACGCGGACCGTGAGACTCGGTGGCAAGGGAGAAGGTCCTGTTCCTACCACAGATTGCTATGGGATTCTCACAACACGTTTGTTTTCGGTTCTATTTACACCGTGAAGTGTGGAGAGGGTACATTTCTTACACTAAAAATATATATTTTGGAATCTCTAAAACAAAAATATCTCTATCTCTACATGAGACCTACTAGAAAGAAGAACATAGAAAACCAGGGAAATGTACCAGCACCTCAAGCTGCCCCCTTCTGTGGGAAGGTGCTCTGCTCTCCACCTGACGCCTTTAGCTTCGGGCAGCCATAGCTCACCAATCACACAGACAGACACAGATCCACGTGAGGGAGGCTTATCATCTTGGAGGAGTGAATATGGGAGGAAGGAGTAGGGAGGAGGGTTTTGGCCTCTTTTGCAAAAGGAGTAATTGCACATTCAGTTTGGTACTTCTGTCTCCTACATTGTTGCGTGTGTGAGAACCTGCCCGCTGGCGTCAGTCGTGAACCTGCTAAGAGAAGCCCAAGATCTGCTGATGTCTGTGGGGCGTGGAAGAGTGCCCCGAGGAGGGGGGGGGGTCTGTCTCTCTCAGAAAATGTCAATGCTATCAGCTAGAAGAAAAAGTTCTGTGTTCTCCAATGCTGAAAGTGGGTTAGGCTTAAGAAAAATGCTATCTTTTCTTTTCAGAAGATCAGAAACCATTCCATTCCCTATGAGCAGAATGTCCTAAAGGAATTATGCCTGTGGATGAATCATTCTGCTTTCTGACTTTTCCTGTTGAAGAGATCCACATAACGCTCCTTTTCCTTTCTCATGCTTCACGTGGGGATATGGACCCTTCACACCTCTTTCGGTTACGAAAATTAGCCTCCTTTCCAGTAAAGAAGTGTTAACTGAGTCAACTGCCCATTCTCTACAATTAAGGTACGAGAACAAGGGCACCAAATCAAAAGAATCAAAAAGAACAGGTTTGATAGAAAAAGCACTTTGATTTGCTTTTGGGGTCTCTTTTCCTGTTGACCCTGAAATATGGATGAGCTTGGGACTTGAGAATCCTTAGTCCCTCACACCAAGTCAGGAATAATCACCAAAAAGTCCCCTTCCCAAGGAGCCCCAGAACCGTCCAGCCTCCTCACCCCTCTCACACCCCTGACTGGTGGTGATTTTGAGGAGACCTGATCAAGAACAGTCAGTTCTCCAAGGAGAACGTGAAAGGCCAGGCAGAAAGGAGAAGAAAGACTGCCGGAGGAAGCTGAGTCAGTAAAAGGGGCGGAACTTGGAGGAGGTCTCATTTGGCCGGTCGGGGCCCGCAGGAAGGATTTTTACGTCATGCAGGTCTGACAGCTGCAGCCCAAAGAAAGTCAGGAAGGCTGAGAACATTCAATGCAGCGTTCCTGAATGTCCTGCCAGGATGTGGCTTGGAAACCTGAGAAGTCTGAAGAAAATGCAGTGACAAACAGAAAGATTGCTTTAAAGTCCTGGGAGGAGGTGCAAATACTGTTGCAGAAAAAGACATTTAGAGAAGCTGATACAGTAGCAGAGAGAACAGAGCGGATGGGACTTCTGATGCCAGTTAAAAGGAAAGCGGGAGCCCAGGGGTCACACCTTCTCCTATGCCTCAGGAAAACGTAGAGACTCAGGACATGGACAGTGAAGTCGATAGAGAAGATGCAGGGAGAACTGCTGATTCCTCCACTAAGAGGGAAGTCTAGAGATATGAGTAAGTCGAAAATTAAGTAAAAGTGGGAAATATCTTCTTTGGATGACCAGAAAGCACAGATTCCTAAAATCAGAGACCTCTTGAAAGTCACAGTTGTCATAGCCTAAGATGTCAGTCCCGCCTGAGACTTTTGAGCATTTACCAGATTTTTATCAAACATTTATGACTAGTTTAAAAGCCAGTTGCATCCCAAACAAAGAGAAAGAGCAACTATTCATGTCATCTTTTGGAATAAATGGTTCCTTACTTCTCTATTCCAAAGGCAAATTTCTATCACTAAGGAGGTGCAGACAGGAGCCGTACACATAAAGACCAGATCTCCTGATGATCCCATCATCAGAAGTTGGAAATCACATATCGTCACAAAGGGCTAGTCTGGGTTTTATGCAACTGAACAGATCTGGCAAGTTCATGGTATACCACTGGTCTCCCCCTTCTCTCTGGACCAACTCTTCCCCTCAAAGTCATGAGCTAGAAGTAACCCAACCACCCCACAATGCCCACTCTTACCACTAGAACCAAGTTTTCACCTACTATCACTTTCTTAACCTCCTGGCCTCCTTCCCTTCCTACCTTGACGCAACCAGCCCGTCAGGGCACTGGCCTGCCAACATTCCCGCAATCTCTACCCCTAAGTCAGTTTCCTCTTAACATTGAGTTTAAACACCTTTTCCTATAGACTAATCTGCCTATATTTGTCGTCAAGCTAATCTATCAGAGAACTCTAAGAAACTCTAGTTAGGAGAACGATGGTATTTTTTAATGTCCCCCCAGCTTATGTACACAAAGCTATTTAATAGCAGCAAGGACATCTATGGACACAGTTGCATTTGTCGATGATCATACATGCACACACACACACACACACACACACACTCACAGTTCCCTACCCCAAACACTGCCCAGCTTGCCTCTGCCACCGTGGCCACCAGCCGTGAACGAGGAAGCATTCGGGTAGGGCTGAGAGTTGGTAAAAGAGAAACAAGAAGAGTAGGGGATGGTTTCCACCACTGAGATGCAGCAGAAACGAGGCTCGCTATTGTTTGAGAAAAGACATAATGGCCTTAACAGATTGGCCCGGACTTCCAAAGTAAATAACATTCCTAAGGCTCAGAAACCTGGAGGGTCTGGTTCTGGAAGGTCCAGATGTACACATGTGGTCCAGTGATTGGCTGCACACAGTTAACAAAGACAGGTTTTCTGTTCTCGAGAGGCCTAGCGTATATAAGGCATCAGGAGACACCGATCATTAGGAGATTTTTCTGAGTGATATTGTCACCTAACTTGTTGTATGATAGGCTTTTCTGCGCCACATTCCTCACAGCTGTGCTGAGGCTCAGGGAACAGGAGAAGCGGTCACCAACCTGCCTCCACAAGGGTGGCCAGAAATGATAGGAGGGGCAGGTTGGAGGAGGAAAGCAGGAGTGCTCTCAGGGAACAAGGAAGACGAAGAAAGAGGCAAGCTCAAGGAAGCAGCTGAAGAGAGACAGGGCAAGTCAGCAGGAAAGCTTTTCCCACTGACAGGTTGCCTTTTGATTTTTCTACATTAGGTAGGTAAATGGGTACAATCATTACATTTCGCCCAAAGTGATAAAATGTGAAGCTTTGGCTCGCAGAGATTTTAATGCCCATATAGTTCAAAGATGCATGCCTGTTCCTGTCTGCACCATATAAAGGGAAGCCAAGGCTATCCCTGAAACAGCCTTGTGAGCAGAAATCAGGCAAGCCAGGAACAATACCACAATTTCAAGGGATGTGGTTTTAACGTTTGAAAGCAACATGGCGCCTGCCTGTTTACAGCCGGCATCCGTTCTGAGTGGTTGGCGTCCATCCTGTGCCAGCCATTCAGTAGTCTGACAACCGTCTGCGTATTGAAATAGGCGTGGTTCTGGGGGATGGGGCGATGTTAAAGAAATGCAGGATTCCTTCAATTTCAAAGGACTTCAGAGTAAGACTAGACTACACTGATGTATTTTAAGAGTCGAAGGAATGCAAAATTCCACAAAGTTTTGTCACCAACTCTTCACCTACAAAAGGAGAGCAACCCGTAGGAACATACCACTGCACAAAGATTTTCCAGGATGGAAAACTGATGTGATCGAATTCCCTGGGTACCAACACGCTGACTTGTCACGTTCTGCGCACAAAAGAAAGAAAGACCTAGACGCACTGGAGACCAAACCCTTGATATTCATCACATTAGAGAAGAGAAAAAACTATAAATATAGTTTTCAACTAAATACCAAAATTAATTTCACCACTTACGGTTCTCAGTGTGGCTTTTTACATCTGAGAGCCAAAACACTTGTCAATCAAAAGAAATTCACAATGATGAAGAAACCACCCGGTTGAAGGTGGTTTGGGTCCATTGAGTTGAGGATGGTTTGCTACTAAGGCAGCTAAGGAGATATTACGTAAGCATTTGGATCTCTCCTGGAGTAGAATCAGAATGTATCCTTAAGAGACAGCAGCAAAATATGGATGTTTCCACAACATGTCCAATAAAAACACTTTATCTCCCTTTCTACTCACAAACAACTATTATCAAATCTTTCTCAGATGTCTAGAAAGCAGACACTAGGACAAATCTTCGGGCTAGGAAGCCCTTCCTGGTGTCTAAACCAACTCCTTCTGGAACAACTGAAGCTCATTCTCTTAATCCATCCTCAATGAAACCAAGAGAAGCTGCCTGTCCTCGCTTATCATTACTGATCTTCCCCCGAGCTTTCTCCTGTCTGAGCTGAACAACTCCAGTGTCCCTCATGGACCTGTCATCACCCACCGTTCTTGCCGAGTTATGCAGGCTGCTGCTAGAAAGCGACACAGACATGTCCGGGGCAGAGGCATCTTCTGGCCGTGGTGGTGGGCCCTGCCAATGCCCAGGTCACTGACCCTCCTAGTGGTGGACATCCCCGACAGCCTCTGGGGCTGACCAGCCTCCCCCGGAGGAGGCATCAAACAAAGGCCCAGGACTGCCTCGGAGCCTACAGATTCTACGGGACTGGAGAGCCTTCCCTTTTCTCTCTGCTCTCCTCTGACTCCCCGGCCCCATCCTTCAGGAAGAGGGAGCCCATCGAAGGAATCCTCAGGGGCAGGGTGGATCCATATGGCTCTGCAAGCCAGCAGAGAGTTTCAGAGAAAATGTCTGGAAGATGGGAAGCTGGGTCTTCACGGGTGGCAGTTCTGAAGAGAAAGAGAAAGGAAGAAGAGAAGTACCAGCAAGAGGTGGTCTTCTGCTTCCCCGTTCACATCTGGTGATGGGCTGCTGGTATGGGGATGGCTGGCTGCCCTCCAACGCACAGCACGGGTAACTGAATGCTTCAGCATGGCTTTGACGTGATGGCGGACAGGGCCAGACTTGGTCTTGCTTCTTCTCTGAGAGACTCACCATCTTCTCTGTAACCAGAACTTCCCTGAGGCACCTCACAGCCCAAAGTTTCCTTCCCAGCAAAGACTTTCAGTTGAAGAGACTGAATAAAAGTGTTACAATTAGACAAAAAGGGAACACATGATTCATTCCTGCTTTTAACACAATACTTTGAAGATGTCACCACAATTTGGATCTGGCTATATTTTAAGTTCATTTACAAGTAGACTAGTTCTCGACTAAAAATAACCACGTGCGTTATACATTTCGACAGCTGCCTGGATTTTCCTCTGAAGGAAACAAGATTCTATATTTCACTCACATTCAGCACAGATTTATTTTAACCCATTCGATGAAGAAACAGCCTACCACTACCACCCACTGGTGACTTTTCAAAGTACTTTAGCTCCTCCTCAGAACACTCGTTTGAGTGAGGCAGTCAGTCATTATTATCCCCATTTTAATGCTGAATAAACTGAGTCCCAGAAACAACAGCCTGCCAGTCTATACAAGGAATGAATGACTAGACCAAGTACCCTAATTCCTAGCCTACTGCTTTTTTTTCCTTAACTAGATAAGTTGCCTTTAGTATAGACCTAAGATTTTGCTTTTAGTTTCCTGACTTCTTAAATTAAAGTGGTGTTTGGACTAAATTATTCAAGTAATTTGGGTGCATAGCCTACCTCCATGAAGGCAAAGATGCCTCAAGTCCTTCCATTTTCTTCAGTAACCTGATGAAAATTGATCTATCTATTGGCAAATGATATACAGAATTTCGTTTCTCAAATAAGAAAACTGTGATAATATTTCAAAACCTTTTCTTCGCAATAATTCTCATTATGGAATGAGTTAAATGTCTGTATCAATACTATTGACACTCTCTGTACATTTTAGCCATTTTCCAGTTTGCACAGTTCCAGTAACCAGGGAGATTTTGAAATGGGAACTTTTAATGGTTATTTTTTTTCTTTTCTTTTCTTTTTTTTTCTTTTTTTTTTTTTTGAAAGAGAGAGTACATGCACAAGCTGGGGGACGGGCAGAGGGAGAGGGAGAGAGAGAGAATCCTAAACAGGTTCTCCGGGCTGTGCGGAGCTGACCTCACCACCCTGAGCTCATGACCTGAGCTGAAATCTAGAGTCGGAAGGTTAGCTTTAACCGACTGAGCCACCCAGGCGCCCCTGAAATGGAAACTTTTAGAAAGAGGATTAAGGTGACTAAATAGATAAAGCAAATTTACATTCCCCAGATAATCCCATCCTGACTTTGGGGCTGTGTAAATGGGCAGCTCCAGACAGCACATCTGTTCAAATAGTTAGAAAACCTGTTTTCCTTTTCTTAGGCTTCTAGCAAGTCTCATGGGGTTAGCAACAGTCCCGGAAGTGATATTTTTTAGACAATTCAATTTTGCAACTATGATATATTTCATTGTCAACATGATTGCTATTTTTAAAAGCCAGAAATAAATAAAAATCAGCAATTATAGTCTTCTTTACCTCTTTTCCTTTGTATTGCCAGAGTTCATACTGAGAGCTTTCCAGACCGTGGTTTTCGGCATCTCATCAGATATATTAATCTCAGAGGGGTCACATCTGAAATCAATGCTCAGGACAGTAAATGGAGGACATACAAATATAAGACACATCTCCATCTGTAATGATCACCAGGCCACTGGATGGGAGAGAGTCAGTCTGAGGGACCTCAGCTGACAGCTCTCGGCAGTGCCAGGAGCCAGGTGGTTGGGAGTATAGCGAGGCGAGGTGGCCCATGAGGGGCAGCTGAGGATGGGGCTGGGGTGCCAAGTGTGGGCAGCTCTGCCCCCACAATTGTGCCCCTTCAAAGACCCCTCTGCGGGTGCTGGTGACAGCTTACGGAGCTACCACCTACTGAGTGTTCCCAGGTGCCAGGCTCACCATGTGCTCGCCAGGCTCACCAGGCATGGTGCTCATAAGCATTCTTCTTGTGTTTTCTCACTTACATGGCCAAATGGTTTCCATTTGTAGTTTACAAAGAATGCTTACAATCTATTATCTTGACTACCAAATCAGAGGTTATTCACATCCTCATTTTGAAAGGGCAGAACCCAAGGCTCCCAGAGTTAAGAGACCACCAAGGTCAAACGTCAGTAAGTGGAGAGTCAAGGCCTTGAATCCAGTCCTTGGTTGGTGTCCTAGCATCCCAGAGGACTGGGAAATTTTCTACCAGCCAGACGGTCTCATTTTAAAAGGCCGGAAAAGGAGGCAGCATCCCAGTAGAAAGGGAACATTGCTCCTACTTTGCTGCCAGAGAATTCAAAGTCTGCGGCTACTTCCTTGACAACTTATAGACAGCTTATTAAGGTCCAAAGATTCCATTTCTTGGGGTCGGTCACACACAAAAAGTCAAACTCATAGGAACAGAGGCTGGGGGGTGGGGGAAAAGGGGAGATGTGGATCAAAGGTTACAAACTTGTACTTGTAAGATGAATAAGTTCTTAAGATGTATAGACAGCATGACCACAGCTAACAGTAATATATTGTACACTTTAAGTCTGCTAAGAAAGTAGATCTCAAGTGTTCTCACCACACAAAAAAAGAACAGTAGCTATAGGAGGTAACGAATATGGTATTAGTTTGACTGTAACCATCATCTCACAATGTGTACCTATATTCAAAACATCACTTGTGCACCTTAAGTATATATTTTTATTTGTCAAAATAAATAAGTCTAATTTTTTAAAATACCAAAGATGTCCTTCATTTCCCCCTCAGTATAAACCACTATCGATTCAATGATTCGGCAATAATTATCCAGGATCTAGATGATCCAGACCCCCTCTCTCTTCCTTTTCTCCCCCGTCTCAGCCTCTGGGCTTCTTTCAGCTTATGTGTACTTCTTCCACAGTGGAAACAAAACACTGGGACCGAAGCCACAAATGGACCAATTCAGCATCCTGTGATCTGTGGTGAGCAGTAACTTTGCTGGAGGTGACCATGATCAGTGGCAGAAGTAAGGAATTTGGGGAACCCAAGTTCAGTTCTCCCTTGGCTCCTAGGACCCCAGATGCCATGAATCAAACTGGAGGGGCTGCCTCGTCCCTTCCCCAAAGTCTGGCCCAAGCATGTGAATTCCATGCCCCCAAGCTGAAGACCCTCTGGAAACAAAAAACAAAGGCCATATCCTAGTCATCTCTGGAAAATGGCAGAGAAAGGAGAGGGAGCGCTGACCTGAAGAATACAAAGACGAGGGCCTGACTCTTAAACTTCCTACTTAGCAGCGTTGTGACCTTGGGCAAATTACCTAAAATCCTCCAAGCCTCACTTTCCTCATTGTACAAACATGGATAATGAGACTTATATCAGAGAGTTATTGTAAACATTAAAGGAGACTACTTAAATCAAGCTTCTGACACCTTCCTAGCACGGAGAAGGCGCTCAGTACATAGGCTGCCTTACCTCCGTTCTTGTGATTCCTGGCACCTGGTGCGGTGCCTGGCTCATAGCAGGTGCTCAGGAAACCATGGGAGGTAAAGGTATTTTCCCAGATTGGAGCCGGAAGGCTGAATGTTAGCTCTTCATGCCAGCAGCTGTGTTTGTGACCACCCCCCACCATAACGCCACATGTTTACAGAATAACCGAAACAGTAATCTTCCTGGTGTGCAGGGAGTTTTTTTACCTGAAGCTGCTGTTCTTTCCAGGACTACTTAGTAACTTCCTGCTCTCCAAGGGGAACTTGTCTCCCCCCATTTCTAACATTTTCTCAGCCTCCTGCAAGAGAAGAAGACATTATTCTATCTTAGACCATGTAAAACTGTGAGTCTACACCACCCATATTTCTCTCCCCACAATTTCTACCTAATTCCTCTCATGTTTATTTTGAAAGAGTGCACTTATGTTCTTGCATAGATTTGGCTCATCGCCAAAAAAGACAACCAGATCTTTGTATCTACGGGATAGTATTTTTTTTTTTTAAAGAAAGAAAATGAATCTGAACAAACCTCTAGAGCCAACTACCAATTTACTAGAAATATAGAGGACAGAAGAACATGTTGTTAAGTGACACCAAGGGACACAGTAAAATCTAAATGGTGGAAAATCCTACAGGTCACAGACTTAGTTTCTTCAACAAAAAGAAAAAAAAAAAAGATACAAAGGGAACCCTGAAGAGATTTAAGAAACATATCAACCAGGGTGCCTGGGTGACTCAGTGGGTTAAAGCCTCTGCCTTCAGATCAGGTCATGATCCCAGGATCCTGGGATCAAGCCCTGCATCAGGCTGTCTCCTGAGCAGAGAGCCTGCTTCCTCCTTTCTCTCTCTGCCTGCCTCTCTGCCTACTTGTGATCTGTCTATCAAATAAACAAATAAAAAATCTTAAAAAAAAAGAAAAGAAACATATCAACCATTGTAATATATAGGTCTTACTTGGATCCTGATTCAAACAAACAGATTGTTTAAAAAAAATAATAATAATAAGGCAATCAAGGAAATAAGAATACTGACTATTCTTTCTACATTTGGATATGTTTGAATATTTCATAACAAAATGTTTTTTAAAAAGAAAATCCTCTCAAGTTAAAGAAAACAATTACAGAGAAAAAGAGTATGTACAAAGATGTTTAAAGTAGTATATTAGTAATAAATCCTAAAACTATAAATTTTAAAAAAGGAAGAAAGTTTAAATTAATTATGAGAAAATACTATAGAATATTATGCAGTCATTAAAACAATAAATGTGATTTTTTATTATATAGACACATAGAAATACAAAAGTGTCTTATGAAATCAAGTTGAGGGGGGAAATCAGAAAAAAAATACCTGCCCCTCAAATAAACAATCACTACACTTGTACAAAAACTATGTTAGGGACTTAAAGAGAACATAAAGTAATGAACATAAATATTGGATGCTGATATGAAATTTTGGGGTGAAGTCTTCATTATTTTTCTTTCATTTAGACTTCAAAATAACTTTATAAAGTAAAACATGTATTCACAAATACATGTTTACTTGAGAAATTCTGGAAAATAAGGAGTATGTTTACCACCCATCCCCAAATTAACATCCAAAATAGATGCTTTGATTCACCCCCCCTGCAAAACTGCTTACTGAACAGCACAACTACTCATCCAGTTGTTCACTCCAAAAATCTAAGACTCATCCTTGATTCCTCTCTTTCACCCACGCCCACTCTGCATTAGCAAAACCTGTCTGCTTGCTCTTTAGAGGAAGTCTCCGATCCTCTCCCTTAGCCTCAACCTCCTCCACCTCTTGCCTAAACCATCGCCACAGACTGCTGACTAGTCTCTTGCCACCTCTCTCCCTTCCAGGCTCTCTGGCTTTCTCATGTTCTTTAACCACACCAAGCTCATTTCTGCTTCAAAACCTTGGCACTTGCTGTGCCCCAGGCCTGGAATGTTCCTACTCCCCGATAGTCTCATGACTTGCCCTCACTTACTCCAGATTTCGGATGAGATGTCTCCTTCCAGTCATCCCTGGATCACCCTAAATAAAGTAACTCCCTCACTCCTTGTGTCCTTCTTCAAACATATCACTACCTAAAATTTTATATAAATCAGTAAATAAATGTATATATGTATGTATGTATGTATGTACATATGTACAGGCATACCTTGGAGACATTATGGGTTTGGTTCCAGACTATCACAATAAAGCAAGTCAAAAGAATTTTTTGGCTTCCCAGTGCATATCAAAGTTCTGTTTACACTATAGTCTGTTTAGTGTCTAAAAGAACATTAGATTTAAAAACAATGTACATACCTTAATTAAAACATGCCTTATTGCTAGAAAATGCTATCATCTGAGCTTTCAATGAATCATAAACTCTAATCACAAATCACCGTAACAAATAATAATGAAAAAGCTTGAAATATCGCCAGAGTTGCCAAAGGATGACACAGAGACACAAAGAAAGGCAGTGCTGCTGGGAAAATGGTGCTGACAGATTCACTTGACACAGGGTTGCCACAAATCTTCACTTTGTAAAGAACATAATATTTATGAAGTACAATAAAGGGAAGCACAATCAAATGAGGTATGCTTCTGTGTGCATTCACACACATGCACATATGTATATATGATTTTTAAATTTTGTTTATATTTGGACACATGAAAACTTTACATTTTATGTAGTGATTTCTATCAATCTTCTATTTAAAGTTTTCCTCCAATGCTTTTGTGCTTATAATTGTTAAAACTCATTTAATAATAGAAAAAAGACACATGTGACAGACTTAGAAGCCCAGAAATATGCCCAAGCATATATGGTTAACTAATATTTGACAAGGAAGCCAAGAATATTCAGTGGAGAAAGGATAGTCTCGTCAATAAATGTCGCTGGGAAAACTGGATATTCGCGAGCAAAAGAATGAAACCAGAACTCCATCTGACACCATTCACAAAAATCACCTCGAAATGTTATTAGACGTGAATGTAAAACCTGAAACACTGAAACTCTTAGAAGAAAATATAGGGAAAAAGTCCTTTGACATTGTTCTTGGCGATGATTTTGTGGATATGACACCAAAACCACAAGGAACAAAAGCAAAAATAAACAAGTGGGATGGTATCAAACTAAAAAGCTTCTGCACAGCAAAAGAAATGAGCAACAAAACGAAAAGGGAAACTATGGAATGGGAGGAAATATCTGTAAGCCACATCTCTGGTAAGTAGTTAATATCCAAAATATATAAGGGATCCATATAACTCAACAGCAATCACCATCATCATCCAATTTTAAAACAGCCATTTTTCCAAAGAAGATATACAAATGGCTGGAAGGTACATGAAAAGGTGTTCAACATCACTAATAATTAGTGAAATTTAAATCAAAACCACAATGAGATAACATCCCACACCTATCAGAGTGGCTATTACCAAAAAGAGAAGAGGTAAGTACTGGCAAGATTGCAGAGAAAAGGGGAACCCTGTTGTACTCTTGGTGGGAATGCAAATTGGTGCAGCCACTCTGGAAAACAACATGGAGGCCTCAAAAAGTTAAAAAACAGAACTACCGTATGATCCAGCCATTGTACTATATGGGCATATATCCAAAGGAAAGTGAAATTACCATCTCAAAGAGCTCTCCACACCCCCGTGCTCACTGCAGCATTAGTTACCATAGCCAAGACATGGAAACAACCTAAGAGTCCATCAGGTGATGAATGGACAAAGAAAAGGTAATATATATTGTGTTTATATATACACAATTGAATTGAATTGAATTGAATACCATGTGGCCATAAAAAGGAAGGAAACCTTGCCATTTGCAACAACATGAATGAAACTTGAAGACATTAAGCTAAGAGAAATAAGTCAGACAGAGAAAGATAAATACTATATGATCTCACTTATTTGTGGAACCTAAGAAACATCTGAAGTTCTAGAATCGAGAGAACAGATTGGTTGTTGCTGGGGGTGGAGGAAATGGGTGAAGGTGGTCAAAGGATACAAACTTACAGTTATAAGATAAATAAATTCTGGGGACATAACGTTCAGCATGATGACTATAGTTAACAATGCTGTACTGTGTATTTGAAAGTTGCTGAGAGAGTAATTTCTAAAACTCTCATCACAAAAAAAAATGAGACTATGTGAGGTGATGAATGTGTTAACGAACCTTATTGTGATCACTTCACAATATATACATATAGCGAATCATTATGTCATACACAGTGTTATATAGGTCAATTATATCTCAACAGAGCTGGGAAAAAATAATACAAGATTTTTAAAAATTCAAGATATTAAGGAAAAATGTCATTTAAAATATATTTCAAAGGATACTATTTCAGGCACTAACTGTATTTGGAAACACTTTCTGGCTCATTCATTTCTTGGTCTGATATTTTCATTTTGTTACACATCCATTCTTGGCACGCAT
Source organism: Enhydra lutris kenyoni (assembly GCF_002288905.1). Classification (NCBI taxonomy): domain Eukaryota; kingdom Metazoa; phylum Chordata; class Mammalia; order Carnivora; family Mustelidae; genus Enhydra; species Enhydra lutris. The sequence continues at coordinate 9,845,298 of NW_019154140.1, read as the reverse complement.
AGACCATTGATTGAGCGTCCATTGTGCGGACAGCAGATGCTAAGTGATGAGGGAAATGAGGAAGGACAGAAAGTCCTGTGCAAGTTATCTTTGCATGGTGCCAACCTCGACACCATCTGCAATTAGGTACATAACAAATGATAGGTTTTGTATGGTTGTCAAATTAGGCCTTTTGGGAGAACACGAACCATGAGATCTGATAATAAGAGCAGACTCTATGTTCATATTCTAAGTAGGCTGTAGACAAACAAAGGGAAAAAAACCTGATTATTGGGACCAAAAATAAAGGACAGATAGGGACAAGAATCCTTCATCCATTCTCAGCTAAGAACACCTTTGGAGTAATCTTCCCAACTCCTGAATACAACCCTTGGGATTCCTGACATGCTGACTTCTCCTGTGGCCCTTCCTATGTTCTGTAACTTGAGGCTGCCCGAAGTGTACAGTTGGTGCAAGAACCATGACCTCTTCCTCCTTGGCCTTCTTTTTGGCATCATCCAACTTCTTCTTTTTACTTTCAGGCATGAGATCATCTAACCAGCTCAGCTCTCGTTTAGAGAAACAGAGATCCATGACTTTCCTGACAAAGACCAACGCCAATACCTGAAGAAAAATAAAGAAAGGGAATTAAAGGAGTTATTTCCTTCCTAGAGTTAAACACTAGGACATTTCAAGGAAAAGCAAATGCATAGTAATCATAATAGTCGCCTAGTATGGAGTGCCTTCTCTGTATCAGATACTAAGGAGAGGGCTTTCTGTATAGCATTTTATGTAACAATCGTCATAACAGCCCTACAACTTGGAGAGCAACCGATTTAATTCCTTCATTGAAAAGAGACACCGCTCATCCTCAGAAGGCTCAGAGTTGCCTTTCCCTGTGGTGGGACCAGCAGGAAGGGCTGCAGGGCAGTCCTAGGGGAGAGAGCTTTTGCCAGAGCCCAGCTATGGCAAGACCAGGCACGCCCAGGCCAAGCACACCTCACCATGGCAGGAAGGACTTTGAAGGACCATCAGAATTCCCCCTGATCCTTCGCCTTTACATTTCCCCACAAAATCCTTGCTATATGCCTGCATCCTGAATCCCTAGTGTTTTGTGGTTCTGCCCCCTGGACTGGCCTGACACTCTTTTTGTATTTGACGAAACTGAGCCCCAGGGAGAGAAAGTAACTTGCCTAAAATCTGACAGCTAATTTCCTCATCTGTACATAGGAGGATACCTCAGCTGCTGCTCCACTTTTTTCCCCATAAAAGGCCATTTTTGCCAAAGGGGAATTAATAATAACCCAGAATGACCAGCTTGGAGTGACTGGTATTCAGCGGCTACGTCTGGTGGCTGGACAGCAATGAGGCAAATCAGGCTTATGTTCAACCACGTTTCTCCCTCATGTCCACAACTACTCTCTCAATAAATCCAAAATAATAGTGTCCCTTCCAAGGGGTTGTCAGGCATTTGCTGTTAATTTAACCTAACAGTCAACCCCTGAATATAACACCCAAATGCAGAAATCTACATGAACTCTGACAAAACTGAGAGATCTATCAGGAGGTACATGTGTAAGAGAGGAGGGGAGAAGAGCCCCGCCCACCCCCGTTTTCCTCACCCTTGAATATTCTCCCAAAAAGTCCTGAAATAAGCACCAGACATTATCCTCACTGCCTTTTCTCCCTAGAGGCCCACCCTTTGGGTCACTTTCAAACAGCCCATGGAATGTTCCGCAGCCTCGTGACCCAGGGTAAGCCAGAGAGGAGAAGGTAACAGGAGAAGATGAGATTGGGAGGATGTCCAGTGGCAAGAATTTCATCCTCGCCCTAGTGGCAGGCAGCAGCTCGTCATCTGCGGTACCACACACAGCTGAGCTTCCCTAGTCCCTTTTTCAAAGTCTCTGCTTCAGTTCAAGAGTAGGTGAGGATGTCCCAGTCACTTCTCAGTGCTGGGCCAACTTTGTCCCCTCTCCCAGTGGCTGAAAACAGTGCCTTTCCACCACTCCAAGCACTTCTGATCGCAATGAATTCTAAACCAGATCTCTGTTGCTCTGAAGTAACATGCAAATTATTGTGAACATGAAGAATGTTCTCTGTGTCAGAGTCATGAGACACAGAGAAAAGAAAGGAAGTTAGGAAGGGAGGGAGGGAGGGGAGGAGGGAGACAGACCGATAGACTTGAAAGTAAAGAAGCTAAGCCACCTCACACGTGCACCCACACCTCAAGGTCCACAAATAACGCTGCTCCTGCAAAAGCCGACCAGAAGACTCGCCGCTGATAAGGGGTTAATATCCAGAATGATAGAGAACTCCTGAAACTCAACACCAACAACCAAAAACAAACAATCTGATTAAAAAATGGGCAAGGGCTTGAACAGACAGGTCTTAAGATATACAGTCAATAAGCACATGAAAACGGGCTCAAGCTCACTAGTCATTAGGGAGATGCAAATCGAAACCACAAGCTTCACAAGCTTTAGGATAGCTGATCGCCAGAACACAACAAACAAAACTAAAAGGCCCAAAGCAGAAAATAAGTTTTGCCAAAGATGTGGACCAATTGGAAACCCATGTACTTATAAAATCACGCAGCCGTTCCTCAAAAAATTAAAAATGGAATCACCATATGATCCAGCAATCCACTTTTAGGTATACACCGCAAAGAACTGAAAGTGGAACACATTTATTTGTACAATTCATGTTTATGACAGCATTATTCACAATAGCCAAAAAGTGGGAGCAATCCAAGTGTGTACGAGCGAATGTACAGATAACCAAAAGGTGGTACGTGTGTGTATATATATATATATATACATATATATATATATATATACATAAAAACACACACACAGGAATGTTATTCAGTCTTTCATAAGGACATTCTGACACATGTTACAACATAGATGAGCCTCCTGGAGACATTATGCTAATAAGTAAAATAAGCCAGATACAAAAACACAAATACTTCATGGTTCCACTCTCATGAGGCACCTGGAGTAGTCAAATTCATGGAGACCAAAATAGAATAGTGGTTGCCAGGGCCTAGGGGAGGGGCAGTAGGGAGTCCTTGTTTAATGGGTACAGAGTTTCAGTTTTGCAAGGTAAAATAGTTCTGGAAATGTATGGTAGCAAGAGTTGTACCACAACACAAAGTGTACCCTTACAAAGTGGTTAAGATGATAAACTTTCTGTTATGTACATTTCATTGCACTTTTTAAAAATAAACCATAATGCTGGAAACTCACCATCATCGGAAAGACAATGGCAGCTGGAGATGCCTTGATGACCCAGAGCAGGACGAGGCAGGTGAGCTGGATGAGGGTGAAGAGGTGTACCTTGCGCAGGGGCACATGCCGAAGGTAGATGAAGTCCGGCTGGTGCTTTGCAGGCATCCCAAAGAGCTTCAGACGGTCAAAGAACTGGAAGGAGGGAACTGGCATTTATTTTCAGGAGGTTTCTCTGGGTCAGAAGCCTTGTGAGGCCCATTCATGTCTCTTACATCTCCTGCTCTGATGAGCAGGCAGTAAGTTACCTACTGTCTCCACTGGACAAAAACGGAAATTGAGTCTCAGAGAAACACAGGTAATTTCCCTAAGGTTGTTATATGACAGAGGCAACATTTAAATCCATCTTTCTTTTCTTTTCTTTTCTTTTTTTTAAAGATTTGTTTCTTTATTTGAGGGAGAGAGACAGAGAGAGTGAGCACAAGCAGGGGGAGCAACAGGCAGAGGGAAAAAGAGAAGCAGGTTCCCCACTGAGCAGGGAGTCCGTTGTGGGGCTGGATCCCAGGACCCCAGGATCATGACCTGAGCTGAAAACAGCCACTTAACTGATTGAGCCACCCAGGTGCCCCTCTTTTCTTTTCTTTTTTTTAAAGATTTTTTTTAAAGTAATCTCTGTATCCAACACGGTGCTCGAATTCATAACCCCAAGATCAAGAGTCACATGTTCTATCCACTGAGCCAGCCAGGGGCCCCTAAATCCATCTTTTCTAATTCTAGGTTCAAATTTCTTTCTTCTCTCTCACACTAGCTCCTGAGAGATCTTTCTCAGGGATTGTTGAGAACAAAATAAGCCAGTTCCACCTTTCTGCTTATTATCAAAACCTTATCTCTTACTTGTTCTTTGAAGAGTTTGGTGCTTTTCATTGATTATTTATAGTAAAAAGATAAAACTTCATGACATTCTGGATATAGAACATATGACCATCCTTACATTATAAAAAGGAAAACAGGGGCTTCTGGGTGGCTCCGTCAGTTAAGTGTCTGCTTTAGGCTCAGGTCATGATCCCAGGGTCCTGGGATCAAACCCCCAAGTCAGGATTCCTGCTCAGCAGGAAGTCTGCTTCTCCCTGTCCCTCTGCCTCTCCCCGCCTGCTTGTGCTTTCTCTCTCTCATTCCCTCTCTCTCTGAAACAAATAAAATATTAATTAACTAATTAATTAAAAATAAATAAAAAGGAAACCAGAATCCCAGAGGGATTCAATACCTGCCCAAGGTCACATTAAAACTCAGTGGGTAAGAGTGACCCCTGGATATTCATCTGGAGTGCCCACATGGACTGTGGCACGCTCCTGATTTTCTATGTTCAAAGGATTCAGAGGAATGAGTTGACAGATGGGCAAAGGCAGAGCACAACAGGAAGTAGTACCCGCCGACCTGGAGCAGCCCGCACTACAGCCAGTGTCGTCTGCCTCGCTCACACCGTAGCCTGGCGCGATAGCTAGTGTGATCCATGCGTGGAAGCCTGCTGTCTGCTACATAGCTAATGAAGGACTGGTACCATGACATCAAGCCAGGCCATCCCAAAAGTCTCTGTCCTCTCATGCCAGCTTGACTGTCCAAATGACTTGCCCAGTGCCCAAAGAAACATGAGCAGACAGTAGGTGACCTACTGTCTCTACTGGACAAAAATGGAAACTGAGTCTCAGAGAAATAACAGGTAATTTCCCTAAGGTTGGTATGTGACAGAGGCAACATTTAAATCCAACATTTAAATCCTCAAATAGCTTTAATCGGCAAGCCTAGGAAAGGGGTTCCCACGAGAACGGGTTCATGCACCCTTGGGGGATCCCTCCCTCTCTGGTCAGGATGGATGAGCTCGTGGTGCAAAGTCATTGCCCAGGCCGAAGCGTGCAATACCTGAATTCCTTGTAGGGAGGAAACTCCCATGTAGAGGAAAACTCCATAGAGTACTGGCATCGGGATAAACTGAGGACAAAAGGACAGAAAGACCGGAAATTAAATTAGCTATCATAAACTTGTAAATCTCCAAGAAGGAAACCGAGTCCCCCAACCACGGCATAAACACCTCATTAGCTCCTGCTGCCTCTGGCATGATTTAGAAGGAGAAGCAAAATCAGAAGCTGACAATGATCAAATATCCTTTCATTCTGAGATGAAATGAGTACACGTAAGAGTAATCTGGTCCTCGTTAAATCACAGGCCTCACATTTTACCCTTGTCTGGCTCTTCCTCCTCCATGGGGATGGGCAGACACACACACACACACACACACACACACACACACACATCTTTTTACACTAATTACATAATCAATCATCTCAGGGACTTCGTGTATTTTAACATGGACTAAAAAGTTTCCTTTCTGCTAACCAGAGACTTGAGGGCAGGAATGGGGAGGTATCGGGGAATGATTTGGGGAGAAAAATCAATATCATTCTATTGCACTTGAATATGCATACACACCTATCAGATCACATCTATCAATCTCAGCTATCTTCAGGGCAACTCTATGAGGTAGGGAAATGAGGCCTGCAGAATTAAGGCAAGGGATGTCTTGTAGCTGAAGACGGAACTTGGCTTGTTTTTATTCTGAAGCTAAAGAAAATTTCCAAACATAATTCCTCTCAGAACTAGAAAATCCCCATTAGATTTTATGTTGTTTCAACTGTAGAGTGAGCAGACATCTCAGTTTGTTGCTAACCTTGCTTGTAGAACTACTGAATGGTGTCCTGAAAGAAGCCTTCTGAGACAGTTCTAGGAAGACCAGGCAATGCCCACCGCCATGCCTTCGTGGTTAGTTTCCTGGAGGAGCAGCAACCTGTGGGCTCCTCCAGATGATGGCTAGACCGGAGGAGGGAGTGGGGGCAGGGCTGGGGACAGAGAGTAGAAGTGGGGAGGGGGCGTGAGGAGAGGTGGACTGGGTGGAAAGTAAGGGGCCAGGAAGATGGTTCCAAGTCCTCTCCCATTTCTCTCAACTATGGCCCTTAAATAGCACTCACAGGGCAGGCTGGGGTGGCTGAAGAGTCACCAAAAAGAGGGGAAAAGGAGGCAAGGGAGCCTCATTTCCAGAATGCTCCGGAGTGTTTGGGACTTGGCAATACAGCCAGAGAACTTTCCTTTTCACCCCATTTTTCCAAAAGCAAGTCTTATACCCACAAAACTAAAAACATTTTTTTCTCACATTCAAGGCATCTTCTGTCTTTCCAAAAATCCTCTTTAACCCCACATCCCACACCAGCCACTGCCCATTTTCTGTCCCATTTAATATAAAAAATCTCTTGAAAGAGCTGTCTGCCCGTGCTCTCTTTACTTCTCACCTCCTATTTGCTCTTCACTTCCCTGAAATTCAACTTCAGCCTTATCATTCCACTGAATCTGTCCTTGTCGAGGCACGTTAGGCCTCCATGTTGCCAAATCTAATGGCTTGGTTCAGTCTTTATCATTCTAGACAGACAGATTCTAACCAATCCCTCTTTCTGGAAACATTCCCCTTGCTTGGCTTCCCTGATACCACACCCTCTTGGTTTCCATCCTACCTCTCTGGCAGCTCCTTCTGAGTCTCTGTTGCTGTCTCCTCCTCTACCTGACTTCTAAATATTGGAGCTCCTTAGACTCGGCTCCTGCCTCTCGGCCTATTTCTCTGTTATATCTACCCTTCTCCCTGAGTGATCTTATCTACTCCCAGGGCTTTCAATACCACTAAGTGCTGTTGACTCCCACATTTATATTTTTAATCCAGAACCTTCCTCTAGCTTCTTCACGCAGTTGCCTGCTGGGTGTCTCACCCAAATCTGACCATAGTCCCATCACCTCTCACAAAATCACTCCCTCTTTCATGCAGTCTTCTCCATCTTAAATGTCTCTACTCTCCACCCAGATGGTCAAATCAGAAACCTAGCAGGCATTTTGATTTTTCCATTTTCCACACTCCATCCCACATCCAGTCAACCAACAAGACTTTGGATCTGCTTCCTGCTCAGCGAGGAGTCTGCTTCTTTCTCTCTCTCTCTTTCTTCCTCTGCCCCTCCCCACTGTTCATTCTCTCTCTCTAATAAATAAAAAAATCTTAAAAATAAAAATACTAAATGGATCATGTCCCTTGCCTGAAAGTTAACCCTTCAGAGGTGAACTTTACCAGAGTCCATGAGGCCCTGCATGAGCTGCCTGAGCCTACCTGCTCTTCACTCTCATTTCACTATGCTGTTGCCTTGACTCAATGCCCTTGAGCCACATGGCCCTCATATTTCTTAGAATACATATCACTCTTTCCCATCTTGGGCCTGACTAGATTGCTATTCTCACTTCCCCCATGCCATCTCCTTCCATCCATGGCACAGCTGGCTCCATCTCATCTTTTCTTTTTTTTAGAAGATTTTATTTATTTATTTGACAGACAGAGATCACAAGTAGGCAGAGAGGCAGGCAGAGAAAGAGGAAGGGAAGCAGGCTCCCCGCCGAGCAGAGAGCCTGATGTGGGGCTCGATCCCAGGACCCTGAGATCATGACCTGAACTGAAGGCAGAGGCTTTAACCCACTGAGACACCCCCCAGGCGCCCCTGGCTCCATCTCATCTTAAACACCATCTCCGTAGAAGCCTTCTCTGACCACATGAATGAAAACAGCATTCCCCTCATTCTCTGTAGCACCATGGAACACTATTTCCTTTTATCATCTTCATATTCTATATTTATCATGTTTGCTTTCTTTCTTCCTTTTTTTTGTACACTCCTCTCCCTTCTCCTCTTTCTTTTTTTTTAAAGTAGGCTCCATGCCCAGAGTAGAGCCCAATGAGGGGCCTGAATCCAAGATCCCAAGCGAGATCAAGAGTTGGAAGCTTAACCAACTGAGCCACCCAGGAACCCCTCTTTTTTTTTAAGATTTTATTCTTAAGTGATCTCCATACTCACCATGGGGCTTGAAATCACAACCCCAAGATCAAGAGTCGCATGCTCCACTGACAGAGCCAGCTGGGTGCCCCTCATGTTTTTTTCCTGACTAGCGTCTTTAACTACATCTTATCCATCTTACCTGGCTAAAGTAAGCTCTCCCAGGGCAGGAATTTGTATGTGTATCTCTTTGGCATATCACTGTATTCCCAGGACCTAACAGAATTCCTGACATAAATCAGGCACTAAATATTTATCTAATGTGGGAACGAATGGTTACCTTTAATATGGCCGTCATGAAGACTGAGCAGCCCATCAGCACAAAGATCATAAGGCCTGTCACTCTCTGTTCTCGGATGCCCAAGAACTTGGGTTGTTCTCCAGGAGCAGAGCACTCAGATTCTAGCTTGAGGCTGTTCACGTGCGTGATGGACAGGACAGTTGCAGCCACAAACCAAGGCAGGCCCATGATGGAGCAGACACCCAGCATGATGGCCACCATCAGCAGGTCCAGGTGGTAGCCACAACCTTTCTGTGGGGAAACAGAGTCTCCGTCACCACCCATGGGCTTGTGGTAGTGGGGCATAGAACAGTGAGCTAAGAGTCCCAGGCCCAAAGCATGAAGGGGTGTATAGGTAAGGAAGAAGGGGTCCAGGGATCTCAGACGAGTCTTCCAGCCCCTCCTGGTTTGGAGGGAACAGGGAAGAAAAAAAGGAAACTTTAGCCTATCCTATACATGCTATATCCATTTTTTATTCAAGCACACCCCAGATCTCACCCAGAGTCTCATACATTCAAAGATTCATCTCTTCTTGGCAGAGTAACCAGAGACCAAGATACATCTTGACCATCCTAGTGTCTAGATGATCGACAATAGAGGATTTAGAAATTAATGGCTTCTTACAAACACCCCCAGATTCTTGACAAATATGGATTTGTCTACTCCACATAACGAGAGAACAGAGATGAAGGCATGGAGCCTTTCACTAGTAAATGTGCTAAAATCAACCCTATATCCTTAGAACCCTTGGGCTCAAGGTTCAGTCTGAAAACCCCAGTAATGCACACCATGGGGGAGACTATCTGACTCTAGGAAACAGCACCTCAAGCCCTGAACTGAACCTCAGAAGGATAAGCCTGTATAGGGACTATAAGGAATTGTGCCCACCCCCTTCCCCACAGGTTTGCGAGGACAATGATGGAGTCCAATCTCCCTTCACATCTTTCCATCATGCCCTACTCCGGTTTCATCTCCAAACCAATCTTTGTCACTAGTGGAGGGATTGGAAGCCCCTGAAAACCCTTTATGAGCTCCTTCCATGACTGTTTTTATCCAGGTTCTATAGTTCGTGGTCTAAATGGGCTGATCCTAAAAAAAAAAAAAAAAAAGTAATAGGCTGCTATTTGTTCTTCTAGGTCAGAACTTTTATTACCTTGAGCTTGTGTTCCTTCCTGTTAATGATGACAGCTGTGATCTGTTGGTCCATGAATATTAAGATAGTGCAGAGAAGAGCCGGGATAATCGCAGCTATCACAGTCCACCAGGGATTGGGGCCAATGGGACTAATAATCCACCCTCGATCATCCCTTGTTGGCTGAAGGGGAAAAAAACAAAGTTTTATTTTTGTATTTTAACTGTAGTCATTAGGGCAAAGCAGATCAAAATAAATCAGAATATTCACATTATTCTTAAATGAGAATCCTTAAAAAAAAAAAAGTCATGTGGGGCATCTGGGTGGCTCAGTTGGTTAAGCGTCTGCCTTCAGCTCAAGTCATGGTCCCAGGGTCCTGGGATCAAGCCCCACGTCAGGCTCTCTGCTCAGCAGGCAGTCTGCTTCTCCCTCTTCCTCTACCCCTCTCCCCTGCTCTTGTTCTTTATCTCACTTGCTTTCTCTTTCTCTCAAGTAAATGAATCTTTAAAAAAAAAAAAAGTCATAAAATACAGCAACTCCTTAGGAAATCTATGACCTTGTTCCAAATTCCCTTTGAGTCAATCCCCAATTATCAACTTCCTATGAAATATTCATTAATCCTTCACTTCCTTCTCTTACTCTCCAAACCCACATACAGAGAAAGCAACTTTATCTGAACATTAACCCAAGTAAAATAACAAAATCCACTGTCAAAAAAGAATTTTAATACAATTATAATTAAGGCAAATATAAATAATTTTTACTATCTACCTCCAGATTTCAGACTGGTCCCCCCAGAAGCCATACAACACATGTCACGGCACAAATAAAGGCAAATAGAGCTCATTGGCTCAGATTGTGTTGGTTCAGGGGCCTTCTCCCATCAGCAGTGAAACTGGAGCCCAAGTACTAGAGACTTGAGAGAAGAGCCCAAGACTATTGAACTTGAGGGCCTGTTAGGTCTAGGACCCTCTCCAATATCCCTGTAAGACCACTACTGTTCATAAATCTTGTTTGGGTGTTTTTGACATACTTAAACTCTCTTAGATCCTCAAACCCCCTCCAGGGTATTCTGGGGAAGAAAAGTTCCCCTTGTCTAGCAAGTAGTAATGGAAGATAAAAGGCCAGGGATACAAACTGGCCCAGAATTGACCCAAACTCAATGAACAAAGCAAAGACTGCAGGGTGCCTGGGTGGCTCAGTCATTAAGCATCTGCCTTCGGCTCAGGTCATGATCTCAGGGTCCTGGGATCCAGCCCCACATCAGGCTCCCTGCTCAGCAGGGGGCCTGCTTCTCCCTCTCCCACTCCCCCTGCTTGTGTTCCCTCTCTTGCTGTGTCTCTGTCAAATAAATAAATAATAATAAAAAAATCTTCAAAGAAAAGACTGCTACATCCAAAGTAGTTGGGTCCATATGGGTCATGACTGTAGGATTCAAATGTTAATCAATAATGCCACCAAATCCCAAATTATGAATAGCTTAAGTTCTGAAAGTTTATAGAATCCATGTCTCCTTAGTAACAATGTTCTAAGTTAAATTCTCAAGTCAGCATAAAAATTCATTAAACTCTGGCTGACATGGGGTGCCTGGGTGGCTTAGTCGATTAAGCATCTGCCTTTGTCTCAGGTCATGATCCTGGGGTCCTGGGATCAAGCCCCATGTCACTGGGCTCCCTGCTCTGCCAGGAGTCTGTTTCTCCCTATCCCCTCTGACCTCCAATCCTTGATCATGCTCTCACTCGCTTGCACTCACTCTCTCTCAAATGAATAAAATTTTTAAAATCTTAAAAAATAAACAAAAACAAACCTCTGACTGACATTAACACATTAGTAACAGTACTAGCCTTCAGACCAGGTCTTAATCACTAGGGGCTATGTGGCATAATAGAGAAGGAAAGAAGAAAGAAAATTTCTTCTTTGCTTCCTGAAAGGGAGGCCTGCCAATGAGCAACATTTTCCTTGACATTCTCCCGTTTTCCCTCCTCATCTCTTTCCTACCTCCCAGAGGCCTTCTTCCCAGATGTCCCAGAAATTCAGTACCTTCTGATTATCTTAAGCCTACCCATCAGGGAACCTTTCCAAGGACTGCTTAATGTTCTCGAATTACTTATTTTTACACCAAATCCATTCCTCCTGGAGGGTTGACCTTAGCTAGGTATTAGAGAGAAAGCTGACTGCACTCATTCAAACAAAGGTGAGAATGACATATTCTCGGAGAAATTATATTTTTAAAGAGGCTGTTTTTTTAATCCACAAATTTCTAACTGATGGCATTACAGTGCATTTAACAAAATAAAAAATTTTCAGGCACTATGGAAAAAGATATTTTTACCTAGGTCTATTTCAGGGAGGGAGAGAAAAAGAAAGGGAAGACAAAAGCGTGTGGTATAGAGATGTTTGTAAGTCAAGGGGCTGCCTTTATTCCTGTCTTCCTTCTCCTCTCCAGCTTCTCCTGTCTTCTCATTGTATGATTCTTCCCAGGTCACTGAGTACACCAGGGCTTTCCCTCCCCTCAGCTTCCCATCCTCTGTGTTACTCAGCGCACCTAAACAGATCTAGAGTCCCCACATATGATCATTTGTTTGCCTTTTTTGTATACATTTTGGGTAAAATATTATAGATTATAGGGAGTTATACAAAGAAACACTGAAACAGGGCTGAAGAGCTGTCCCAGTTACTCTGGTAGGAGCGCTACCCTGTGGGCAAGGCCCTCTGGCCCGCTCGCCTCTTCCTGCGGCACCATCCTTGAGGACAGGTGCCAAGTCCTAATCCAGCTTCTTTATCCCTCCTAGTGCCCTTAGAGAGTTGATGCTCCGTGAAAGCGCTGTTAACCAGACTTGTTCCAGGGACCCCACATTTCCACAGAATGTGGTATGTATTTAAGCAAACATGTGAATTCCGTTGTTTTAAATCTTAAGACCTTCTGTTCTTTTAACCACTTTAGGGTTCTGTTCTCGGACTTTTTGGGCTTGAACTCAGCTAACCCTGCAGAGTTTGCTCTTCTAAAAGGTAAGGCATGAGGAGCAAAGTTTAGAGGGAGGGCACTGTGGAACACAGGATTCAGGTATGGTACGGCCTCGGGGAGTAACTTTTCTGGGAAACCACGCGAGGGCACCAAGTGCCCTGAAAGCTGTTTACCTTGAACACACTGGGAACTTGAAGTTTTGGGGATGGGACTCCAATCAAAAAGTCGATGATCACCATCGTGAAGATAGTGAGGAAGACAGCAAAGTCACTCACCATGGAGCGTACCTGGTGTGAGAAAGGATTGGAAAAGCGTTTTATTAGGTTAAATGCAGTAGAAAAGAATTTAGTATTATACAAGTTTTAAAAGTCCTCGGAAGCATGCTTTCATTTTATAACTGAATTAATATAAGCATATTTCAACAATAGGAATATGTTACTATGCCCAGGCTAATACCCTAAAAGCGTGGATATGATGGGGGAGAAGGAACTATTCAGCAAGCTCTCATGTCACCGCCCTGACTGGGAAGAGTTCTGTTCAGAGGATTTATGCCCAGGCGGAGACAACAGTTCTGAGAACTTGGAATGAGATTGTCTATGCCAGTCAAGGTCCACTTGTGCCGGCCGAGAGCCTAGGTGGCGGCTTCGACTCCTCTTCTCCCTTACATCTAACAGTTCATCTACCTGCACGCAGTCCTACTGGCTCCCCCTTAGAACAGAGCCCGGATCTGAGCTCCTGTCTCCACCTCCACTGTTCCGACCCGGATCCATGTGTCCATCGGCTCTTGTCCCGTTAAGTACAGCAGACCCTTAACCTTGTTCTGCCCTTCTCGAAAGCGGCCAGGCTGATCATTGAAAACAGAAGTTGGAACAGGTCACTCCTCCACGAAAACCCTGAAATGGTGCCTCATTTCACTGAGGCAAACACCCAAAAGGCCTTGGCCACTGAGGCCCCCACAGTGCAGTCATCACGTCCCTGAGCCCAGCTTCTAGGACTTCCCTGCTCGCTCGCTCTACTCTAGTCCTGCAGACTACTGTGTCATTTCTTACTCGGGCCAGACTCACTCCCAGCTCAGGGGCTCTGTGCTTGCTCATGCCTCCACCTGGAATGCTTTTCCTCCGGGTAACATGTCAGGCAGCTCCCTCACCCCCTTTGTGTTCACGCAGGCATCCCCTGCCCCTGGGGGTCTTCCCCAATGATGCTACTTGACGCTGGTCACCACCCTCTACTCCAGCACCTCCTCTACTGCTTTCCCACTTCATTTTCTCTATAACACTTCTCACCACTTTGTGCCCCAGAGGGCTTTATAGTTTAGTGTGGCTGTAATAAAATAAAACATCTCAGGGCGCCTGGGTGGCTCAGTGGGTTAAAGCCTCTGCCTTCGGCTCAGGTCATGATCCCGGGGTGGGCTCCACATTGAGCATAGAACCTACTTAATAAAACAAAGAGGGTCGCGTGTTCTACTTGAATGAGCCAGCAAGGTACCTGTCACCTGGCACTTTTAAACAAAATTTTTAAGTATTAATCCCTCATCCCCCAACACACATTGAGGAAAGGTTACCAGACACTAAGAGAGGAGAATGCCATAGTGTGGCTTGTGGGGACGTGTGGGGCTGGCCACCTGCCGCTCCACTCAGCGCACAGAGAATCAACTGTTACATTAGAATTCTAATGCAAAAGACATTCACGAGCATGCTACCTACTCTGGTTGGGAAGTAGCGGCTTGTCTTAAATGTCTTTAAGGTGCTTGAGAGGATGAAGGTGGTGAAGAAGAGAATGCAGGACCAGAAGAGCACGTCGGGAGTATAGGGTCCATGATGGCCACACGCAGATCCCGTGAACTCTCCGTGCATCTCCTGGCATTCCTGGAGGGACAAGCGTTCTGGGTGATGAGAGGCAGGCACAAGGGAATCGACAGCTCTGGCCTTCAAAGCCTGCCACTGTCACCCCACAGTGGCCAGGGATGCGCGGGGGAGCGCAGGCCACCAGCCACATCTGCCTGACCTCCATGGGGCTGTGGTGCTCCCACTTCTAGGGGCCCCTTCCGACAACTTCTTGTCCTTAGGCACTTTTGGAAATGAAACCAGGATGGTCCCAAGCAAGCACGCAGTTCTGGGAGGGCCTGGCGGTTTGTTTCTATTACAGAGCACTTGCCATTCTCAATGTTCTTCAAGCCTCACCACACTGGGTGTGCGCCCCCCCCCCTCGCCCTGCCTGGTGTCATGTCCCATATTTCCTTAGAGTGGGCACCGGATATGGGGTGTGTGGGAGAGAAGAGAAAGGCAATCTTCTTTTCCCTTTATAGACAACGGAACTTCTGAAGGGGGAAAGGGTCAGCAAGAATAGTTTAAATAAAAAAGAACTTTCTTTTTGAAAACACCAGACCTTGCTGAAGGGCTGCCATGCTTCCCCCCGCCCCCCGCCACCCCTCGGCAGTCACAGCACCTTAACGTAGCTCCCAGACTTACACTAACAGTCAGGTTGGCCCAGTGGACTTCTGTCGCCACGATATTGTGGTCCTTCCAGTACTGTAGGGTATGATTGTTGGGATTTTCTGGGAAAGTACACCTGCAGCTAAGGGGAAAAGAAAAAAGATTCCTGAAGAAAGCAGCCAAGTATTCCATTAAATACTTTTAGCCATGTGTGGGCTAACGGTTCTGTCAGAGCCTGCCTTGTTGCTCTTTTGCCCCTTCAGATCCCTGAGATTGGTCCTGTTGCTTGAGGCCCATTTGTGAGTCCAACCACATCCTTATTTTCCAGTCAGCCATTACTAAAGACAGACACAAATCAGCATGTGGGTCTTGAATTAAATTGTGCCAACAACCAAGCTCGGCATCTCACGTGCCCAGAATTAGCCCTGGTGGTTTCCTGCTTAGTTTCTTCCTCTCAGGCCCTTCCCATGAATTCAGTCTACAGAGCAGGGAGGACCTGATACCCCAGTCGGCTCTCAACAGCCTCCTCCAAGCCTGGATATCTCCTGCTCCTTATATCCCATCACATTCTTGTTCTAAAAATCAGAGTCTCAGGATGCCTGGGTGGCGCAGTTGGTTGAGCATCTGCCTTCATCTCAGGTCATGATCCCAGGGTCCTTCTCACTCAGTGGGGAGCCTACTTCTCCTTCTGCCTGCTGCTCCCCCTGCTTATACTCTTTCTCTGTCAAATAAACAAATAGAATGTTTGGGGGAAAAAAAATAAATAAAAATCAGTCTCCTGAAATTGTGATGCAAGCTCTTCCTGACACTGCTTTATTCCCGGAAATATCCCACCACAGCAGCCTCCTCTTCCATCTAACTAGACCAGATCTGCCCACCCACTGGCCACCATGTTGCCTCCCAGTCCCAACATGCTTCATGCTTGAACTGGCTCCCAGGATACACAACAAACACAGACATTCCCACCAACTTTGTATCATCTGTAAATTTAATGAGCATGCCTTCTAAGGATATAGTGTGACAAAATCAAAATACAAAAAGATCTCAACAGACTGTAAGAGGTGGAAACCAACAAAGTGAAAAGTAATAGGGAGAGCTATAAAGTCCTACATTTACGTATGAAAAATCAATTCCAGCTGTGCCTGGTTGGCACAGTTGATTGAGCATCAGACTCTTGGCTTCTGCTTAGGTTCTCATCTAGGGGCCATGGGTCCGCGTTCGGCACAGAATCTGCTTGGGACTCTCTCTCTCCCCCTCTCCCTTTGCTCCCCGACCCCAATCCGCGCACTCCTTCTCTCTCTCTCTCTCTCTCTCAAGTAAATAAATAAATCTTCTAAAAAATCAATTCCAGGGGCACCTGGGTGGCTCAGTGGGTTAAAGCCTCTGCCTTCTGCTCAGGTCATGATCTCAGGGTCCTGGGATCAAGCCCTGCATAGGGCTCTTTACTCAGCAGGAAGCCTGTTTCCCTTCCTCTCTCTGCCTGCCTCTCTGCCTACTTGCGATCTCTGTCTGTCAAATAAATAAATAAAATCTTTTAAAAAATAATAATAAAAATAAATAAAAATAAAAAATAAGAAATAAATTCCAAATTTGGAAGCAACGAAGATGTCCTTCAGTAGATGAATGGATGAGCTATACTATACCTAGACAATGGACTATTATCCAGCACTAAAAAGAAACAAACTATCAAGGCATTAAAACTATCAAGGCATAAAAGATCTTTAAGGAGATAATAGTATGTGAACAAAGGCAGTCTGAAAAGCCTATATACTGCATGATTACAACTATATGACATTGTGGAAAAGGCAAAACTATGAAGATGCTAAAAAGACCAGTGATTACCAGGGCTCGGAGTGTTAGCAAGGGATGAGTAAGCAGAGCACAGAGGATTTTTTTTTTTTTTTTTGACAGACAGAGATCATAAGTAGGCAGAGAGGCAGGCAGAGAGAGGGAAGCAGGCTCCCCACCGAGCAGAGAGCCCGACGTGGGGCTCGATCCCAGGACCCTGGGATCATGACCTGAGCCGAAGGCAGAGGCTTTAACCCACTGAACCACCCAGGAGCCCCCACAGAGGATTTTTAAAGCAGTGAAACTATTCTGTATGATACTATAATGGGGCGTATATCATTACAGGTTCATCAAAACTCACAGAATGTATATTACCAAGAGTGAACCCAAATGTAAACTATGGTTTTTGGGTGATAATGATGTATCAATGTAAATTCATTATAAACTTACCACTTCAACAAACTTACCACTCTGGTATATGGGACGGCGATAGCAGGGAAACTGCTCATATGTGTGAGCAGAGGGTAGATGGGAACTCTCTGCACCTTCTGCTCAATTTTGCTATGAACCTAAACTGCTCTTAACAAATCAGTCCAGGGATGCCTGGGGGACTCAGTCAGTGAAGGCTCTGCCTTCGGCTCAGGTCATGATCTCAGGGTCTTTGGGTCAAGTCCCAGGTCAGGCTCCCTGCTCAGCGAGAGGTCTGCTCTCTCTCTCCTTCTGTCCCCTCCCCCTGCTTGTGCTCTCTCTCCATCTCCGAGAAATAAATAATAAAATCTTTAAAAAAATAAAATAAAATAAAAAACAATTAAAAATTTAAAAATCAGTTCCACACATACCAACATAAAATAATTTAAAGAGTTGGAGAGTTCTAGCTGCCAACAATGGAAGACAAATATGGAAAATACCATCTTGAGCTTTATTAACACAGAATTACAGTATTCAGATCCAAAGTCTACTCAATCCAAGGCTGGGTACTTTTGTTTGTCTTCTCTCATTAGGATATAAGCCTCATGAAGGTAGATCCATTGTCTGTCATGCCCTATGACAGAGCCTAAAAAAGTACTTGGCACATAGTAGGTGCTCAACAAATTTTGTTAAATGAATATATTATTTTTAAAAAGGTCAAAGAATGAACTTTACCCCAATGCCAATCAGCAATCCACAAGGCTTTAAAGACCATACTCCTTAATGGTTGTTATTTTGTAATTATTAAAATTTCATGCTACTGCTTATGTTCCACATATGAGTGAAACCATATGATAACTATTTCTCTGCTTGACTTATCTCGCTTAGCATAATCCCCCTCTCCAGGTACATCCATGTCGATGCAAATGGTGGGTGTTCAGAGTTTCTGATGGCTGAGTCATATTCCATTGTATATATGGACCACATCTTCTGTATCCATTCATCTGTTGAAGGACATCTCAGCTCCTACTACAGTTTGGCTATTGTGGACATCCCTGCTATGAACATTGGGGTGCATGTGCCCTTTCTTTTCACTACATCTGTATCTTTGGGGTAAATATCTGGTAGTGCAATTGCTGGGTTGTAGGGTAGCTCTGTTCTTAACATCTTGAGGAACCTCCATACTGTTCTCCAAAGTGGCTGCACCAGCTTACATTCCCACCAACAGTGTAAGAGGATTCCCCTTGCTCTGCATCCTCACCAACACTTCTTGTTTCCTGTTTTGTTAATTTTTGCCATTCTAACTGGTGTAAGTTGATATCTCATTGTGGTTTTGATTTGAATTTCCCTGATGGCTAATGATGTCGAGTATTTTTTCATATGTCTGTGAGCCATTTACATGTCTTTTTTGGAGAAGTGTCTGTGCCCATTTTTTGACTAAGTTATTAGTTTTTTGAGTGTTGAGTTTGAGAAGTTCTTTATAGATCTTGGATACCAGTCCTTTATCTATAATGTCATTGGCAAATATCTTCTCCCTTTCCGTTGGTTGCCTCTTAGCTTTGTTGACTGTTCTCTTTGCTGTGTAGAAGCTTTTTATCTGATGAAGTCCCAAACAAATAATAGCACAAAGGACCATAGGGGAAGGGAGGGAAATGCCAAAGGGGAGAAATCAGAGAGGGAGATGAACCATGAGAGACTGCGGACCCCGAGAAACAATCTGGGGATTTCAGAGGGGAGGAGGGTGGGAGGAGGGGATAATAGAGTGATAGGTATTGAGGAGGGCATGTGCTGTGATGAGCACTGGATGTTATACCTAACTAATGAATCACTGAACACTGCATCAAAGACCAATTATGTACTATACAGTAGCTAACTGAACATAAAAAATTTAAAAATAAAAAAAATAGTAATTTCAAAATTCTAACAAATTTTTTATGAATTCAGACCTTTAAAAGGTTAATAAATCCATAAGCAAAATCTATGGAAGTATATCCGTAGCTAGGTGACAGACACCTCCTGGCAGTGTGCTCTCTCTGCTCAGACAATTCCAGGTTGAAATTGTTTGCTTCACAACCAGACCCACCACATCAGAAAGGTACAGCCAACAGGGAGTGAACTGGATGGACAGAGCTAAAGGTTGAGGATCTCTAGTCATAATTTGGAGAATACTATTCCAGAGAAGAAATGTTTTATAAGACTAGACTTTCCTAGATGGTTGAAAACACAGCCAAATACTGTGCTTCCTTTCCAGCTGATCTGAACTGTCTTAAACATGCGAAGAAAAGAGTCTCTTGGATTGAAATCTAGGTAAGTAAATAGATTATTAGATCTTTAGGAAACAAAGTAAGAGGCTTGTGGATCTCTAAGGAATTATTATTATATCTCTACTTAATGATTCCGAAGAATAGCCCATATATATTTTCAGAAAATCTTGAAAATATGCTCCAAGGACTCACAAATCCTTGTAAAAAGTTCTTCCCAACAACTAACTTGAATTCCCCCCCCCCCCCCCCTTTGCAGCCCATTTTTGTCTCATGCCTGAACCAAAAGCCATGCTCTGGAAAGCATTTCTCATGTGCCCTAAGTTTCACTCTTAGTCCATCCTCTCCATCATCACTCCTGACTGTTCTCCTCTCTGGCAGATCTTCCAGGTCTCCACATCCCCAGCCCTATTTCCCAGCGAGAGGGCCAAGACACTTCCTTATTCCTTAACACAAGCTACAAGTACTATCTGGCACACTGCATTCAGCCCATAAAGTCAGGTCCCCTGCACAATTAAAAAAAAAGAAGGAAGAAAAAAAGAAAAGACAAGTAGAAACCATACTTACTAATACAGGCTAAGGTGGTCCAGCTGGCTGTGCATGTGGATGGGATAGGTCTCTGCCAGGTGTATCAGCTTTTCTATGGCTTCATAGATAAAAATAATGCAAATCAGGGAGGCAAACGCTTCTTCTGTGAAGCGGGTAATGTAACAGACAAGGGAACTGGCATCAGTTGCCACAAGGACGATACACAGAAAGGCGGTCCACAGTCCAATACAAGCTCGCAGGGAGAGGTATGAAAGAGCGTAGTCTCTGAAACAAGACCAAGGTTCATCAGAAAGTATGGATGGATGAATTACAAGACAAAGGGTCAGAAATGTAGTTAGTTTGTCTCATAGTACCCATTCTGGTATTGCAACCCAGTTTGTCCCTAATTCTGACTGTACTTCCCTCCTCAATGCTGCCCAGGGACAGCTGTGACAAAAGATGTGCTCTGCAAGCTGGTATTTGCCACAGTAAGGACATGGGAAATGGAGAAGGAGGGAATAGCCCTCACCCATTCCTGCCATTTTTGGCCAACGTGATTCAGATCTTATTCTTGCAGTTAGGAAAAAAGAGCTGGCCCTTGTTCCACATATTCCCACTCCTAATACAAAATGGAGAAAATATTTTATAGGAAAAGTAGGGAGATAAGGGCACTGCCAAGTCTCTACACATCACTAGCAACCAGAATATGAAGGGGGTGTATTAGGCCAAATTAAAAGTGAACTTGAAATAAAAATAGAGGAATTTGAATTAGCTAGGAAAGTTTTTTTTTTTTTTTAAATAAAAAGCCAAGACTTCAATAATGGCTGAGGGACGTTAATAAAGCTCTTTAAGACTGGGAGATGCACAATTTTAGGTACAGTACTACCCGGGGGACAGGACAACAAACCAAATGATATTTGTCCTTCTGGTTTTTACAATCCAGAGTAATATTTGCCTGCTTACCCTCACCTAGGATCCTGGCATTCAATTCTAAGAGCACAATAACACATCGAGTTAGAGTTTTCAGAAAACCGAATGTCTTACTTGCAGAATTTGAACAAAATCTTTTCAAACACAAGCACTGGCCCCGTACTTCCTAGGATGGTGAGAGCCTGTCCCGCAAACAAGGAATAGGCAATCCCAGTCATGGAGGCTCCAAACAAGGATTCAATTGCACTCTATGGGGGGAAAAGAAATCATCAGAGTCCATAACCCATCTGTAACCAGTAATGTGGGCTTCTGTACATTCCTGACTTAGATCTCTTGTGTGCCCTGACAAGCCATTTGCTTGTGTTTCATCTTAGCAGGAGTGAAGAGTACACACCATCTAATACCCTGTAAATGGGTACCACTGTGATGATTCAGGTGCCCAAATCCAACCATGTACGATTCCTTAACTAAGTCCTGTTCTTCGGGGACTTCATTCAGTATACAGAAATATACACAGAAAGCACAATGACACCATTCACACGATGAGCCATCACTGAGTCACCTCAAATGTCAAATGACATTGATGTATCATTTTCCATCCTTTGCGCACCAGGTAATTCAACTGGGCCATCAACCACTGAAATTGATATTCAAGTGGAAGAGAGTCTATTCTAAAGGGGAAACTGTGTTGCTGCACAGTATGAAGTCAGAAGACCACAGTAATTCAGTGGAAAGGATTTAATCTCCTTGGTCCTAGCCCGGGAGCTTTCCCCTTCAGCGGACTTGGCTGGCAACACAGTACTTTAAGTCTTGTTTGGGAACCCATAGAAGTGGTTAAAAGTCCTTACTATGCGTCCCTCAGTGGCTTCTCCGAGCAATCCCCCAAAGGTGATGACAGGTGACATGCAGGCACAGTACAGGAACAAAAAGGAGGCCAAACACTGTAAGCTGAGTGCATCCCGGTAGTCGCTCCAGTACCAGGGGGCCTTCCGCTTGATGTCCAACACCAAGCCCCCAAAGAGCCTGTGGAAACATGGCAGACACCTCTGACATGGTCCTGCTTCCATGAAAGGATCTGAACAGCACCCATTTGAAAAGCCCTTCATATGTGTTCTGTACTAAGACATACTTTGGCTTCAATTTGACCCCAAGTACAAGAGATCTCTTGGGGGTCAGCACAGATTCTATTTGCAGCTAAGGGCGTGAGTTTGACTGATTATCCCAAGCCTAAAAAGGATGAATTTAGGTGTGCATGTTACCCATTCCAAAAAATTAATGTGAAATTAAGTAATAGCTTCAAATTTCAAATCCTGAGCTGTTAGGAAGAAACGTACAAAACCAACTCAAGGTATTAAAGTTGTTAGTTTTAGTATATGTAGTCTACATTAAAAGCCCCATCACATGCACTTTCCTGCTCTGAACAGCTATCCACCTTCCTGTTGAGAAATTAGCATAATAATTCATTCATGCAGTTGACAAGTAATAGCAGATAACTTCGTGCCAGGCGTTATGCCAGGGACTAGAGAGGCAGCAGTGAGCAAGACAACACAGCCCTTCTCTCCAGGACCCACAGTCTAGTGCAGGAGATAGGCAGTGCAGTGAGGGTGTCCCCGCAGGCAGCATAGGACAGGGAGGGACATTTCAGTAGGGACTCAGAGAACAGATCAGGGGTCAGCCCGATGAGGCAGAGGGGCTAGCACGGGCGCCACCTAGAGGTGAGAAAGCATGGCTGACCGAACTATGGGGAGAGGTGGGTGGAGGGGAGACTGTGAGGAGCCAATGCCCACAGGCGAGGATGGAAAAGCTGGAGAAGCTGGAGAAGCCAAGTCACGAAGAGCCTTGTAAATTGTTTTACAGAATTAGAACCTTATGCTAATGGCATGTCACATCACTGAAGGACTGTAAACAGGAGAACAACATAAACATGCATTCTGAAAGGATCTGTCTGGCAGAGGTATAATGAATGGAAAGTGGGGCAAGACTGGAGGCAGTGGATTGGGATGAGGAGAAGTGGACGGATTCAAGGGCTGAATCAGGAAGTCCTGCCACAGGACTCAGTGGCAGGACTTTGGGGACCCTTCTCCACTTCCCAAGGATGAGACAGATCAAGAGCAATATATCCCACACCAAGGAGGAGTAGCGTTCTCAAACAGGGTCACTTTTTCTGAGAGTGGAGTCCCTGCATCAGAGTGAAAGCTGGTAGGTGAGTCGCAAAAAGTCACTCAGCATTCTACAGGACAAATGGCCTGGTCTCCTCTACAAATCAGTGGCACAGAAAAAAAGGAAGGAAAGCTGTTATAAAATAGGATCGTAATAACCAAATGCAACCCCTGATTGGGTCCTATGTCAAGCAAATAACTCTAAAAAGATGTTGCTAAGACAATCATAAAAAAGTTGAATGTGAACTGAGCATTAGACAATTTAAAGAATTAGTGTTAATTGCGTTAGATTTCCTTAATGGCATGATAGTTGTTTTTTAAAATGTCCTCATCAAACAGAGATACATACTGAAGTAGTTACAGGTAAAATGACATGATACTGGTGATTTGGTTTTAAATAATCTAGAAAACATAAAAATAAAACAATTAAGTGGGGAGAAATAGATGAAACATAATTGGCAAAGTGTTCATCACTCTTGATGGGCACACAGGGGTTCATTGTACCATTCTCTCTTCTGTCTTATGTGGTTGAAATTTTCTATAATAAAAGGCTAAAAACAAAAAATGAGCTATTCTTTCATGAAAGGAGGCTTGGCCAGCTCTTTCTTTCTCTCTGCCTGACAGCCTGGAGAAGAACCAGGAGGCCTGGAACGTGGGCGCCAGGGGAGAAGGCCCAGCCAGCTCTTGCTCTCTCTCCATGTGAATGCCTTCTCTCCCCTAGCCAGGTGCACTGAGGGCACAGGTGGACACAAGGCAGATGCTATTCTGTCTCGCGCATTTGCTCTTTTCCTCTGGTTTGGCTGGGTGTAGTTGGGATTCACCATTCTTTAATTTACATCAGTAACATCACAATCTAGGTCTTGGCTTAGGGAAGAGAGGCAAAGATAAGTTTGTTTTTCGTCTATCTGGCAAACCTAGCTTAGGTAAGGAGCTATCTATAGGATCTAACCCAGAGTGTGAGAATTCCACCTCAGGGTTTGGAACCAAGGCTCCAATTTGTAATAAAGTGTCACTCTGTTTTGCTTTGTCCTCTAGGTAAATAAGACCTTATAGACAATTGTGACTAGTCTAGGGCACGATATAAGCGTTTCTGGGTCTTTACCAACACAGAATCTTGGTACCGTATGAATATCACCTCTTAATCATTGATGACCTTCCTCGGTAGGGTATTGTTCTGGGAAAATAATCTCCTTCTGCAATAATGAGCCTCACCCCACTAGGCAACCAGAGATGCTGCCATGACTGCTCAGCAACCCCCTGGATGCAGGAGGCACCTTCAGGGAGGAATGTCTGTGAGTAACAGACAAAGGATTTATGTGAAATGGATTCCTGAGAAGCCAATGGAAAGGGAGGACATCTGTTTGCCTAGTGGTGATTAAAAAGGGAAAGAAGGGATGCCTGGGTGGCTCAGCTGGTTAAGTGTCTGCCTTTCGCTCACGTCATGGTCTTGGGGTCCTGGGCTCGGGCTCTGTGTGGCGCTCCTTGCTCAGCAGGGAGTCAGCTTTTCCCTCTCCCTCTGCCCCTCACCCCTGCTCATACGCTCTCTCTCTCTCTCAAATATATAATAAAATCTTTTTTAAAAAATAAATAAGAGGGGGGCGCCTGGGTGGCTCAGTCATTAGGCGTCTCCCTTTAGCTCCGATCATGAACACTGCAGTCCTGGGATTGAGCCCTGCATTGGGCTCCCTGCTCAGTGAGAAGCCTGCTTCTCCCTCTCCCACTCCCTTTGCTTGTGTTCCCTCTCTCACTGTGTCTTTCTCTGTCAAATAAATAAAATCTTTAATAAATAAATAATTAAGGACAGAAAAGATCTGAGGCTCTTATTGGTAATATAACTATAAATTAATAATTTCTGAATACTGTTTACAGAGTCAGCCTTATATCTCACTCATTCATAAAATCAGACCATAATCACACATCTACCACAAGATCAGACACGGATGCTTCTCTTCACATCTGAGACTTCCTTTCCCTTTCAAAACTACCCTTGATGTTCAAGTTTTGCTGGGATAGGAGGTACACAGGGATATGAATTTAAGCTTGATGTAAGACAGGACTTACCCGTGTAGAGGGTCACTAGGCTCTGGAGCACTGACTTAAGGAGCCCTTCTCTGGAGGGCTTTAGGGACAGGACAGCCATCCTCTGTCTGGTGTGCTTTGGAAGAAACCTGTTTGAAGTGTGGGGGTGGGGGGTAGGGATCATCGAGATAGCAGCTCCTGATTCTTTTCCTTCATTAACCCTTCCCCAAAGCGGCAATACCCCAATAAGGTACATAAATACACCTTGGAAAAGCCCTTTTCAGAGTATCCTTGTGGTGAGGCTTCTGGCCTAGGAACACTCTAGTCAGACTTTCTTTTTTTTTTTTTTTTTAAAGATTTTATTTATTTATTTGACAAACAGAGATCACAAGTAGGCAGAGAGGCAGGCAGAAAGAGAGAGGAAGCAGGCTCCCTGTGAGCAGAGAACCCGATGAGGGGCTCGATCCCAGAACCCCGAGATCATGACCTGAGCCGAAGGCAGAGGCTTTAACCCACTGAGCCATCCAGATGCCCCTAGTCAGACTTTCCTCATTACTATGTATGGGAATTCATCAGCATCATTGCCTGCATCAACATCAGGGAGGCCCAAAGACACTGTCTTAGCCCTGGCACAGAGGGCCACGTAATACAGAACTCACCTGTCTCTTTCCCACCTTCTTAGAGTCTATACTCCCCCATGTTCATATACCTCACCATCCAACAAGTAGAACATCCCTGAAGTCTCCAAGTTTTGCCCGAGGCCATACAATATAGTAGGCATAAAGCAGGTTCTCCACCTCAAAGAAACACAACTAGTGGTATGAAGAACTCCAAAACCTAGGCTGCTAATGTATTTTTAGTCTGTGCAGTCCAGGCAGGTCCAGAAAGTTCTAGGATGTCCATCTGCGTGGGTGGGTTTATGCTCACTCTTTGAGAGTGATCTCATTACTCTGAGATTGGGAAAGGGGCAAGAGTTGGCACAGAACCATAATCTCTGACGCAGGCATTAAGTCCCCTTGTAGTAGCCACTACAAGGCTACAATGGGAGAAAGGCCATGTGTCTTGGGGTCTTCTACAAAGGGTTCTAAGGAAAACTTTAGTAGGAGTTCAGGAAGAGAAAATATCTCCCTCACCAAGCAGACTAGGCTCTGAGCCTAGATAACCCTTCCTTTCAGTCTCATCAACTCCATAACTTCCTGACAAGACACAAAGGGAGAACTTCCTTAAACCCTACATGAATTTGTGATTAAGAGTACTTTGATGCCATGAGAAAGCGTGTGATGATTCTGGCTGTATGAGATTCTCTTTTGGGATGTCCGGCACAATTGTCGAGAATCTGTAATTGTTGAGATCCGATCTAATGCTCTCCTCAACCCCCACAGGGAATTGATGATAAATGACGCCCTCAAAAGGCCTGAGACTCTAGTTTGTTCTCATATGACACCAAAAGAACCCTGAAATCTCATCCCTGCATGGATATCCTTTGGAGGAAATCCTGTTGCCCTCATTTCCACTACCTTCAAACTTTAAATCCTGGGGTGTGGACACCATTTATATTCAAAAGATTAATCACAAGTCTGAAATACTATCAAAGCCATTCCTGTTCTCCCCAAAACCACCACCTCTTCCAGAACAGCCTCAATCCTGGAACCTATTCTAAGGACAGATGTTTCCCTTGAACTACCTTTCAAAACCAGGCCTCCCACCCAATTCAGACTTCTCCCAACTGTAAAGAAAATGTTTAACTCACTTTTGGAGGTTGCTCCCTCATTTTAGTGACTCCCTTCCATCAAAGGGCTGTTCCTTTCCTCCATGATCCCTCCCCAGAACCCAATTATCTTTCCCCAACCTCAAATACCTTCCTCCAGCCAGGAAACACACCTCCCCTCTGGAAACTGCTAGTTAGGTGCCTCTTCTGCTGCTTCTCAGTCTCCTTTCCCAGCTCTTCCCTGAATTTCCAAGAGTGGAAAAATAGATGACTGTCTACAATTCTAAAAAAAAAAAAAAACCCTGAGTTTCCACTGCATAGAGTACTGAGGAGAGAAAAATAAGAAAGCAACTTCAAGCAAAGAGGGAAAAAATAAGGTGAAAGTGAGGAAGTAGAGGATGTAACAAAGCTTTTCTCTGTGATCAGAGTCCGGTCCTGAGAATCTCCACGACGTGTCCTGCTTAGACAATTTACAGAGACAGAACTATGGGCTCAACCCTCTCCCACAATCTGGGGGAAACCCTAGATGTCACTCCAACCCAAAATATCACCCTCTTGGGGCACCTCGGTGGCTCAGTGGGTTAAAGCCTCTGCCTTGGCTCACGTCATGATCCTAGAGTCCTGGAATCGAGCCCCACATCGGGCTCTCTGCTCAGCAGGGAGCCTGCTTCCTCCTCTCTCTCTCTGCCTGTCTCTCTGCCTACTTGTGATCTCTGTCTGTCAAATAAATAAAATAAAATCTTAAAAATATATATATAATCCTCTTTACCACCTTCCCACATGACAAATAAAACCAAGTCTGGAGACCTGCTTCCCTAACCTTCCATAGAGAACCTTCTCCTTGGGCATCTGTCCATAGAATCCTGGCCTAGAAGAGTAGGTTGACTATTCTGAAACACACACACCTCTCAAGTACTACCTATATTCCTACCCTAAGGGAGTTTCTTAAGTTCAAATAATTACTCGGTATTTATCTATACTTAGTCCACTCATGCTGCAGAACAGAGATCATTCTAAAAGTATTCATTCATAAGCTCTTCAGATATTGAGTACCTAGTCTGTGCAGGGCAGGGTGCTGGGTGCTAGGAATAGAATGGGCACCCCACCCTCTAGCGGCAAACGTTCCAGCGGGAAGACAACAAATTAAGCAATAATAATAAAGTATGAGAAGGGCTGGAACCTGGGGCGGGGCGGGGGGGTGCATCCCGGGGGGCCCGGGGAGGGGAGGCGGGTGGCAGACGAGTGAAGACAGAACTCAAAGCTGTGGCACCACATAGCAGGAATACCAAACCTCATCTGTAGAGTCTTAGAAGGCTTTCCAAAGGAAGTGACACCTAAGCTGAGACAAAGGACAAGTGGCAGCCTGGATATGAGTAAGAGGATGAGTGTTCAAATCGTGGAATAATGTGGGGAAAGGAGGGGAGGGGAGACAGACTGTGGTAGGTAGTTTGAGAAACTTGAATGAATGAATACAACATCTGATATATTTGCAATACTTATTATAGTCAGAGGTTCCATTTGGAAAGTCATTCCCAGGCCGAATACTAGGGAAACGAAGGCTGAAAGCAAAAAGTCCGACTCGTTCCTTTGCACACCTTCAGCCCGGTAAGCAGTACAAGCTGTGAAACGTCCGCGGACTTACCTCCCAGTGCGTTGAAGTTCTGGCCCGCTGTGGCCCCCGTGTGGTTCCGGTTCTATGTGGCAAACATTTCCGTTTGGAACTCCAGGCATTTTCCTTTTCTCCTTTTAACAAAGGACCCCCAAATTAGTAACATCAGCCATCTATTCTGTCCTTCCTGCTACCAGGGGGTAGTGGTAAGGAGAGAATCCAAAAGCAGCCCCCAAACACCCAAGGGTTTGTCGTTTTCAAATGCACTTACTGATTTGGGGCAGTTTATTTGATTTTGTTGAAAAACAAACAAGTACACAGAATTTCGCCCCCTCTCTACTAGTACCTGACTCCTAACTCTGCCTTGCACAGAAGTATGAAAGCTTTGGCGTCAGCTCTGTCCTAAGTTCCCGTTTCAAATCTCCCTCTGTGTAATCTTACTTTCCCTTAAAACTTTGAAGATAGTTTTATCTATTTGTAAAACTAAGGATAAAAATACAGACTTAGGGATGCTGCCAGCAAGGCTGAGCTAGCATTTGTAAAGCACCAAGCGCAGTGGCTTGTGTGCAGGTGCTCCCTTTCAACTCTAGTCAGGCCACAAGCCTGGGTGACTGGCTGCGACTCCGCACCTTGCTCCTTTCATTGCATGGCCTCATCTACAATCTACTCCCAAGAAATGTCCTTCCCTCCCCCTCTCTGCCGCTGGGGAGCCTTGGGGATGCTAATGTGCATACATTACCTGGGAGGGGACATTTTTGGGTGGCTCGATTCTAATGGAGGGGTCCCACTCCCCTGGAGGCAGCACAGTGACCTGATCCAGGAACTCATCAATCCCCGCCAGGAGATCATCTCGTTCTTTTGCCTTATATGCCACGTCATGAAAAATCTACAGGGAAGAAAAAACCCTCAGGAAAGTTGAAAATAACTTTACTTAAAACAATCACCAGTGAATATGGTGAAGGACAGATACAGCCTCATGATTTTTATCTCCGTCATAGGGATCTGAAATGTGGAAAACTTTAGCATTTAAAAAAAATGCAAAAATAAAGGGCTCCTGGGTGGCTCAACTATTACACGTCTGGCTTCAGCTCAGGTCATAATCCCAGGGTCCTGGGATTCTCCCACTCCCCCTGCTTGTGTTCCCTCTCTAGCTGTGTCTCTCTCTGTCAAATAAATAAAATCTTTACAAAAAAAAAAAAAAAAAGTAGATATAAACGGATAAAAAACATAAACCCGAAGATGAGATGGGTCAAGAAGGACTAGCTATGTGTCTGTTAGTACAAGAAGAGATAAGACTCTAACATTGTATCGTT
Organism: Enhydra lutris kenyoni; assembly: GCF_002288905.1. Lineage (NCBI taxonomy): Eukaryota > Metazoa > Chordata > Mammalia > Carnivora > Mustelidae > Enhydra > Enhydra lutris. Next base: position 9,815,653 of record NW_019154140.1, on the reverse strand, counting down.
GTCATCCCTCCAAAGAATGGAACAAAGGGCAAAAGGCATGGGAAAATTTCCTGATCATAATAGTTGGAAAAACTGGATGGAATTACTAATGAAGTTCTCTCCATGAAATAAGATTCCCAGTCAAAGAGAGATAAGACACAACCCCCACCTCACACTACCTGCTAAGACATGCCTTAAAAACATTACACTGAAGCTTACATGAGCAGTGCAGGCCTTACTAAGGTATATAGTGGGGATCCAGCACCATGGCAGCCAAAATATCCAGTTTTCTTGGGACATTCACATTACAGTGCCCAAGTTCATACCCCTGACCTTTATGCAAACTGTTCTTGTTTACATGGAATAAGAGTGAGGTTTCTTTATGTAAATAGCCTTTATGTACGGAATTAACCATCCTCTCTAGAAAGTTGTCAGCCTTTGTGTCTTTCTCTCTAGGTATCCTAATTGGCAATAATAATTTTCCCAGAAAAGGAATTCTCTGAATCCTTGATTTCTCAAAAAGGGAGAGATAATATAGGAAGAAATACCTCCAAGAAGGTTTGGTCCTCCTACAAAAGGCATTCAGAGAAGTGACCTGTACTGCTTCCCTGAAGATAATTACCCAGGATGGTAATTATTTTATCTCCAAAAAATAGCACAGGACTTGGCACAGGGTAGATACTCAGTAAGTGTCTGTAGCATGAATGGGAAGAAGTGGCACATACCTCATCTGTCATGATGGTAGCCATGGATCTGCCAATCTCATGGTACTGCTGACCTTTCCCTACTGGACCCAATAGGATAAACAAAAATCTGGCAACACACACAGAGGATGAAATTATAAATTATGTCAGTAAACATAAAGAAATGTCATCGTATTCCTCTCTAAACAACAAAACATTTCTCTTTCCTATCAAACAGAAATCACTGTCATAACTTCAATAAAACGAGACAGGCTAATGATGGGGCAATAGAAGTTGCCTTGACCTAAAAGCTCCGCTATGAGCATTGAAAGCTATTTCAATACTCCATTCAATAATATGGTTACCATTCTTAGGGTTTCCATAGACACAATTCCTTACAATAGAAAAAAATGCTTTTTTCAAAACATACCATTGTAGTGCAAATTCAAGGTTTTCTGAATCTCTTTCATTGCTCTAATAAGAAAATCATGGGGAGAGGAGAGGGATAAGGAAGTTGAAATGATGAAGCCCAATAGAGGGGTCTAAATTGTGTTCTGGACATCTGAGTACTCTGTAATTAATGGGGCTCTGAATCACCTGAGTCACCACTTTCAGAGTGCGTGAATAGCCTTATGAAGAAATGTGGACATATTTGCAAACCATTACAAATCCTGCCAGAACCGTGGAAAAAGACATCAATACCTTTGCTCAGAGACATTTCCCTGGGACATGGCTCTGTGGAACTGGGGGACTAAGACTCAGGCTTCCCATCCTAAAAAGTGATTAGCCCACGGTCTGCCCTTTGGATGCTCTTCAATTCTCCATTACCAAGCCTGTAGGTACTGTATAGTCACAGCCTTAAAACTCCTAGAGTCCTTCTGCATGGAATTAATCAAATACACCCCCAGTGAGAGCACTGCTGAATTTTAAATAGCATTCCACAGTTAATCCTAGATTTTGGCATTAGCTGCTTTCTTCCACCAGAGCTCACACAAATTTGTACTGGAGTTTTGCGGTCCTTGTCTTTACCTGGTTGGGATGGGCACTTCTGTCAGGCCTGAGAGAAGAACAGCAGGAGACAGCCTCACAAAGGCAACAATGGGGCGGTCCAGAGTATCCACCTCTCCAACCAGGACATTTGAGGCCTCTGCCCCAGTGGGAATTTTTTTCATAAAATGAAGATCCACCTGCAAGTCCAAAAGAACTCTCTGACAACCTAGGAGCATCCCCTCAAACATCACTCACGCTCTCGTACCTGACATTCATCTGCCATTTTATAATTTAACAAGTGTTTTCTTTCACTGGTTCACATAATCTTTACAATAACTCTGTAAAGTGGATAGAACAGGCCTTGTCAGCCCCACTTTTTTATTTTAAAAATGAAGCAGCTGAGACCCAGAGAGGTGAAGCTGACTTGCGCAATGGAGCTTGGAAGAGAGGGAATTTAAATCCAGGTGTTCTGATTTGAATCCCATTACCCCACGCTTTCTCAAAGACTGTTGTTGAAGCGCTAGGTCACATTTTTTTCCATTTTAAAATACCTGAATGCGGGGACACCTGGGTGGCTCAGTGCTTAAGCCTCTGCCTTCACCTCAGGTCATGATCTCAGGGTCCTGGGATCGAGTCCCACATCGGGCTCTCTGCTCTGCAGGGAGCCTGCTTCCTCCTCAATCTCTCTCTCTCTCTCTGCCTGCCTCTCTGCCCACTTGTGATCTCTCTCTGTCAAATAAATAAAATCTTAAAAAAAAAAAAAATACCTGAATGCTTTGTCAGAGATTTTAGCTTTTCTGAATAAAACAGGGAGCCTTAAAGTCAGAGGAGCGCCATGACACCATGCGTGTTCTAGCTCGTGTCAAGAAGAGACCCAGCCAGCTAGAGGCTGGAGGCGGGGAGATGGACGCTCACGTCAGCAGCTGCAGGGAGGCACCCAAGTCACAGTCCCAAAGAAGAGTCCCAACTGCCAAGTAGTTTTAGGAGACAAGAGCAAAAATTATCGTCCCAGCAAAACCCTTGGAGGTAAGAAGGAGCTGCTGAAGAGCAAGTACCCCCCAAAAATGGTGGAAAAATCAAGAAGTCTGCATCAGTAAGGATTAGCAAGGGCTCCTCTCAGTTCCAGCACACCGAACCTGGTGGAACAGAGTGGGCGCCGCCCAGGCTGGAGTGAAAGGGAGAAGACCTGAGCAGAGGGGCCTCCTTTCCTGCAGAGGGGGCTCTGGTCTTAGACAAAGACTGAGGAAATACCAAAGCTTACCAGCTTCCAGCAAGAGGACTCTCAGTTCCACTAGGGCTGCACTTAGGCCTCTAAGGCAAGTTCCCATGTCTGTGCTCACCTTGCTTAAATCCACAGGACTGTGTTCACAATTCACTCCATTTTTTACTTCAAGACTTGTCATGGGAACAGACTGAGGAGACACAGTTTGACCTATTCAGAGGAAACAATTCCCTGAGTGTCTGCCCTTTGCCCCTTTGACACACCCCATCCATCACTGGTTGGCTACGGCCATGTCTCCGGCAAAGCCCATATAGAGAAGTCCAGATGACTATGAAGCTAAGACCCACACATACATATCGCCTTACCCACTAGTTAGCGGTAAAGGGAGGACAGACATCTTACTACTTCTGCACCTTCTTACTGAACATATTTCTGATCCTCTTTCCTTCCCCTAGTAAGGTAGTGATTCTTAACCAGCAGTGCACCTCAGAGGCGCCTGTGGAAAACTTTTCAAGTGTGTGGATTCCCAGGCACATCCCTGCACGCTGGGATTCAGTGTATGCAGGGACAGGGAGACATACAGGTTAGGCCCTGCCTGGCCACAGAAAAGGAAACCAATCAGCAGCTGAAGTTCATTGAGTGTTTATAATCTACCATGCACCTGGTTAAGGGATAGACATGGATTATTGCATTGAAGGCTCACAATAAATTTATGGGGTGGATGCTATTATTATCCTTATTCCACAGAGGAGAAAGGGAGACGAAGAGATTTAGGAGGGTGCCCAAGATCACACACTTTGCAAGTAGTGAAGTCTGATTCTCAAGCCTGGAAGTCTGACTCAAGAACCTACGCTACTGTACTTGGCCTCCCTGATCTAAGACCTATCTGCGGTCTTTCTGAGGCTTGCATCCCTAGGTCCACAAGAGATCAATGTCATCAGTCCCAGCCTACCATCTTGTCTGTCAGCACAGAAGCTTGTTAGGCAATTACAGCCTGTACCCTCTAGTCACTTAGCATCTCCAACTAGTTCTTAAATGTCTAATTAATGAGAAAACAGTCACTCCTGATAATCTTACCATTCTTATCCATCGAATGTGGATCAGACTGCTTCTTGCCAACCTCCGCAAAGGAGCGAACAATGGGAATGAGGTTATTTCTCTTTTTCTCATTCTGATGGTGATGCTTTTTGAGCAGAGCTTCTCGCACTTTAACCCTCATGCTGTCATTCAGGTCACTGAACAGTTCTTGCTGGTCCAGGATCAGGTCTGGAAAGCAGGCACTAATATGAACACTCCAACTGACAGTCCGTGAACTCAAAGAGGCCAGCATCAGGTGGGGTGGGGGGTAAAGGGCACAGAGTAGGTGAGAGCAGTTCCATTGGGTACAACTTATGCTTCAGTGCCCCAAAGAGTAATCTGAGGACAGCAACTGTGGCAAGTTATACTTGATTCATGCAACAAATTGGTTTTATTAGAAACTATCGAGGACTTAATAGTGCCAGAATGGTACTATGAACTTTCCACTGATAATTCAATCTAATCCAAACAAACACTCTAGACTTAGGTGACACTGTAACAATTTGTACAGATCAGGAAACTGAGGCCCAAACATTACAGAATTCCCCAGGATGTCTCATCTAGTAAAGTTGCAGGGCAGTTCAAACCCAAGGCTGTCTGACTCAAAAGCCCACATTAATAGCTACTTTATTCTGTCATTAGCCAACGTTTCTCTGCAGTCCCTTCCTCCAAGATTTCAACATTGCTCTGATTGTCAAGAGGAGCTATAACTGTAGAACATTCCAAATGACCACTTGAAGGTAGAAGCTACGCACATAGTTAAGCTAACTAAGCACCCCGGCAACTGCCGCCAAGCATCAACCTGTAACCTGTCAAGTCCAGCACAGTCGGAGGGGGAGGCAATCCCCATACCCGCTATTGAGTGTGTGTTCTAGAGCTAAAGGCCCACATTCTACCCCACTTCTACCACCTTCTGTGTGATCTTGGGTAAGTTCCCCAAACTTTCCATACCCCAGTTTCATTATCTGTAATACAGAGCTAATATTACGAACCATCCTCAAAGCTTGTTATGGAAAATTAATGAAATGATAAATACAAAATGCTGATTCTCAGCTGATACATGAGCCAATTTACCTAACCTTATCACTGACACGAATCTATCAGGTCCCTAACGGAAAGAATGAGAGTGGTTATACTGCAATCCTACATACCTATCCTTGAGCCTCCCCAAAACTTCAACCTATTCTCAACCCCAACTCCATCCACAACTATCCAAGTACTAGAAACATTAAATAAAGAAAATATACTTTGAATATTCAAGCTGAGGATCCATGGTTTCTTTCTCTATCTTTAACCTTTATATTGATTGGCTCACTGCCCCCACATTGTAAACATGCTTCAAGATCCTGTATCTTGAAAAAAAAAATTTAATAAGAAAAAGGATGTTGGGGCACCTGGGTGGCTCAGTGGGTTAAAGCCTCTGCCTTCGGCTCAGGTCATGATCCCGGGGTCCTGGGATCGAGCCCCACATCGGGCTCTCTGCTCGGCAGGGAGCTGCTTCCTCCCTCTCTTTCTGCCTGCCTCTCTGCCTACTTATGACCTCTGTCTGTCAAATAAATAAATAAAATCTTTAAAAAAAAAAAAGAAAGAAAGAAAGAAAGAAAAAGAATGTTCACCCCAGGTCCTCCCTTATTTACCTCTCTCTCTCTCTCCTATCATTTAAAGTTCTCAAAAGAAAAATTTCTCAGTGCCCTACAATTTGGCTATCTGATTGAAATTGCTTTTTTTTCTTTTAAGTTTTTATTTATTTATTTATTTATTTATTTATTTATTTGAGAGAGAGAGAGAGCACTAGAGAGAGAACACAAGCAGGAGGAACAGCAGGCAGAGGGAAAAGCAGGCTCCCCACTGAACAGAGAGCCCGATGCAGGGCTTGATCCCAGGACCCTGAAATCATGACCTGAGTCGAAGGGGGACACATAACTGACTGAGCCACCCAGGCATCCCTGAAATTGTTTTTGATAAAAATCATCAATAACTTTCTTGTCGCTAAATCCGATGTTTACCTGACCTCTCTGCAGCATCCAACACTGATGAGTTGAAACTTTCTCTCCTCTTGGCTTTTGTAATGGTTTGAATGGTGCCCCCCTCCCAAAGATACATCTATGTACTAATCCCCTGGAACCTGTCACTGTGATCCTATTTGTAAAAAAGGTCTTTGCATACGTCGGTAAGCTAAGCATCTCAAGATAAGATCATCTTGGATGATACTGACAAATACCCTTACAAGGGAGACAAAAATGAGAAGTCCACATGAAGACAGAGACAGAGTGGAGTTAGGCGTTCATGAGAAGGAACACCTAGAGCAGCTAGAAGCTGAAAGAAGTGGGAACAGCTTTCCCCTAGAGCCTTCAGAGGGGACACTGGATCTCATCAGAGCTGATCCCTCCTCTGCTTCCCCACATGATCCCAGAGAGGCAGAATAACTTGGATACTTGAAGAAAAGTCTGAAGAAATCTATTCAACCAGTGAAAGCTAAGGAAAGAACCCTCACCGAGGTGTTTCTCAAACTTTGTTCCAAAACATGGTAGCAATACTCAACCATGTCAGGAAACCCTTCACACCCTGCTGAAGCCTGGGGTGCCTTTGGTTCAATTTCTTATGGTGTCTTCCCTAGTGACCATGTTTAAAAATCTTTCCTTAACACCTTTTTCTCTGCACAATTCCCAATTGCCCCTTTCTCTAATTATTACTGAGACATATCTCTGTGGTTGCACTTATTTAAATTATCCCGTGGCTATTTCCCCACTAGAAGGTGAGTTTCTTGAAGGTAGGAATTTTATCTTATCTTTATTCCCCTGTGTTTAGCACACTATCGAGCATAAATAGATACTAAATAAACATGTGCTAAATGAACAGGCAGATGGAAGACTAAACATCTTGTTGTTTGAAACCCATAAGAAGGCTGCGAAATAGATAGAATAGTTTCTTAGTTTAAAACCCATCCCCCCCAACTGAAGACGCTGAGGTTGGGAAGGTTCAGTAACAGACCTGAGTCAACACAGCTCCTTTATTCTTTCCTCCACACCACATTTAATTTACACAAACGTTCCTTTGTTTTTCCGTACCTAACCATACCTGAGATTTCTTCTATGCTATTTGCACGCATATCCAGAAGGACTGTTCCATTAATAAGGCAGCTCCTCAGCTCAAAGAGACTGTGCAGTGAAAGGGTTGCCACATAAGGCTTGCTCCAGCGTTCGCCTCCATCCTCAACATCTTCTTCAAACTTCAGCCACCTGAAAGCATTACAAACAACTGGATGTCAAAGGGAGAAAATGAGGAAGTTCCACGAGAGAATTTTTAATATAAGCCACAATGAGAGATACCTGAATAATCACATTGAACATTATCATTTCATCATATGCTCAGGGTTCATTGATAAGCGAAAAAACAGGTTATAAAACAGCACAAAGTTGAGTACAGTTTGATCCCATTTCTATTTAAAGAAAATTTTAAAAACGCAAACATGTATAAGACACCAAATGGTGTCTTCCTTATTATCCTTGAGGTAGTAGATTTGTACATAATTTACATCTTCTTTTTGCTTATCTTCCTTTTCTTTTTTTTTTATTAAAGATTTTATTTATTTATTTAACAGAGAGAGACACAGCGAGAGAGGGAACACAAGCAGGGGGAGTGGGAGAGGGAGAAGGCTCTCCGCTGAGCAGGGAGCCCTATGCGGGGCTCGATCCCAGGACCCTGGGATCATGACCTGAGCCGAAGGCAGATGCTCAATGACTGAGCCACCCAAGTACCCCTTATCTTTCTTTTCTAATTCACATAAAGAGCACACATTATTTGTGCAATTAAAAAGATAGATCTAGGGGGCGCCTGGGTGGCTCAGCGGGTTAAAGCCTCTGCCTTCGGCTCAGGTCATGATCCCAGGGTCCTGGGATCGAGCCCCACATCAGGCTCTCTGCTCAGCAGGGAGCCTGCTTCCCTTCCTCTCTCTGCCTGCCTCTCTGCCTGCCTGTGATCTCTGTCTGTCAAATAAATAAATAAAAAATCTTAAAAAAAAAAAAAAAAAAGATAGATCTAGTCGATATCATTTGAATAGATTAATAAAACGGTAACATTTTTCTTTTTAAAAAAGCCTCTATGCCTTTATAAGTTGGCAAAGACGGAATAACAAGACTAACTGCCTTTTCACTTGGCATCAGGGTGATTGGCTTGCCTAATCCTCTCCACCCATGGCAAACATCCAAGGATATAGCAAGGATCCAGAAAGAGATGTTCCAGTGAGAGCTAGAGCCACACTTTGCTAGTTACCCACCTTGCCTTCTTCCCTGAAGCTCAGACATGCTGGCTTTCTATCACCCATAAGGCTCACTGGTCAATTACTGGAGGAGCCCAGACATGGTCCTAGCTAATCTGAGGGCTCTTCTGGGGTTTGAGCCTCAGGCAAACATGGTCACTCCACAGCTACCCCAGGAAGTCCACCATTAGGCTACCTATAATCCCATGGGTCTCCATGAGGTTGGGCTGTCCCATAGGACATCTCAAAAATTATGAAAACATCCAATGAATCAAAACCCAAATGAATTAAAACACTATGGTTCACCTTCAGAAAATTCTTCACCTATCCTACATTCACCTATGCTTGGTTGCATGGGTCCAAACCAAGATGGCCCCATCAGGCATCTTCTAAGCCAGACTTAAAATAGCAAGATGGTCCATGAGCAACTCTTGGCCCTAAAGAAATGAGAGGACTCCCTAAAGCTTCTGTTTCTGTCACCTATCCCAGGCTCAAGGTCAATGGTATAGGTGTCACCAGAGACAACACAAAGAGGCCAAAATCAAGACTTCCCCTAGAAGGCTCTGGAACATCAGTCCCCATGTCAGTCATCACTTCTGCCATGAAGAAATAAAAGGCAAGCAGACCTGTCACTTGCTGAAAGGTATATGTTTGCCTACCCAAGCAAATCATGACCCAGGATAGATTAGGGCCTCACCTAGCTGTCTCCTTCCACTCAGCATCTTCTCCCTCCTTCATGCAGATCTCATCCAGCTCTGTGAACAGCTCATGAGGAACATGCTCTTCATCTTCCTCAGTGCCGAGAATGAACTGAACACGCTGAGATGGTGTGTCTGGAAAATTGACCACAGAGAAAAGTAGATCAAAAAGATTTTAAAATCCTATTCTATGGAAACAGTTAGTGGGAGGAAAAAACTAAGACCACTTGAAAAAAACCCATAATGAACTGGAAATCTGGTTAATCTGATCAAAAAGAATTTTTAATTTGCTAATAAATGATTTCAGTTTATATGGTAATTGATTTGGGGGGCCAGAACTAAGAGTTTTTCAGGAAGATACTTTCCATTCTTAGAGGCATTTCTTGTTCATGGAAGCAAACTCTGGAAACTCTATTAAAGGGCTAGAGAATCAAAACTGCTTAATGGGCATCACACATTCCCTCAGCCTCACCAAGGTCCTAGCCATGGACCCCTGCCCGCCCTCTCTCCTGAGAATGTTACCATGGGCCAGGGCCTCTGGGCCTTCTTCCCCCTGGCTGGCTCCTTTGCCCCGCCCTCGTCTCCGGTGCTTCTGGCCATGTGCTCGGTGATGGCGATGGCTCTGCCGGCCCAGTGGCATCCGAACCCCCACATACAGAGTTCTATGACCTGGAATGAAGCAGAAGGACTTTGTTTTTGTTTTTGTTTTTTAAGTTTTTATTTATTTATTTTTTAGTCATCTCTACACTCAATGTGGGCTCAAACAAAGGATCCCGAAGTCAAGAGTTTCATTTCATGCTCTTCCAACTGAGCCAGCCAGGCACCCCAGAGAACACTTTCAGTAAAAGGAATCAAGCATATTTAAGAGAGGAAAAAATCATAGCTCTCTCACAACTCTGTAACGGCAAAACTTCAAAGACTCCAGGACTAAAGATGTAGAGATCGTGGAGTTGACACACTCCTTCCCCTGCATGGGGCTGCAAACCTCACAGGAGCATTAAGATCAAAGGAAATAATGTGCATGGACTTGACTTGCAAACCGTAAAGGCCAACAAGGATCCTAGCTGTTGTTACGACAATTTGAGCAATTGAAAAAAAGCAATATGGTCACTGTGCCAAGTCCTGGCAGGGAGGGGGTTTAGAGAAGAAGCTAAATGCTCAGTTCCTGCCTGGGTCCGAAACTTGGCCTCACCATTCACTTAACATGTGACCTTGAACAAGTTAGCTAATCTCTCTGTGTCTTTAAAAAATAATACCAAAAGCTTATTATTTAAACTTGGAGGGTTTTCATGAGTAGTAGTACATAAGATAATGTATGTAAAATGCTTAACATGATGCCTGGAATAACTTTTAGCAGCCACTGCATTCTAGGACCAGTTTCTACTACTTTTCCTTCTGCACTGTAGAATACACAATCTAGAATAGTAGTGAGAGACCAGTGACAAATCCTAAGAAGCATGAGTCTGGGGTTACAGGGAGAGATAGTAAATGTACAAAAAGAGAAGAATGTGGGAAGATAAGTGATCCAAGCATGTTCCTGCCCAATTCCTCCTTTTCTACTCATTTGTTCCTTCTAGAAGCCTTATTTTGTGCTGCTCAAGACTGCCAGGCTTCTCTCTTGCCTCCACCCAAGGGCTTCCCTTATCTTGCTTCAGCCTGAAGCCCAGAATCAGGGGCTGCTACCACCCTGGCGCAGAGAGCCTTAGTCTGCCCCCACTACTGCCCCAGTTCCTCCTGCTAGTATCCTAGAACTCAGGCTGACTCCCCACTTCTTCCACCACACATGCACTCCAGTCTTCAGTCACTGTCCTCAAATCCACAACCCTGAGCCACACTTCCTCCCTCTGAGCAGGTGACCTCACTTCATATTTTACTAAGAAGACTTGGGCAGTCTCATATGACTTCCCTCCATCTCAGCCTGGCTTGCTTTCCTCCCCCAGCTGCCCCTCTTTGCCAGGCTAATGAGTATGGCTTCCCATGACTCTGGAGTCCTCTTTCATCAGCTAGCCTCAGTCTCTCCCTTCCATCCATCCCTTCCACAGCTTTCTCCTGATTATAAATCTCTCTTACCTTTTTTTTTTTTAAAGTAAGCTCTAGGCCCAACGTGGGACTCATGACCCTGAGACCAAAGGGTCACATGCTCTACCAACTGACACAGCCAGGTGCCCCATGTCTATCTCTTATCTTAAAAAGAAATTTTCCAATATAGTGCTACTCTCTAAGCTTCTACCTGTCCACTCTCCTTCTCCATCAACCACTTTCAAGAACAATCTACCCACCTAGCTTCTGTTCCTCACCATCTCCTTGTTCCATAGCCTCTGCATGTGGCTACTTCCCTCTCAAAGTGTTCTCATTAGGGACCACTTAGTCACCAAATCTCTATAATCTTATGTCTCTCAGTTCAACTCCAAAGCCTTTCCTGAGAGCCCACCACGTGTCAGACAGTATCCAAATCCCTTGACTACCTCCTCCCGTTGGTGGTCCAGGGTCCCTTAGCTCCTATACCCTTGCCCTCCCTGGCTTATCTGCACACCTCTGACTTGACTTCTCCACCCCTTTCACTGTCCACCAAAGGAAAGCTCCCAGGATTTTGGTCCTGGCCCCTTCTCCTTTTTTACTGCTATCTACTCTCATGATTTGAAAGTTTACTTCTACAAATGAACCCCAAACCTTTATCTATAGTGATTCAACATATCCCAAAGCAAACCCATTATCCTCCATCTCAGTTCAAGCTCATGCCCATTTCTTCCACGTTTTCATTCATGGCATCACCATTCTCTCAACTTTCCAGGCCTGAAACCTCAAGAGTTACCATAGATTTCCAGCTCCCCCCATGCCCCTCCAGTGCTACATCCTACAGATTATGGAGGTCAAGGATTTTTCTCCTTGCACTTCGACAAAAGCAGGAGCCTCTCTCCTGCCTCCCACACCAGGTCAGTCCTACAGACGAATCCTCCTGAAGCACCGCTCTGATCACAGCTCACGTCTGTGCAGTCAGGACCCTTCATGCTCCTGCATGCCCAGGTCCAGCCTCCTTTCTAGTTTTTCTTCACTAGGACAAATTGTACATCCAATAGGAAAACAAAGGGAAGGGCCTCTAAAAGAACGGAGCTAACAGCTCGAGTGAGACTGAAGTGGAAATTTCACATGTGCTCACACCAATTAAACATTCCAGGGGCAGAGAGAAATCTAGAGATGTATGCCTTTTGCATCCATCCCAGCAATGCTGTCTCCTCCCCACAGCCTCAGGTGCTGCACCCACCATCATCTTCTTTCCTCTACCTGAACCAACCCCCCTATTCCACAAATGTGCCAGTGCCTTCCAGACACGGACTTGGTTTGATCCCTCAAGATTCACGGCAATGCACCATCCTTCTTGGTATTATGTCTGAGCTCCCTGATCAGAAGTGCCACCTTCTACCTCTAACTCCCAAGATCCCTTGGCTAGCATTCTCTTATGCACTTATTTTATGCCTTGCACTAAAATTAATACCTCCACTATTCATCTGCAAGTTTCTCAAGGTCCCGGGTCAGACTTTCTCCCTCTTGGAATCCCTCACACAAAGCACAGTGTTTTACCTATGGTCATCGTTCCACAAATGTTCAGAAAATGGAACATCTCCTAAGAGCCTCCCTCAGGAACATAACACCTTTGAACCTCCTCAGGAGTTCCTTAGTCTGACCTGAGAGGGCATCTCATTTGAAAGGAGCCACAAAAGGAATGTATAAACAAAGTGAACATGTTTAGGGCAGTTGACTCATCAAAGCATAAGACTCAGACAATCCAAGCCAACCTGAGAATTCAAAGCTTAATCCAGGAAGGCTTTCTGAATAAGGGGACTTTATGGAAAGAGTAGCCAACTCTTCCTGTTTCCATTGCAATGGGTTTTCCTAAGACTCTGCTCAACTTCTCTGGGACTTCCTCAATAAGTGCTCTCCACTTACAAGTCAGTTAATTAATACAAACTGGAGTGCTGCTCTACGTTCCTTTCTCTACTTCTCTCTCTTTTTCGTTGTCCTCTCCCGCCTTCCAAAGTCCCAAGTGATAAAGAAAAATAAAAAGAAAGGATTATATATACCACATCCTCTTTAGCCATTCATCTATGGACGGACACTTGGGCGGCTTCTGTATCTTGGCTATTGTAAATAATGCTGCAATAAACCTGGGGTACATACATCTTTTTTAATTAGAGTTTTCATTTTCTTCAGGTAAATACCACTAGTGGAATTACTGGATCATATATATTTCTGGATCATATGTATTTCATATGTAATTCTATTTTCCATTCTGGGGAGAACATCCATACGGGTTTCCAGGGTGGCTTTATCAATTTGCACACAAAAAATGGAATATTCCTCAGCCATCAAAAAGAATGAAATCTTGCATTTGCAACAGTGTGAGTGGACCTAAAGCATATAATGCTAAGTGAAAAAAATCAGGTAGAGAAAGATAAATACCATATAGTTTTATTCCTACATGGAATTTAAGAAATAGAACAAATGAACAAAGAAGAGACCAAACACACACACACACACACACACACACACACGCAAACTCTTAAATACAGAGAACAAACTAGTGGTTCGCAAAAGGGAGGTAGTGGGGGTGAAGTAGATAAAGGGATTTAAGAGTATACTTATCATGTGAGCCCTGAGTACTGTACAGAATTGTTGAATCATTATATTATATACCTGAAAATAATATAACACTAAATGTTAATTATGCCTCAAGGAAAAAAAGGAACAGGGTTAGAGGGAAAGCTGATCAGAGATTTATTAGAATGTTGAGAGGCCAAAAGATAAAACATTTAGTATCTGGAGGAATCACACCTCCTATCCTCCTCACCCTGTCTTAGGGCAATCCTATATTGACTCACGCACATCTCAGGACATTTCTGACAGGCAGATCTCTAAACCTAATGTAATCATGTTACAACTTTATTGAAACAGAAATATAGTGCCAGAAGAAGTCATCTGCTAAGAGGTAGGATTCCAAACCTCTGACATTATCAATGAAAACCATAAAGTGTGAAAATGACTAAATTGAATACTCTTAACAAAATACCATCTGTTAACTAATAATGTTCCACTGTAGTATGTTAATTAGTTCCCTGTAGTACACCACTGAGACCAACCCAGGCTTGAGTCACCTAACTGTGCCAGGTCCTGCCCCAAGGGCTGAGGATACAGTAGTGAACAGCACAAGGTTCCTGTCCTCCAGACATATATTCTAGTTAGGGGGGACAGGCATTATGAAAACAATAACATATTATTTCAGGTAATGATAATTATTCTGAATAAAAACATGGTAGAGGCACCTGGGTGGCTCCATCAGTTAAGTGTCCAATTCTTGATTTCATCTCAAGTCATGATCTTAGGGTTGTGAGCTCTGCACTGGGCATGGAGTCTGCTTAAGATTCTCTCTCTCGGGGCGCCTGGGTGGCTCAGTGGGTTAAAGCCTCTGCCTTCGGCTCAGGTCATGATCCCAGGGTCCTGGGATTGAGCCCCGCATCGGGCTCTCTGCTCAGCGGGGAGCCTGCTTCCCCTTCTCTCTCTCTCTGCCTGCCTCTCTGCCTACTTGTGATTTCTGTCTGTCAAATAAATAAATAAATAATCTTTAAAAAAAAAAAAAAGATTCTCTCTCTCTCTCTCTCTCACTGTAACCCCATGCCCCACTCTTGTGTACATGGTTCTCTCTCTTAAAAAAAAAAAAAAAAAAAGGTAGGGGACGTGAGGGGCTTAGTGGGTTAAGCATCTGCCTTCAGCTTAGGTCATGATCCTAGGATCCCGGGATCAAGCCTCCCCCCCACCCAAGTCTCTCTGCTCTACGGGGAGCCTGCTTTTTCCCTCTGCCTCTGCCCCTCCCCCTGCTAATGCGCTCTTGCTCTCTCTCTCAAATAAATAAATCTTTTAAAAAAGGATAAAGTGTCTGGGGTAGAAGGTAGGGTGGAGAAGGGAGACTGTAGCTAAGATGACTAGGGGCAACATCTGAGTGATGAAGAGAAGCCATGAGAAGAGCATTCCAGGACAAGGCAAGATCAGTGCACAGGCCTTACAGTGGGGATGTGTGAGTTCCAAAGCAAAAGGATGGTCAGTAGGGCCAGAGCAAGGTAAAAGAGGAAAGAAGAGGAGGGGGGAAAGGTCAAAAAGACAGGCAGGGGCATATCATGAAAAACACATGGGCAGTTAAAAGCATAAATTGTTCCCACAGAACCACTTCAGCCAGCCCTTAAAACAGGTGTTGTAAAATCAGGTATGTCTAGGTAGAGCTGAGACTTAGATAAAGAAGAACCTCACGGGACGCCTGGGTGGCTCAGTTGGTTAAGCAGCTGCCTTCAGCTCAGGTCATGATCCCAGCGTCCTGGGATCGAGTCCCGCATCGGGCTCCTTGCTCATCAGGGAGCCTGCTTCTCCCTCTGCCTCTGCCTGCCATTCTGTCTGCCTGTGCTTGCTCTCTCTCCCTCTCTCTCTCTCTGATAAAATAATTAAATAAAATCTTTAAAAAAAAAAAAAAAAGAAGAAGAAGAACCTCACTAAGGAGTAACTTTCAGTCCTTCAACAGAGCCATTCCAACCAGGAGCTTCCTCTTCCCAACAAATCCCCCAGGCAGTTATTGGCCAGGTTAAGGACCTCTACTTCTTCTTAAGCACATTCCAAATACTTCCACAGGGCTTTTGATAGTATATTGCTAATATTATGTAATTTTAAGTGTTTTCTAAATAGAAATTGAGGTATAGTGATTAGGTATTAGAACCTGTGTTATTAGATCTCATTTTCTTGGTTAATTTGCTCGCTATCACCATTAAAGTAAAACAAGGAGGTCGGACCAAATGACTTCTCATGTCTAGCCCAGGTTCTATATACAAACTTAGGAAAGGCTTCAGGCAAGATCATTCTTTGGAGAAGACAAGATGGTTCGATTGTTCCCACTATTCTTTCTTACTGCTGCAAAAAGGGCTTATAGCATGGGCTCCGTAAATGTTGAGTGAATGATGTATGGTTTTGTCTGATACTAAAATTTCCACTTGGCTATTATCCAATGGGGAAGACATCCTTCACCAAAGCCTTTGGTGGCTTTGTAGGAAGTAAGGTAAAGCTTAAATCCTAGGGAAGGAAGACTCTTTTTCTCTAAGAATTTTTTGGCCCAGTCAGTTCTCCCAAACACTAACCAACCAGAGCGCCTGCCTTTTGAAAATGCTGGAGACAGGCAGAAATGAAAACAAGCCCCAGCAGGGGTCAGAGCTAAGAAGGACCAAAGTGGCTGGCAGAAAATTAGGCCTCAATTTCTAAGCTGAGGACTCCAAAGCAGGGACTTGGATTTTCTGAGTGAAATCAGCAGAAACAATGACAAACAAATGGACACCAGGAAATGAATATGGCATCAATAAAATCTAGTCCATTGAACTAGATTCTGGCAGTCTGGGACTTCACTAAACTCTTCCTGTGGTCACTTTGCTGCTCTCCCACCAGGAGTCTTCTTCCCCCTCATCTACCTACCAACTCACCCAGATTCCGCCTTCTCCCCATCTAGTTCCCCATTCTTTCTTTCCAGCCATTGTCAAACCTGCGCTTCGGGATCTATCTGTGTCCAAATACAAGTATTCATTCAGTAAAACTTATGGGAGAGATGTAATGTTCGTGTATATTTTTAAAAATAAGTATATATACACATACAGAGAGCGACTGTTAGTGAACTGGGGCTGAATCTTCTGGATCAGGACAGAAATCACAGCTGCAACCTACCTGGCAGACGGAGACTGGGCCTACCAACATAGAGTGCCTGTTATAAACACTGTTTACCCAGCACACACGCAGAACTCATTAGCAGACACTGAAAATTATTCCACCCCCCTGGGCTACAGGTTAAACTCAAAGTCAATAACCAGAGGGGGGTGTCGAATGTGCAGAGCAGATGCAAGCCTTTTTTTTATAACTTAAAAATAAGATCAAAGGCTCTTACCTCTGTTAAAAACTTATTAGAAGGCATTAAACCTATTCTAGGATTTTTAAGGCTAATAGTTAATCAGGAATAATGATCTGCAAAAAAAAAAAAAAAAAAAACGGAAAACACCAGTTCTGTAACAAAAGCAACTGTTCCATGTCCTTCTGGGAGCGGCAGAGTACACCGAAGCACATCATGGACTGTTGCTCTTTGTGAGTTTATCTTTGGAAATCTGCTCTAATACTTGCTTTGGACTCCTCTCATACGTAAAAAGAAGCCACGTCATGGTTTTATGCACCTTCTATTGATCGAATTCACTTATGCAAAAAGACCACCATTTACAAAACTCTGTAACAATATCCAGTTCTGAAAAGGGGGAGGAAGTGTGTTATGTGGAGCAGAGGGTACAGAATAAAGGAGAAGGGAGACCCTCAGATTCGCCCACAGCCACAGAACCCTCTGTCATGGCGTACACTTTGAATCAGAATATAATTTACTTCCACCTTCTATCAAAGTGGGACTGACTTTATTTCACGCCTTCAAGAAATGACATCATTCTAGGGGTAGCCTAAGTCCTAGGGCCTGCCTCACAGTGAGTCAGGGTACACCCTCCCAGCATGACCAAGCCTACAGAGAATCCCAACACTCTCTTCTCCTTTCTGGAGCTGCTCTAGAACCACATCAGGCCTGAGAAGTGGGCACCATTGGCCCTCCCTGTGCTGCCATCTGTGCTTTATTTAAAAAGTGCTCACCTAAGTAAGATTCAGTTTTCAAAAAGCTCTATGTGTGAAGGACCAGGCACTGTCCCCTCTAAGCAACACTATAGATAGCTTTCCTTTATGGCAAAATGGTGAGTGCATAAAGAATAGACATGTCATCTTGAAAAGATGCTCTCGCTGCCAATTACTCAGCTGACCTCTGTGAATGGAACCCAATCCTCAGGATCCAAGAGAGTCTGCCCGTGTTTACGATCCTACTCTCCAGCCGACAAAAGTGTTCGTAAGTCGTTACCTCCCTGCTGAGGGCAAAGGTCTAGTGGGCCGGACACCTAAACTGAGAGCAACAGTGAGAGGGTAAAGAGGCACCAGGATTACCAGGGCAGAACGGGGGACAGGGCAACATGATAGATAATCACATGATATTTATATCATATAAAAATCTTTATGTGATGGAGCAAGAAGTTGAGGTTGGGTGGTTGATGCCAGGACTGTCTTCCCTGGCAGGCAGTGTAGTAGACTAGAAAGAGTAGAATTCCATCCCAGTCTCACCTATTAGGCTAAATGACCCCAAGCAACTTCTCCACATGTAAAATAGCGAGGATACCTACCCGCCCACCCGGGCTGCTGGGAAGATGAAAAATGCGAAATGCCTAATCCAATGCTTACGGCACAGGGGGCATTCAACAAATGTTAGCCTCCAGCCTCCACACCCGTTCCTTCTCCACTTCTCCCCGTTGCCGAAACCCACACTGGCTCTTCTTCCATCTGGTCAGAATAACTTGAAAAACCTGACCTTGAGATATCCAAACTCCCCTGACCTCCAGAAGCCACCCACATAAGCTCTCATGGTAACAGACCTAGAGGCTGAGTCAGCCTCTACAGCTTTCACTCTCCCCAACCAAAGGACAAGTTTTCTCTGGGGATTATACAACTTTGATGAAAAAAAGTCACGGGAACAAGCATTACAGACAGAACATTTTACATGCAGTCTCAGTCATTACAAGGTTGCTGTATCATAGCCTTCAACATTTCAGGGGATGCAGAGATTTCACAAAGGCTTTGAGCCAAGTGTGGGTTCTTATTAAAGCTATGCTGGACATGAGCCTTTCTCTCACATCACCACTTATCAGGAAACCAGGCCCTATGGAAAAAAGGAAAGCAGAAGGACACCATCGAGGGTCATGTGGGGGCCTAGGGGTGGGACAGGAGAAAAAAGAAGGTTAAGGGAACCTAGACAGAGAAGGTCAATAAAAATGACTCTTCTTTCCCTTCCACTTTAGCTGGGTGTTTTTTTAAATACAACTCTGTGCTATGAGATCTTAAAGAATATGTTACAGGTGTGTAGGTTTTCTCTTGTCTTGTGCAGATGAGAAGACCAGGCAGAAATGGGTATAATTAGAACGGGAAGAGCAAATATTAGAGATGGGGCAAATTGAATAATACAACCAAACAACTGAATAATATAACCAAAACGAATATAACCAAACTGAATTTTAAAAGCTATTTGTATTTCATTTTCTTTTAAATTGTGTACGTGTTTACATGTATATTTGAAGGCGGTTGCCAGGTTGACAAACTGGTCAGAGTACTTTACATTCTCAAGGAATAGATCATTTGTTAATATTTAGATTGGGCTTCACAGTGCTCAAAGCACTGTCTCACACGCTGTTGGATCCTAATAATAAGGTATTAATACCTCTACTTTTTAAATTGAATTATAATTAACATCCAGTGCTGTGTTCATTTCAGGCATACATGGTGATTTAACAGTTCTATGAGTTACTCAGCGCTCACCGTGGTAAGCATACTCACCATCTGTCACCAGACAACATTATGACGATATTATTGACTCTATTCCTTATGCCATACTTCTCATCTCCGTGACTTATTTATTTTATAACTGGAAGTCTGTACCTCTTAACCCCCTTTATCTATTTCCCCCATTCCCCCCACCTCCTTCCACTCTGGCAACCACTAGTTTGTTCTAGTTTGTATTAATATACCTACTTTTGTTTAACAGATGAGGACATAGAGCCAGCCTAAGAGATGAGGACATAGAGCCTAAGAGAAATGAAGTGACTTTCCCCCAAGGTCTTACAGCTAGAGTTAGAGAAAGAGTTAGAGAACTCAAACCCAGGCCTCCTGATGGCAAAGCTCTCCTTCCACACCAGGCTGCCTCTCATTAATTCTACACACACACACACACACACACAAAAACACAGTTCTTACCTTCTAACTCCTCTTTCTCATAGTGAATGTTGAGAATTGTACTAGTCCCACCCTGATCCACCACAGCCTCTTCATCGGGTCTCTGTTGAAATACAAAGTAGCAGCAATAGTAATATACATACGTTCATTCAAACATTCACTTAAGTCCGATGTGTATGTCCGACCCTTTTTTGCAACCCTTAGAGGAGAAAACACAATGGTTTACATACGCTTTTCATTGGAACCTTATCGTAACTTTGAGACACAAACATGAAAGCCATTCTCTTTCTCATTGTATAAAAGACAGCCTGGGAGTCAGAGAAAATGAAGTAATTATTGCTCAAGGGCACAAATGTGGTAAAAGGCAAAGGTGGGACTGCAGTCCTATGGCTGCAGTTCTCATACAAGTGGATAATAGGTCTGCATTTTGTAAGTGGTGTCAACCACATCATTTCATTTAGTGTAAATTGGTCTCCTTGACCTCTCTACAGAGTTTGAGCCTCTTGTCCTTGAAATTCTCCATCCTGCTCCTCCGATGAAGTCTCCTCCCTCTCAACCTAAGGCTCAGCTTCTTCCTTTAACCATAATTCCCAAGCAAGAGCACTCTACCTTTTGTTTCCCCTGCTTGAGTCTTACAATGTCAGCAGCAGCCTGAAACTGCTGTCTCGGTATTTGACAAACCATTGGGATGCTGACCACAAGATCCACATGTCTAAAACCAAACCAATCTTTCCAAAACTAGTACCTTGTGCTCATTTACTTACACTCACCCATGGCACCACCATTTGAAATTTCAAATGTATTGACTTATCCATTCCATGTATATTGAGAGTCTATTATATGTCTTCAGGGAAATCGTTTTCTCTCCTTTCTTATCAAGGCCTCCTTTGTACTTTTTCTTGAATCCATTCTCATGTCTCATCCACTCTAGGCAGACTCGCCAGCCCTTTAGGTCATACTGGACATGTTTTCAGTTCTGGAACCACACTTACTTTCTTTTTTAGTGTTTCTCCCTCCCTGAACTATCAGCCTCTCCCAATCCTCACCACCAGCAGCCAATACTTATTCATCATCCCACAGATCTCAGCCTCAATGCACTTCCTTGAAAGGCATCCCTGACTACCTCTCATCTGAACTAAGCTAGGTCCCCCCATTTATATGCTGTCACAGCACACTATACTTCTCCCTGGTAAGGAAATGTCTCTGCTCAAGGGAGGGACCCTGTGTGTCTTCCTCACCACTGTTTCCCCAGCATCCTACACAGATTTTCACGTAACAGGTACTCAATAATTCTTTGGTAAAATAATATAACAGCACCTACCTTACCAAGACCCTGAATTATTGTTAAAAAAAAAAATCTGAACTCATTTTCCTGCCAATCTATTTCTCTTATCAAATCTGCAGCTCCAGCCAAGTTCACTGATCCAATGGGCATTGTGCACATTCACACTTTCATGCTTTTGCTCACATGTCCTGTCATCTAATGTGCCCCATCCCCAACTCTCAACCAAATGCTAAGCATCTTCTAGATCCTGCTCAAATTTCCAGCTTACTGTCCTAATTTTACTCTTTTCCTTTCCAGTTATCATCAATGTCCCTAAATAAGGCAACCCTGAATGTAAAGCAATTTATTTTCCTAATGAGAAGACTCAAAAAACGGGGGTTTTTTGGAAAGATTTTATTTTATTTATTTGAGAGACAAAGAGAGAGAGAGAGAGAGAGAGAGCACAAGCAGGGGGAGTGGCAGGCAGAGAGAGAGGATGAAGCAGGCTCCCCACAGAACAGGGAGCCAAATACCAGGTGGGGCTCAATCCCAGGACCCTGGGATCATGACCTGAGCTGAAGGCAGAAGCTCAACTGACTGAGCCACCCAGGTATTCCTCAAAAAAGTTTTTGAGGACAACTTGAATAAACCAACTTTTAGGGAAGTAGATGAAAGTCAAATGTGTGAGTGTGTGTGTGTATATGTGTATATATATTATATATATATACATATGCTATTTTTTTTACTCAAGTGTATTTCTGCTATTTCTTTTTTTTTACTCAAGTATAATTAACATACATGTTAAATTAGTTTCAAGTATACAATATAATGACTCAACACTTCCATACATTACTCAGTGCTCATCAAGGTAGTGTATTCTTAATTCCCTTTAGCTTTTTCACCCATCCCCCTGGCAAGCACCAATTTGTTCTCTGTATTTAAGAGTCTGGGGTTTGCGGGGTGCCTTGGTGGCTCAGTGGGTTAAGCCGCTGCCTTCGGCTCAGGTCATGATCTCAGGGTCCTGGGATAGAGCCCCGCATCGGGCTCTCTGCTCAGCAGGGAGCCTGCTTCCTCCTTTCTCTCTGCCTGCCTCTCTGCCTGCTTGTGATCTCTCTCTGTCAAATAAATAAATAAAATCTTTAAAAAAAAAAAAAGAGTCTGGAGTTTGGGGGTGCCTGGGTGGCTCCATCAGTTAAGCAGATCCCTTCAAGCTCAGGTCATGATCCCAGGACCCCATATATATGTGCATATATATGTAAAAGAAAAAATGTTGAAACATAAGCATCTGCTTATCCTTAAAAGCATATAAAGGAAGAACAAGGCATGAACAAATTTTTTTTAATAGTTACCTACAGAGGAGTTAGGGAATTGGATGAGGACACAAGGACAGAAAACTAGACTTCTTGGAATATACCTGATTTTATAAATATCTTACATAATTTTAAAACAAAACTAAAAATTTTAAAAGCAATTCCCAGAAATGAGAAACAAAATGAAAGCAAAGGTCGAATAGATGGCATAACTATTCCAAGAGAAATTATTCATGTAACTTTAAGATATAATAAATTGACTGAACATCCTTAGTGGCATATACCCTAAAGACAAAAAGAGTTTAAGAAGATCTTAAACTGTAAAATAAAAATTAAATGGTCACCAATGGAGGATAATGCTAACAAACCAATTCATTATTTTGAAAACCATTAAAAATTTATCTTGGCTTTCCTATATAAATTGTACCATAGAGTTATCATAGAAGAGATGAAAGAAGTTTCTTATTATAGAAAAGAATAAATGAAAAAGTTATGTTAGAATTAGGACATCACCATTTTGCAATCCCTAATGGATTGCATTGATTTTCAACAGCCAGTAACATCACAGAGAGAGACAACCAGACATTATATGTCTCCTAATGGGAGGCCATATCACCACCCATTAGGTAATCTTAACAAGTAAATTGTCCCAGAATCTGATCAAGCCTCTAACTTCAAATACCAATTTACTGAAAATACAGTGAAACACAGTTCCATGGAAAAACACCAGCATGAGAATACAATCAACAAATCCAGACTGTGGGAAACTATAGAACAAATCCTCTCCCTCCCCGTACCCCTTTTCTAAGATAAATAATTGCAAGAAGAGAAAGACAGAAATGGAGACGGACAGAGAAAGAAGAACGTGAAAAGAGTAGTTTAAAAAAGACAACAAACCAATCTCAATGTGTGGATTTTATTTGAATCCTGATTCAAACAAGCTGAAATAATATTTTCAGGGTTTTTTTAAATAATTTTTGAGACAACTGGAAATTTGAATATTGACTAGATCTTTCATCATATTAAAGAAATTGCTATTTTTTCTTTAGGCAATACTATACTCATTTTCTTTTTTTTTCTTTTTTTTTTTTAAGATTTTATTTATTTATTTGACAGACAGAGATCACAAGCAGGCAGAGAGGGAGGCAGAGAGAGAGAGGAGGAAGCAGGCTCCCTGCTGAGCAGAGAGCCCGATGCGGGGCTCGATCCCAGGACCCTGAGATCATGACCTGAGCCGAAGGCAGCGGCTTAACCCACTGAGCCACCCAGGCGCCCCACTATACTCATTTTCTAAAGAATTCTTATCTTTTTTGTATGGAATTATTGAATTGCTATCTTATATACCTGAAACTAATATAGCACTGTACGTTAACAATACTGAAATTAAAACTTTAAATTAGAAAAATAATTCTTATCTCTTAGTGTTACACACAGAAATATTTACAGATAAAACTGAAAGATTACAGACATGGAAAATAATATATTAACTTAGAAAGACTACTTTTTCACATTTTATAATTATTTAAAAGTATTCAAGATCTTCAAATACATCTTTAACATCAATGTAAAAGACTCCTATAAAGTAAAGCAATAGCTTTTAGACAGAAAGACTTGCCTTTATTTCAGATTTGTTATTTATCTAGCTTATCTTTTAAACCATGGATTTCCTGACGGCAGCACCCACCATTTGTCATCTTTATGTTCTTAGAGCCCAATACAGTAGCTTACCACTATAAGTACTTTGCACTCTTGTAAGTCCCAGAAGGAGAGGTGCCGTGCCTATGTTCACCACTATGTTCACCTAACAGCTAGTATAATGTCCATTATGTGGTAAGTATCCAAAAATTGTGATGAATCAATATTTATTAGGGTTCTGAACTCTTTTATCATATGGTCATATTTTCCAATAAAACTTCATATATACGTATATTTATGAATACTTTTTCATGCTGGCTTCACCACAGGTTTATAATATCCAAAGGATAGGATCAATTAGTTACACTGCTTAGCACTGTCCACAGATACCTGGCACAGCATAGAGCACAGCAGGAATCTGGAAGCGGGCAGGAGGAGGGTGGGATTGTTGATTTTATGATTCTAAGAACTATAAAAACAAAATATGGAGAGCAAGGTCAAACATCTGAAATATTCAGGTTGAAAAATCGACTTGTTTCCTTAATTTAGATTAGTTAACCACAGCCTAAATTCATTGAATAATCGTTCATCCACTTCCTTTGTCTTGCCAAAGAAAACAGAGCCACAGTCAAACCCCATTAGCCAAAGCATTTGAAATGTCAGGCTTGAAAGTGAATGTGCAAGCTTTGTCTGGATCCCTGTTCAAACAAACCAGCTATTTAAAAAATTATAAGGCACCCACATCAACTTAAACAACTAAATGGATATTTATTATATCAAGGAGTTATTATTAATTTTTTAAAAATAATAATAATATTATGATTTGGCAGTTATGTCATTTTAAAAAGTCCTTAATCTTTAGTGATACATACTGAAGTTTTTACTGATGAAATGATATGATGTCTGGGATTTGGAGAAAGGGCAGGGACATAATGAAACAAAATAGATATGTGTTCACTGTTGAAGCCAGGTCACGGGTCCATGACGAGTCAATTTAACAAGTCTTTCTATTTTGTTATCTGCTTGAAATGTTCCATAAATTTTAAGTATATACAAACCTTGTTTAAAATCATAAAAAAAAAAAAAATGAAAAGAATAGCAAGTCTCATTGGTCTGTACTTGCTGCCGAGTCCTCACCAGCTGGCTGTTATTTCCTCTGATACCATCATTATTTCTGGCAGAGAGGACTTCTTATCCATAGATTTCTAAGGTTCCCATGAAGGGCCTTCAGGATTATGTGTGAATACACATTTTTCTTGAGAGGGTCCATAGCTTTCATCAGATTCTCAGGGAAGTTGTGACTCAGAAAAGATTGGAATCATGAGAACCACATTATGTAATTTTAGGAGAAAAGGGAAAGAAAGGAGAGAAGGAAAGAAGAGTGAACTAGAGAAAAGGTGGTGTTTCTAAGTCTCCTCTTTTCTGTACTTCCTCCCAGCTCACTGACAATGACCTGCTATGTAAATGTGAATTGATTTGGGTGCCTACCTCAAGGACTAGAGAAGATAAAAAGAATTAAGGAGGTTAAATACACATTAAAACACTGAAATTGCAAGGCACATCTTGTAATGAGTCTTGAAAAATGAATGAATTATACCTGAGTAGCAGACCAGATTCTGACTTACAGTTAATGGACAAATGAAAAGGCAGGGGCAGGGCTGAGCCTTACATAATGGCTCCAGCTCCTGGAAGCAGCCCCAGAGGCTGCAGGGGAGGGGGAAGGCCACAGACAAAGGAGCCCACCTTGAGCCCTCTCCCTGACTCATGCTCCCTGTAATACCACTCTGGACCTGTGGGGTGGTGGACCAGTCAAATTCAACTCCCTCTCCTTTCCTGCAGTTAGTCTCAGACTTCTCACCTCCAAAGACCCCTTTTATCTTTTTTCCTAAGGATCCAATGTTTTTAGAGATTGTGAATAACACCCTTCCACCCCTCCTCTCTCCCATCCTCACCCCCAACAAAAAAGAGTCAATAAAGCAACATATATAGAAGTGACTTCCAGGGTTTCTAATCAGCAAACCGAGTTGATACAATGAGTATCAGGTACAAATATTTACTGAGTACTTCCTATATACCTAGCATTGTGCCTTACGTACATTACCCAAATTAATCCTTACAGCAGTCTTAAAACAAGGCTAAGTAAGGTCTCACAAGAGCTAAGTGGGATAGGAGGAACTCAAATTCTTTTCTCTATTCTTACTAACATTGTATGCTAATATTGCCAAAAGCAAACAACCCAGTCATTTCAGAGAGCCCAGGTCACCTAATCAGGGCATTAATCCACAGCTCAAGATCCACCTTATTACCATCTTAAATCCTTAGTGTGCCAGACCCTGGTACTTGACACTTGTACTTTGCCCTTTTAGTGAACGGACTTCCAATAGTTCTCCATCTCATTCACTTCCATCTTCCTCTTTAGCCGGCGAAGTCTCTCAATTCTGGCCCCTTGTACACCCTTGTCAGTGAATCTGGCCCACAGATGCCATTTGTCTAATGCCCTCTATTTAATGTCCTCACTGACTTCAGACTGCTTTGGTGAGAAAAAAAAAAAAAAAAAAAAAAGGTTCCATAAGGACTTGTACAGCTGTTCCAGACCTCCTCTCTGTGGCCGTGAACTCCTGAACACCCGGGAGCTTCCTATTCCAACTCTTCAGCAGCCTGAGGGGACCTCCAGCAGCTACCTCCAGCAGCTCTGGCTTCTTTCTCAGTGATTCTTTTATTGAACCTCACCTACAGTCACTCCTGTTCAGTATTCAGATTACTAATTAGTTAGTACATGGTGGTAGGCAGAATAATGCCCCCTCCCCCCAAGTAAGATTGTGATGGAAGTAAGGTTCCTAATCAGCTGAACTTAAAATGAGATTATCCTGGATTATCTGGTGGGCTCAACGTAATCACAAGGATCCCTAAAAAGTAGAAGGGGGGGGGTGGAAGACTAGAGTCCGAAAAAGAGAAGTGATGCCAAAAGTGGGGTTGGAGACATGCTACGCTGCTAGCTTTGAGTGGAGGGAGGGAACTAGGCACCAAGGAATGCAGGTAGCCTTTGGAAGCTGCAGAAGTCAAGGAAGCAGTTTCTTTCTTAGAGCCTCCAGAAAGAAACACAGCCCTGTCAGCACTTTGATATAGCTCAGTGAGAGCTGCGTTGGACTTGCAAAGTACAGAACTATAAGATAATCAATTTGTGTTGTTTTAAGCCACCAAATGCGTGGTCATTTGTTATGGCAGCAACAGAAACTAATACACACATTATGGTTCTCTAACTACCAAGACCAGCGTAAACTTATTACTACTTATAGGAAACAACCAACGTCTCCGTTATCTAAGATTTGTTGCTGTTACCTAGCAGCAGATCTAGAATAAACATGGTTGCTTTCTGTGTTCTGATTAGTACTATGGCAGTCTTGACTAAGAGCACTGTCTACCCTGCCAAGGCAAACCTGAGCCATGGCAATTATCTACAGATTTTGAAGGAATTAATTTGCAACCTGAATCATCCTGCAGACTACCTCAATTTCTCTGCTTGGCAGGACAGCCTGCCCTGCTCCTACTGAAGCTCCCCCAGTAGAGCTGGGAAAACTAGGGACAGAGGATGCTCACACTTTCCCCCACTCCCACATAGGAAAAGAACACCTAGTGGATGTCGGGAGAGGGTGAAGGGATATGGATTGTACACTGCGATGTGGCGAAAGGAGAAATTTGGTAACATCCAGCCAATGTTAACTGGGCTCCGACGCATGCCTGTCATTAGGTGCTAGCATTCGGGTCTCCCTCAGGAAATCTTGGTTTGGACGAGTTTTTCCAGGTCCACAGAAGATATGGAATGTGATTGTCTTCTCATCAGTCCTTCTCATTAGCCATCCTTTCCAATTATCACCCATTTCCCAGGGCTTGGTATTCTGAAGATTCCTGCAGAATTTTCCATTCTGAGCAGGCCTGATTCACATAAGAGCCTTGGTCATTACCCAAACTCACTTGCTTGCCTTTCTGTCACTTATTCTGAAAGAGGTGATCAGGAGAAATTTGAAGACACAAGATGTCCTCAGTTCCAGTCCAAACTAGAGGCTCTCCCTAAAGCTTTCTGCTCTTCCTCCTCCCTTACTACCCAACCCCTGTAAGAGCTCATTGACTCAAAATATCAGTAACCACCTCCAGAGATCTCATTAAAATTCCATAATGCAGATCTTCATTAAGTCATCCTACATCACAAAAAAAAAAAAGTCATCCTAAACTATAGCCTCCTAGCTGGCCTCCCTCAGTCCAGTCTCTTCCCAATCCAACACATCCTTTGTATACCTTGCCATGTATCTTCCCAAACACTTATTAAGTGCTCACTCCAAGCCAGGCACTGATGTAGGTTTCAAAGACACAAGCTACCATAATACAGAGTGATTAAAAGCACATACTTTGGAGACAGTAATAGCACTTGGCGGGCATTGTGAGCAAAGAAGACCGAATGATGAATTCTGATAGTGATATAGAGCCAGACCTTGAAAGCTAAATGGAATATTCCAGGTGAAGAGGAGGGGAAAGATTTCACAGCAGGAACACCCAAGCAAACTCACAGCAGCACACAAGGGAGAGATTTGTGTAATCAAGCAACAGACACCTGATGCTCTGTGCTAATCCTGACAAGACCAGGAGCTGGAAAAGCACATTGGCTTTAGATATAGGAAAGTCATTCATTCACTCATGCAACTAAGCACCTATTTTATACCAGGAACTGTGCCAGGTCCTTGTCCCCATGAAGCTTCCATTCAAAAAGATAATATAGAAATCAAACAAGAACACTTCAGATGAGTTATAAGTGCTATTAAGAACATAAAATAGGATCATATGAAAGAGAATGACTGTGGATGGAGGTCAGGGAAAGGCACTCTGAGGAGGTAGCATTTGAGTTGAGTCACAAAAAAGCCTGAGTAGAATCATATCCTACACAGAGAAAAGGACAGGAACGAAGGTCCTAAAGCATGAAGGAGCTTGCCATATCAAAGAAACAGAAAGAAAGCCAGTATAGGGGTCCATGGTGAGAGAATGGAGGAGAGGCAGTCAGTGCTGAGCACACTGAAGCTTGGTAAGCCATGATGAGTTTGGATCTTATTCGAAAATGCACCGGGAAGCCACTGAAGGGTCTCAAGATAGGATCAGGCATGATTTGTATTTTTAAAAGCTCTCTCTGGCTGCCATGTGGAAAGTGGACTATAGAAGGGCGAGAGAGAAAGAGAGCAGAGGGAAGTGTAGGAGGATAGTGCAGTAGTCCAAACCAAAGAAAGAGCCTAGACTTATGACATTTAGATGTGATGCCTAGAATCTCTGTTTACACCAAGTTACACAATCTCCTCGCTCTGCAACGTCCATCCCCTTGCCCAACACACACACACACACACACACACACACACACACACAGCCTAACTAGGACATAGGAGCCTTCATTGGTAATTTTCAATCGGTTGACTGTGTGTCCTCCAGGTCATCCCTATTTCCTTTCCTCCCCCTACCCTCATTTCTATTCCTCCCTATATCTCAAGTGCCCATTTGCCCATCACCTGACTCAGGTTTCATGAGGTCCTACTGTTTCTGCTCTATTCCTTTTCCTCTCCTCACCCCACCACTCATGAAAGTTACATGAACTAGATATAAAGGAGATAATTATTTTCTATTCTACCCCAGAAGTACTCAGGAATTATCAATTTCACAGAGCACTAACAGAAGCTTATGGGTTATTATGATCTTGACAATATAAACAGTACACATTCTGCATGTTAAGGACGCTGTCTCCTCACACTCGTTCCAGCCTATTCTATTCCCCCCACTGCAGCCAGAGAAATCTTTCAGTAGGAAAATCTGATCATGATCTCATTGGTGCTTGCTCTCTCATCCCCCCTCCCTTGCTCTCACGCACTTGTGCTCTCTCTCGAACTCTCTCTCTCCCTCTCCTTCCCCTCCCTGCTTAAACCCCTTCAGTGGCTTCCCCTTGTTCCTCAAATAAATCCCAACTTTCTTGGGATGGGCCATAATGGCCTTCGGTGTTACGACCCCTAGTGTATTTCACACCACTCCCCCCATTGCTCTCTATGTCTCCAGCCACACTGGCCTCCTTTCAGGCCTTCTAACTAGATGTGTCTCATTTCTGCTATTCTCTTTGTCTCCAAGGTCCTTTGATCTCCCTCTTCTCTCAGTTGACACTTTCTCTTTAGATCTTTAATTTTCTTCCTTAGCAAACTCTTCTCTCATCTAAGACCAAGGCTGGAACCACTCAGAGCACTGCCTATCTTTCTTTTGAAACACTTATCACAGTTCATAATAATTCATTTACTTATGGGATTATTTGCTTACAAGTGGTTATTTCTCCCCACACCACCCCCAAAACAGGAAGCTCCGGGGGGGCCAGGACATTGCCTATTTTTGCTCATCAGTGTATCCCCAACATACATTGAGTACACTTAGTAGGCCTTAGGAGGATCAGATATGGAAAGATTTTCCAAAAGCTTAGCTAGCATTCCTTTTTTGATGGAGCAAGCAAGCAAGGAATTGTGGATTGTCTAGTGGCAAACTATTACCAGGAAGAAGAAGAAAGAGTCAGTGTCTGATGCCCATTTTGTTACAAACTCAGACTGTTCCCCCCTGCCTCCTTACAGAAACCATCACTGACATCAACATGGTATTTATTTCCAAGACCCATCATCCTTCCCATCATCCTGTCCACACCCCTCCACTTCAGACTTGAACCACCCTCCCTACAATCTCTCTTTCCAGAGCAGTAACTAGAACACCTAGGAAAGGGGGGAAAGTGAGAATTCATTGAGCTACCACCCACTTACTGGTTGTCACACACTAAAGCCTTTCACAAATAACACCTCCTTTAGTCCTCAAAGCAATCCTGTGAGGTAAGCTAAGCAGGTATTACCCATTCCCATTTTACTAGACGGAGAAACTGAGGTTCAAGGAAGCAAGTGACTTACTCAAGGTCACAAAGCCAGTGCAAAGCAGATGTAGGATTTGGGCCTATAGTCTCTGATAGCTAGTCCAATGTTTTCCCTGACATTTGCCACCCCAACAGATGAGTTATCACTTACTTAAATCTGGTTTCCTTATTCCCTTAATTAAACACCTGTTCCTGACCTCTCGACACTTCCCCAGCCCATTTCCCCTTCCCTTCCCAGAAGTTGCCAGCTGTCTGCTTAATGGGATGGAGAAAGTCATCAAGCTGGCCACAATGACAGGGTCTGGTCCCAGCCTCCAGTCTTTCCAGCTCTTTCTCTGAGCCACGGAGGAAGCAGAAGTCTCCAGAAATAAAAACACAAAGAGGAGACCTGCCCCATCAGAGCAAGGTCCTTGGCCACCCTTCCTCCCACCCCCCACACCCTATTCCAACAAGACGCCGCGAGGCCAGAAGCCAGCCTCCCTCCCAAGAGGGAGTACCCGAGGAGAACAGAGGTCACCGCCCGCCGCCGTCCGGGCTCCCTGGGCCGGCCGCGCGAGGGATGCGGCAGTGATCCGCCGGCGCCCGGGTTCGGCCCAAGGTCACCCTCTCGCGGCCCCGGCCCGATCCCCAGCCGCCCGGAGCGCCCCCTGGTGTCCCGGGCGGGCCTCCCCTCGCCCTCAGGGAGTGGCCTGCGGAGCCCGGCTCGGGGGCAGAGAGGGGAGGGTGGGCAGAGGATGAGGAGGCTGAGCCCCGGGGAGGGGCGGGAGGCGGGGCCCTACCTGATAGCTGAGGACGCCGTCCGGCTCGTTACTGCCGGCCGGCATGGCGGAACCCAGCCAGATCTGGCGCGAGGGCTCCAGGCCGAGCGTCAGCAGCCTGCGCGCTCCGGTCCGCTCTGAGCCGATGGCCCGAGCGGCGACCCCTACCCCGGAGCCAACGGTCAACCATCAACCGCCGCCGCCTCCATTGCCACCGGCCCGCGAGGCCTCGCCGCAGCCAATCAGCGTGCGGCCTGTGCGGCCAATCAGCGTGCGGAGCACGGGAGGACGCTGTCCGGCGGTACCCCGGGCTACCGAGAGGCGGAGGAGGAGGAGGGAGCCTGGGGAGGCTACCGCTCCGGGCCCAGTTGCCTTGGAAACCGCCTCCCTCCCTTCAGGGGCCTCTGGGCTTAAAGGTCCTTCCAACTGCTCGCTAGAAATTGAAAATCTCGTGCTTCTATTTGCGGCTGCACCTGACCCTTGAAAACTGAGAAAGCGTCGGTTTTGTCTAATTCTGATGTTATTACTTAGGTAATGGTTTTCAAATTCTGAGGAAAAGGCCCTTGGGATTGAAGAAGGAAGTACCAGAGGATGAGAGGGAAGGGCCTTCTAAAATTACTTGTTAATCTCTAACTAGTGGCCAGATGAACGTGCATTGAAGAGAAGCGGGCAGGCAGTGATCAGACCCCCTCCACAGACTCACTATGACTTCTTCTTCTCCCTGGGTCTTAGGTTGGCAGAGAAAAGCACAGAGTTGAGCCCAGGCTGACTGTTGAAATAATTCCACAAAAGCGCTTCCAACTTTTCCGAGAAATGACCGAAGGCAAATTATTATTTAACAACAGTACTACTGATCTGAGGCAAGGTAGACAATCATGAGTAATGCATTCAGTTTGATTTGGGCTTCAAAGCAAAAGAGAGGTTGGCCACAATCCAACCAATCCTCTGTCCCCAAGAGGAGGCAAGGGGCCTTTTGCCTTTTATGCACCGTCACATCAGACTATAGGTGAATCCATATTATTAGAGGGGGAAAAAAGCAGTCCAAAAGATTCTTTGCCTCAAAAGAAACTACATTTGGACAACATAGTTGGATGTATGTTAAATTCATATGTCCATACATACCACAACTTGCATTGGTCCTGAAATTTGACAGAAGGTTGTGCTTTAGTGTCCCTGGGGCAGAACCGTATTTCTGATCTAAGGCCTCTGGTCCTATTTCTGAGCCTTAGCATTCTTTGCCACCGTTTCTGTTTATCTCTTGGCTAACCCTTGAATCCTTGAATTTGGAATTCACCGCCCCCCATTTTCGCCCATCAAAAACCATCCTTCAAAGTCAAACTTAAAGGCTATCTCTTCCAAGAAAACTTTCTTTATCCCACTCTCTCCAACAGCTCTTAGAGATATCTCTCCCTTCTCTCAAGCCTCACAGTGCTTCATACCTTTCTTATATTAGTTACCATTCTGTGGTTATTCAAGTACTTTAATTATATGTTAACTTAAACTTTTATAATTTTGTTAAGTGTTTCGAAGACAATTTTTTTTTATGTCCTTCTGTACTCCACAGAACCTCAAAGAATTCTGGGCATATAGAAAGTAGTTAACATATATATGTGCTTTGATTTTTAAATTTTTTTTTTTTTAGATTTTATTTACTTATTTGACAGAGACACAGTGAGAGAGGGAACACAAGCAGGGGGAGTGGGAGAGGGAGAAGCAGGCTTTCTGCCACAAAGGGAGCCTGATGTGGGGCTCGCGAGCCCAGGACCCTGGGATCATGACCTGAGCAGAAGGTAGACGCTTAACAACTGAGCCACCCAGGCGCCCCTATATGTGCTTTTAATTCCATCAAAAACATAACACCTACTATATACAGGCCCAAATGTCACTGAAGATGCGGGCAAATTTAAAATATAATACAAATCTCCAAAGGGCTTATAGTCTAATCAGAGAAACAGAAGACATGTGAATATGATGACAAGATAATAAAACATAGAATAAGAACCATATGAGTTATGTAGTCAACAAAGATTATAATTCAGAAGAGAAAATTATTTTTATTACTTGGGACACTTCAGGACCGTGACACAGAGGACATGGGTTAAACCTAAATCTGCAAATAATTGAGCCAAGGTAAGGAGAACAAGCATCTCAACTACTGGGGGAAAACTTAATAGGAATGGGGGTGCTTGGCTGATGCAGTCAGTTGAACAGCCAGCTCTTGGTTTCAGCTCAGGTCATGATCTCATGGTCCTGGGATCAAGCCTGGTGTCCAGCTCCATGCTCAGCAGGGAGTCTGCTTGAAGATTCTCTCCCTCTGCCCTTCCCCCAACTCGTGTGTGTTCACTGGCGTGCAAGTACTCTCTCTCTCTCTCTAAAATAAATAAATCTTTTTTAAAAATGGGCATCAGGGTGACTATCTGCCTTCAGCTCAGGTTGTGATCCCAGGGTCCTGGAATCGAGGCCTGTGTCGGGCTCCCTGCTTAGCACTTGCTTCTCCCTCTTCTCCCTCTCCTCCCACCTCGTGCTCACTCATGCTCCCTGTCATTATCTTTGTCTCTCTCTCTCTCTCTTTCAAATAAATAAAATCTTTTAAAAATAAATAAAATCTTTAAATAATAATAATAGGAATACACATGGCCCATTCAGAGTAGTCATGATTTGAGCCAAAGCAAAAAGTTATAGAGAAGACCAGTAGTGAAGTACAAATTAAGGTTTAAAAAAACAAACAAGGGCACCTGGGTGACTCAGTTTCTTAAGGTTAAGCGTCCAACTCTGGATTTTGCTCAGGTCATGATCTCAGGATTGTGATACAGAGCCTCCCCCCACCACCATTGGCTCCAAGCTGAGCCTAGAGCCTGCTGAGGATTCTCTTTTCCCCCCTCTCCCTCCCACCCACTCAGGTACATGCTGTCACTCTCTCTCTCTAAAAAACAAAAACAAAAAAACACCAAAGGCCACATCCTGGAAAAACAGCTAATTAATTCAGATTTTACTTTTCTCATATAATAGAAAGACACTGCTGAAAGTTTTGGAGAACACTTCCATGTACCAGGACCCGAGCTTTATTGTATAAATGCATTGTGTTATGTAATGGTTATAATACCTCCATTATTTCTCCATTTCACTGGTAAGAAAACAGGGGCTTAGGAAAGTTTAGCATCTTAATGTCAGGCAGTCATGTAGCTGGGCTTTGGTAATTTATTAATTCAAAATACATTTACTGAGAACCTATGTATTCAGGTTGCATGTTAGGGAAAGAACAGTAAAACAGGGTCTTGCCCTCTTGAGCCTCACAGGCTAGTGGAGAGATAGTAAACAAGTAAATAATTACAGATTATGCTGGCTGCTAGGAAGTCAGTAGCAAGGTCATGTGATAGAGGTTAATTGGCGTGGGGGGTGGGGTGAGCTCCTTTAGATGGGGTGATCTGGGAGAGCTCCTCTGAGGGGGTGAGTCGAAGCTAAGTCTGTCTGATTCTAGAGTTCTTGGCCACTATTGCAATCCTGCCAGAATCTGCCACTGGGGCAAGGTGGGATACAGGGAGGAAAGCTGGGCAGGGGGTTCAGAAAGAATGACTCTGGCAACAAGGTAATTCAGGAGAGGCCAAGGGTGGTGTTCAAAGAGAAGGTGTGTCCCGAATTCCCCAGTCCCCAGAAAGATAGCTCCTAGCCATGGGAGTGGGCATGAGTGGGCAGAGGAGGGAGTGGGCTAAGGAGATAAAGAATGCTGGGAGCTCATCTATTTTCCACCACTTCAAATGTAGAGAAAGTCAGAACTTCCGGCCCTTGACTCCAAAGTCGAGAGCCCCATCTTCTGGTTTATTGTGCAAATTACAAAAGGAATTAGGCCACAGAACCAGCCTCTGAGGCTGCCTGAGGCAGCCATTGGAAGTGCAGTAGAAGACAGGCTCTCCCTTCGCAGCACAGTTTTGGTCTCTCCTTCCCAAAGGACGCTGCCTCACTTGGCTCCATGCTCCAGCCTCTGATGCTCTCTAGATGGCTTGGAAACTTGCAAATATGCAGCTTTCAATCTAGCCAGCAAGCAGGCCCTGGAAGAGCTGGAAGGAGGATACCCAGCTGAGGACACTGCCTCACAATGATTATTCTTCTAAAGAAAGCAGAAGAAACAGATAGTGGAATAGAATGCAGAGCCTCCTGATGCCTGTACAGGATGCTTGGCCCAGAAGGAGGC
Organism: Enhydra lutris kenyoni; assembly: GCF_002288905.1. NCBI lineage: Eukaryota > Metazoa > Chordata > Mammalia > Carnivora > Mustelidae > Enhydra > Enhydra lutris. The sequence continues at coordinate 9,779,799 of NW_019154140.1, read as the reverse complement.
ATAAAATGCACAGGAAAATGCAAAGTACCCATAGAAACGGAGACCGCACTCGTGTGCACACGTCAACAGGGAGGCAAGGAGGCATGCTACATGGGTGACCCCAATCCTTGTAACAACTTTATGAGGTAGGTTCCATCATCCCATCCCAAATTAGAGATGTGGCTTGCCCTTGTCACACATTCAGCACAGTTAATAAATGACCACTCTGATTCCAGAGGATGCATGCTTAACCACTCACAGCCTCCCATGGGTCTGTCTGGGGCTTCCATCCTTCCCTAAATTTTATAAGCTCCGTCCTGTCCTCATGGCTTCCAAATGTGGCGATCCTTCCAGATTTTGTCTCCAGATCTTTCTCTAATACCAGTGGTTCTTAAACTTTGGGGGAAGAGTGTCTGTCTTGAACCCACTGGGGACACGATAAAAATCAACTCTCTTTTCAGGTAAGTACGCGAAGCCCCAAATTTTACATTGAATTGTAAGGGAGTGTTCACAGCCTTCCCAGGGAAGCACCAGGCACCTTACATATATTATCCTTAAATATTGGCTAAAAACCATTGAAATTCTTTTATTCAGCAACAAGAAGGCGAAAACACAAGAAACTCAAAATGTCTGAGCAAATGTTCTCATATAATTGCAACCAATCTTTTCATCAAAAGCATCTTAATTTCTCCATTTTACCGTATCCCTTGCTCCATTTAAACTGTCAAAAGAGCCTCCAGAACAGAGATTCTAGTCTTTCCTTGCTATTAAGTAGCTCCCAATTCCCAGCTGCGTCGTCTACCTGATTTTGTTCTCCCCCACCCTTCCTCTTAATTACACATCTAAACCTAAGGAAAGGTTAGAGGAAAAGGCTTCAGGATTCGAGGGAAGACTTAATTAGGGCTTGTTGGTGCTGCCTTCTGGGAGCATTTCCTGTGAAGGGAGGGGAGAGCCAAGATTCTTTGTCAAGCTAACAAGGTTGTGCAGGTGCATGATTTGCCTTCAGCCCTTTGCCAAGTGATAGCATATCCAAAGAGAATACCACATGCAATTTCTTTGGGCACAGCAGGCTGATACACTACACAACACAGGGAAGAACAACAATGCGTCACAAAAACCGACTCCTGACTGGGAAAATCACTCCCCCTCCATTCGTCCTCATCACCATCACCCACAGAAATTCCCTAGACTGTACTCATCCACACCTTGTTCCAGACTAAGGAAGGCTGTAGTAGATGGAACCCACATACGATGGCAAAAACCCACACTCTGTCTTCTACGGAATCACAAGGAAAGATATTTGGACAGAGGCAGAGGTAAGGGGAAAGACCTACAGAGGAAGCAGAACACAAGAGAAAAGCAGCCCTTTGAGGAAAGAAGCCTTCAGACTTTCCAGATCCAGGAGGGCAATCATTCAGGAATTTGGGAGAATGGGTGTTAACCAAGAACCATTTGCCAAGCCCTTGGTATCAGATCCAAACACCATTTGTATTAATTAAATACACCTATCTTATCCATTTCTAACCAAACCTAGTCCTGCCCCGAGATCAGGTGGTTTCATTCCACATCTTATCTGCTTGGGCATAAGACCTCTTGAGCTTGTTAAGCGATGTATGGAAATCTTTCCTTCACTTTTAGCTGTTATGCCTAGGATATTCTTAAGGGGGCAGCACATTCAACACCTCACATTTATATAATCCATATCCCCTTAACTTTTTTTTTAATCACTTTATCTCATTTCCCTTCAACGGATCTGTAAATGTACACAGAACATTTGTTAGACTAGGAAGCTGAACTGTGGCTGGAACAGGGACTTGCCCAGGCCAGTTAATAGCAGAGCCGGGTCAAGAACTACTAATACTTTCCACTTCATGGTGTGGCTTCCTAGAAACATAATCCCACTCAGCCACTTCCTACATAAAATTGAACTGATTTCAATTGAAAATGTGCCTCTCCTTTAGAATTGACATGAACTCCCCATAGCAAAAGCCCAGAGTTCCTCCTCTGTTACCCTTTCCCCTCAGATGACAGTTTCATATAATTTCCATTTTGGAAAGCTTGTCAGTGATACCCAGTCATTAGTTTACTGAACAAACTTTCATGAAAATAACTCTTACTGCTTCTTATCTCTAGAAGCACATTATGTGGCATAGATATAAATTCGGTCCAAGCTACTCTTACTCCCTGGGAAACATCCCTTGAGGTCTTTCATTTCACAGTTAATAAAAAAGAAACCGATTCGGACATTTGGGCTGGCGCAAAAGGGAACAGACGTAGAATTTGAATGTATTTCCCTGGTTTATCTTTTTACCTCTAATCTTTTGCCAAAGAAAAGGCCAGCCTCCTCTCTGGTCTTTACTTACAAAACGTAAGAGAATATTTGCTAGATTTACCAAGAACAACCAGAGCTATGAGATGGGCAGCCAATGAATAGCAGAAAAAAAGAGTCCAACCTTAAAACAGATATAGAAACAATCAGCTTTGTTTGGGATAGGCAAAATGAGCTAAGGTTGGGACCCCTGGGTGGCTCGGTTGGTTGAGCAGCTGCTTTCCGCTCGGGTTGTGGTCTTGGGGTCCTGGGATTGAGCCCCAAGGCAGGCTCCCTGCTCAGTGGGGAGTCCGCTTCTCCCTCTCTCTTTATCCCTCCCCCCTGCCCGCCCCTCACCCCGCTCATGCTTTCTCTCAAATGAATAAAATCTTTTTGAAAAAAGAATTGTCAGAAGTGACTTAAAAGACCATAGACCAGTTTTCTAGCCAGTACAATCCTTCTTCACAACATTTCAGAGAGCGGGCCATCCAATTTCCCTGGATACTTCCAGTGACAGGGAATTCACCACTGAACGAGGCCACCTGTCCCATTCCAGATTTAGTTTGCCTCCTTGAAACATCCATTTTTTTATTCCAGGTATTCACTTCTGTAGTTCCAAAGGGAAATCTGCTTACTTTTCCCCACGACAGCCCTTCAAATACTTGAAGTTTGTGATATCTCCCCTTGTTCTTGTCTTCCTTAAAGGGCACGAGCAGGATGGGATTACTGTCTCCAGCAACCTATTTGCATTCCTCTAATTTTAGACTACTAGGAGAACTTCCAGCAAAGAAATACAGAATTTAAAGAGACTTCCACCATGGTTAATGTTTGTATGCGGTAATGGTTTGTGGGTTATGTAAGAGATAGTTCTTAGTCTTAGAAGATGCATGGTTCAGTGTTTGGGGTAGAATATCATGGTGTCTACAGATTACTTTTAAATGATAAATCAATATAGGCATAGAAACAGATATGTCTAGGTAGAGAGGAATAAAGTAAATATGGCAAGACATTAACAGTTGTGGAATTTAGTAGAGGCTTTACAGATGTTCATTGTCCTTGTTTTTCATATTCTCTCTGTATTTGAAAATTTTCATAATTAGAAGTTGGGAAGTAATTATATAATTGTTGAATCACTATGTTGTACACCTGAAACTAATATAATATATCCACTACGGTTTTTAAAAATATTAAAATCACACTGTTCTCTCTCTCTTTTTTTTAAAGATTTTATTTTTAAGTCATTTCTACATCCAACCTGGGGCTCAAACCCACAACCCTTAGATCAAGAGAACAGTCACACGCTCCCCTGACAGACAGCCAGGTGCCCCCAACACATTGTTATCTCTTACAATAAAACAAAACAAAACTTTTCCTAAAAAAAAAAAAAAAAAAAGGCAGAGAAACAAAAAAGGTGGGGGGAGACCTCCATCAAGGCGTCCGGGTGGCTCAGTTGGTTAAACATCTGCATTCTGCTCAAGTTATGATCCCAGGGTCCTGGGATCAAGCCCCACATCGGCTCCCTGCTCAGTGGGGAGTCTGCTTCTCCCTCTTCCTCTACTGCTCCCCCACCCCACCCAGCTTGTCCTCTGTCACTCTCGCTCTCTCTCAAATAAATAAATAAATAAAATATTAAACAGAAAAGAAAAAAAAAGACCTCTATCAAACAGGCAAATTCCCAGGCCAGTAGACACTACTTTAGGACATTTCTGCCCTGAGCTGGTCAAATACCAAAAGTACAGATTGGCCCCAAAATATAAGAATCGTGCCTAAAGGAAGATGACTCAGTTTTAAAGAAAAAGGAAGGGCAAAAGCATGCCACATAAGTGAAAGAAAGAAAGGGGTGAGAGGAAGAGGAAGGAATAAGGAAAGGAGAGAATAAAGTAAGGAAGAAAAGCAGGAAAGCATGATCTTACCTTCTGATAATACAGATTTCAAGGCAAAAATTACAGGCACTTCATAACAGTAAAGATTCAAGCCCTTGAAAACATATATTTTTTGTTTTCAAAATACAGAGTTCAATATATATCGATTAGATCAATCATATCAATTGTATTACTCAAGTGTTTATCCTTATGTTTTATCTTGTTCTGTCACAAACTGAGAGGAATAAAAGAAACTCTTATTGGGGCGCCTGGGTTGCTCAGTGGTTAAAGCCTCTGCCTTCAGCTCAGCTCAGGTCACGATCCCAGAGTCCTGGGATCGATCCCCGCATTGGGCTCTCTGCTCAGTGGGGAGCCTGCTTCCCAACCCCCTCCCCCCGCCTGCCTCTCTGCCTACTTGTGATCTCTGTCAAATAAATAAATAAAATATTTACCAAAAAAAAAGAAACTCTTATTATAATAATGTGTTGATTCTGGTATTTCCAGAGAACTTCATTGTTATGTAATTTGGTTGCACAGGTATTCGTTAGATCCCCAGAGTAAAGTACATCTTTCTCTCTCTCTCAAAATGAATAAATAAGGGGCGCCTGGGTGGCTTAGTCATTAGGCATTTGTCTTCAGCTCAGGTTATGATCCCAGGGTCCTGGGATGAAGCCACGAATCGGGCTCCCTGCTCAGCGGGAAGCCTGCTTCTCCCTCTCCCACTCCCCTGCTTGTGTTCTCTCTCTCTCTCTGTGTCTCTCTCTGTCAAATAAATAAATAAAATAAATAATAAATAAAATAAATATAAATAAATAAATAAAAAGTCCCTCTCTCCATCTGCCTCTGCCCCTCACTTTCCCTCTCTAAATAATAATAATATAAAACAATGAAACTACAAAAGCTTAGAATCAAAAATATTTTATTGATTTAAACAACATATAAATGTGAAAATGAAAATAAACGAATTACACATCCACTCAAAAAGTTAAAAAAGGTGGGGGGCACCTGTGTGGCTGAGTCAGTTAAGCATCTGCCCTCAGCTCAGGTCATGATCCTGGAGTCCTTGGGATTAAACTGAATGTCCAGCTTCCTGCTCAGCAGGGAGTCTGCTTCTCCCTCTGCTCCTTCCCCACCCCCAGATTTGTGTTCTCTCTCTATCTCTCAAATTAATAAATAAAAGTCTTTTTTTTATTATTTAAAAAAAGAACCACAGAAAAACTAAATACTTCCTAAAAGAGTAGAAGCTATTAGGTGAGAAAACAGAAAAACAATAGAGCTTATAGATACATTCAAGAACTTTTCAAACTATATCACAAAGCTATAGCAATCAAGACAGAATGGTGCTGGCATAAAAACAGATACATAGACCAATGCAACAGAATCAAGAACCCAGAAATAGGGGCTCCTGGATGGCTCAGTGGGTTAAAGCCTCTGCCTTCGGCTCAAGTCATGATCCCAGGGTCCTGGGATCTAGCCCCGCATCAGGCTTTCTGCTCAGCAGGGTGTTCTACCTGCTTCTCTGTGATCTCCATCTGTCAAATAAATAAATAAAATCTTTTAAAAAATAAAAAAGAAGAACCCAGAAATAAACTCATGAATACTTAGTCAACTAATGTTTGGTAAGAAAGCCTATAATAAGGGCACCTGGATGGCTCAGTGGGTTAAAGCCTCTGCCTTTGGCTCAGGTCATGATCCCAGGGTCCTGGGATCTAGCCCCGCATCAGGCTTTCTGCTCAGCAGGGAGCTGCTTCCTCCTCTCTCTCTCTGCCTGCCTCTCTGCCTACTTGTGACCTCTGTCAAATAAATAAATAAAATATTTTTTAAAAAAAGAAAGAAAGAAAGTCTAGAATAGGGGTATGTGAGTGGTTCAGTTGGTTGAACAACCAACTTTTAAGTTCAGCTCAGGGCATGATCTTGGGGTCATGGGATTAAGCCCCACATTGGATTCCACCCTCAGCACGGAGTCTACTTCTCTCTCTCCCTCTCCTTCTACCCCTCCCCCTGCTCATGCACATGTGCTCTTTTCCTAATAAACAAATCAATTTTACCAAACAACAACAAAAAAGCATAGAATACTCAATGGGGAAAACAGTCCCTTCAATAAATGCAATTGAGGAAACTGGATATTCACATGCAAAAGAATGAAAGTGAACCTTCTACACCACTGACAAAAATTAACTCTGAATGGGTTAAAGATTTAAATGTAAGACCTGAAACTGTAAAACTCCTAGAAGAAAACATAGGGGAAAGTTCCCTGACATTGGTCTTTAGCAATGAATATTTTCGATATGACACCAAAAGCACAAGCAACAAAAGCAAGAAAAACAGATGGGACTATGTCAAACAAAAAAAGCCTCTCTGTACAGCAAAATAAATTATCAAAATGAAAAGACAACCAATGGGAGAAAAATTTCCCCAAAAAACTAAAAATAGAGCTTATGGGAATGGGAGAAAATATTTGCAAACCACGTATCTGGTAAGGGGTTAATATCCAAAATGTATTATAAGGAACTTAAACAATTCAATAACAAAAATAATAATAATAATCCAATTTTAAAATGGGCAAAGGACATGAACAGATTTTTTTCCAAAGAAGACATACATATGGCCAACGGGTGTATGAAAAGATGCTCAACAATACTAATCATCAGGGAAATGCAAAGCAAAACCACAGTAAGATATTACTTCACACATGTTAGAATGGCTATTATCAAAAAGTCAAAAAATAAGTGCTGGTGAGGATGTGAAGAAAGGGGACCCTGTGTACCATCCGTGGGAATATAAATTGGTATGGCCACTATGGAAAAAAGTACGGCAGTTCCTCAAAATATTAAAAATATAAGTGCCATATAATCCTGCAATCCCATTTCTGGATATATACCCAAAAATGAAATCTCTATCTCCAAGAAATATCTGAATCCCCATGTTTATTGTAGAATTATTCACAATAGCCAAGACATAGAAACAACCTGAGTATCCATAGACAGATGAATGGATAAAGAATATGTAATGTGGGAGCGCCTGGGTGGCTCAATGGGTTAGAGCCTCTGCCTTCAGCTCAGGTCATAATCCCAGGGTCCTGGGATCAAGCCCCGCATCAGGCTCTCTGCTCAGCAGGGAGACTGCTTCCTCCTCTCTCTCTGCCTGCCTTTCTGCTACTTGTGATCTCTGTCTGTCAAATAAATAAAATCTTAAAAAAAAAAAAAAGATTATGTAATGGGCACACACACACAGAGAAGCATATTATTTATAATATTATTAAATATTTATATATTTATTATATTTTATTGTATATTATATTATATACTATATATTTATATTATATATTTTATTTTATTATATAATAAATATTATTTAGGAATATTATTTAGAATATTATTGTTTATAACAAATAATATTTATTATATAAAAAAGAAAGAAATCCTGCCATTTGCCATCCTGGGTGGCTAGTTAGATCCCTTCCTCACTCCTTACCTGTTCCGGGAAGGAATATGCTCCAGAATGAGCTTTACGCTGGGAGCCTCTTTCACTGAAGAACAGCTGAGAAACGGCCTTGCAATGGCTCCCTTGACAGGAACTCAAGTCTACCCCCTCCCTCCAGACCCACACCACTTGGCTGGCTTTGGCAGCCCCAGCTCCCTGTGCAGCCCACACCTTCCCATGGACACAATCCTGGGCAGCCTTGGGTCTCTAAACAGAGATGGAAACTCCGAGTTCCTGAGCGGCCACTCCCCAAGGGGCACTTCAGAGCCCTGGGGGCTCCGGTCCTTACACCGTCTGAGAGCTTTGCCACATGTTTGAGAGATACTGTAAGGGATTTCATTGTGCCTTCCACGCCCTCCCCCAAATAAGTCCTAACCCCCAGTAGCTCAGAAAGGGACTTTATTTGAACAGAGTCCTTGCAGGTGTAATTATTTAAGATGATGTCATATTATAGTAGAGTGGGTCCCTGAGCCAATATGACTGTTGTCCTGAGAAGACAGCCATACTGAAGACACAGACAGAAACAAGGAGGTGGCCATGTGAACACAGACAATTGGACTGTCCTGTCTACAGTCCTAGGAGCCAACAAGATTGCTGGCAAGCCACCAGAAGCCAGGAAGAGCCAAGGAAGTGTTCCCCTACACAGGTTTTCAAGGGAGCATCGCCCTGAAGATCTCTCCAGGGCTATGTGACAATGCATTTCTGTTTGAAGGCGCCTCGTTCATGGTGTTTTGTCATCACAGCCCTTGGAAACTAACACAGACGTCTATGATCGGAATCTGTGCCCTGCACATCAATGGGACAGGAAACCGAGCGCCTGGGAGAAAAACAAGGGGGTTTCCTCAGAGGATTCTCACCAGTTCAGCTAGGAGTAGGCTTTCCCAAGCAAGGAGCCCAGGCTGGAGGGACATACCATCAGAGCCCGGCACCACCCCAGCATCTTTGTCCTTTCAAATGTCTCCTGTTCTCCCAGCTTCTGCCTAAGGGCTGACTGGTCTGGGCTCCCAGTCCTGTGGGGCCACAAACCTGTGGAGCCAGCCCCGCAAGGGCTCTGTGCTTCCTCAACACTCTTGAGGACAGGGGTCCTGGCAAGGGGGTGGAGCCTCAGAAGACCACAGACCAGACTTCTGGATTGGATTTCGCTGCACACAGAGCCCCAAGCACAAAATCCTGAGGGCCAGCTGGACACATTATTTGTACTCCAAATTGTGAGGGCCACCTGGGTCACACTTATGCCCCTCACACTCCCTGCGTCTCTCCCACTCACCCACCCAGCAAACTTCTCCTCATGCTTCACCAACCAGGTCATGTCACCTTCTCCACCAGCAGGTGAAGTTAGGGGCTCCCTCCTTTGTGCCCCCCCTGCCCCCCGGAACTCCGACATATGTTCCTTTGTGACTGTTGTAATTCTGTAATGTTGTATATACTCCAGGGTAAAAGGCAAGAGGAATAAAACCAAGAATCAAGTCCGACAATGTTCTGTCCTGCAGAAAGGCTTACACAAAGAAAGGGGCCGGCTAACGAACCTGGTGGGGAAGGACCACTTGGACAAATAGGGGAGAAAAGCCCCAGGATCAAGACACTAAGGACAAGGAAGAAACAGTTTTTAAGGAGAAAGAGGTCAATGCGATCACTGCAGCAGATGGTGCCGAGGCCACAGGACGGCCCTGTGGTCTCTGTGGCTTGCCTCACTCTCTTTCTTGGACACTGTAAAGAAATCACAACAGAACAAAAAGAAATGGTTCAGTAGATAGGGACTTCTGTCTTCCACCCCTTCCATGGAGGGGGACCATGTCTTCCATCTTGGCCTCCCTAGCACATGGCACTGTGCTCCGCACTGACGGCACTCTCTACCGTGCTTTCAAATGCACTAAGCTTTCCAACTGCAGGTAGAAGTTTAGAACGTTCTTGCTGGTTCCAGGACAAAATCTCTCTCCTGAAGTCATTTTATTTGTAGCTGGTGATCTCCCTCATTAAATGAAGAGTTCCCTGGGAGAAACGCTTGCTCTTTGCCTTCCTCTGGCCCTAACCCCCTTTAACACTGAACTTGCCCTCCGTAAATGCAACCATAGCAGCTGCCCCCGCCACAGTTCCTACTTTCAAGGAAGCATGCTGATAACCCCATTACTTCTCTCTGGTGCTTTCTGGCCCATGTCTCCTGGGAACCAGGCCACCCAATTTGTTGAATGCCACGTGATTGGCTGCATCCACAGCACATTTTATGGTTTTAACTTAATTTATTATAACATTGTGACATGAGTCTGTTTTTCGGAAAAACAGGTCACCTCTTAGCGTTACTTATTTAGCCATCGGCCCTCTCCTCGTGACAAGGGTGGAACCGTTTTATGTCTCTTTTCTGGTAATTGATAATATTTCCTCCTGGAATTAGAATCAAAAACCTTAATAATGTTCATAGCTTTTGACCCAGCAAGTTCCACTTCTAGAAGGTTACCCTAGGAAAATGGCCAGAGCTGTGCACGAAGGGGGTTTTCAGCAGCACTACTGACATGTGACAATGGAGGCCCTACAGGGGAATTCAGGTGTAACCTTTCCAAAGCAAACATGAGGGACATGTTCGGCCACAGAACATCAATGGGCCTGGGCCCAAGGTTGTCACGAAGTGAAGAAATGGTGATGTCCCCAGCTGAGCCAGTGCTAACAGGGACTGGGGTGCAGCACGCCCTGAGAGGCTTGGAGATAGACCAGACAGTTGACCAGGCTCTTGCCACTCTAGGCTTGGGGTCACCTCGTCTCCCAAGGGCAAGTCCACCAGTTTCCCTGGTTTCCCGGGTATCTCTAAGCCCTACCAGGGAGATGGCCTGGTTCAAGGGCATCTCATAGGATGAAGTCTAGAAGGACAGGTGATCCATCCCTCCCAATTCAATATGTCCTCACCTCCCCCACTATGAGTCACCACTTGGCTCCCCTTCTGTGCTCCCTAGAGATCCAAAGGCACCATTTTCTAAGTTTTTCTTGGGGGTTTCTCTCTTCCTTCTCCCTGCCAGTCCCGGTTTTCAGTGACCACAGACAGCCCTTTTACTTGCTCCCACTCACAATAAGTTAATTCAGTGCATATACTATTGGTCAGATTCTTTGGGTTGCAAGTAACAAAAACACACTCAAAAAATTTCAACCAAAGGGGCGCCTGGGTGGCTCAGTGGGTCAAGCCTCTGCCTTCAGCTCAGGTCATGATCTCAGGTCCTGGGATCAAGCCCCCATCGGGCTCTCTGCTCAGCAGAGAGCCTGCTTCCCCCCGCCCCTGCCTGCCTTTCTACCTACTTGTGATCTCTGTCAAATAAGTAAATAAAATCTTTAAAAAAAAAATTCAACCAAGGGGCATCTGGGTGGCTCAGTGGGTTGAGGCCTCTGCCTTCGGCTCGGGTCATGATCCCAGGGTTCTGGGATCGAGCCCCACATCGGGCTCTCTGCTCGGCAGGGAGCCTGCTTCTCCTCTCTCTCTCTGCCTGACTCTCTGCCTACTTGTGATCTGTCTGTCAAATACATAAATAAAATCTTTAAAATAAAATAAAAAAATAAAATAAAAAATAAAAAATTTCAACCAAAATAAGAAGAAGAAAAGGAAGGAGGAAGGCAGGAAGGAAGAGAGAGGAAAGAAAAGAAAGTTGCAAAAGGGAGACATCCAGGAATTAATGACTTCAGGCACAGCAGGATCCAGGAATCCAAGATCCATCACTGGAGTCCTCTTGCTCTTTACCTTTATTCTCTGCTTTCTCAGTGTTGGCTTACACTCAGGCTGACTCTCCTTCCTCGTGCTATGGCCAAGCTAGCCATTAGCAGCTCTCAACTGACATCCCTTTCCCAGCTAACAATTCTATATTAGTCTTGAGGGTGGGAGATAGAAAGTGTGGGCAGGGGGAGGGGTCCTTTTTTTTTCCCCCCATGCTAATTCTAGGAAATACCTCAGAGAAGGCTCTGAGGAGTCCAGCTTGGGGACGGTGCCTAACCCTGAACTGCTTGTGGCTGAAGGATCACAGGTGCACTCTTGGTGCTGGGGAGTGCTTTGGGCCTCATCTGAACTTCATGGATGAAGAACCAAAGGGAGGTATCCCCTGATGCTCTGCTAGATAAGGAAGGTGGTTCTTTACACTTGACTGTCCCCATCCCTGTGTGTCCTCGTGCATAGTTAAGCTCCCCAGTCTCTCCAACATCTGGTCTGGAGTTAACTTCCAGAGATTGACAGTGTTAAACTCCGCAGACACCCCCAGGTTCCAAAGCTGTCCTCAGGTTCCAGGCAGCTCCCCACATCAGCTTTGTGTCTGTTCTTAGAGAAACGGCAACAGTGGCTAAGCAGCGAGAGTCCTGACTTTTGTTCATAAGTCAGGCTTCACCCTGAGTCAAGTCCTTCTCCCTTATCTACCGGAAGGCCTGTGGCAGGCCCTGGGCAGAAAGGGGGACTCCCAGGCCCTGCAGATGTGGCTGGCATGCGTCATCGTTGTAGCCTATGTCCTGACCAGGGTCTGCATCTGCCCAGAGGAAGGGGGCCCTTTGGACGATTTCGACAGCTTTCAAGAAATCCTCAGGCTTCTGACAGGCTAACAGCCTCTCACATGCGGCACAGGGACAGATAAGGGGTTCTTGCCGCAAGGCTGACACAGGAAGAATTTCAAGGCTTGGACTTAGACCCGAGTGGCATGGACTGGGTATCAGCATGATTGCTTTATGAGATCTTTGCTGTTCCTGGGTATGATGTGGCTGGGGTAGCAAGGTAATGAACCCACAGTCCTGTGCTACTCTGGTCTGGACACCTTGCTCCCGGTTGACTGCCAATGTTTCCAGACTCTGGAGTGGGGTGTTTCTCTGTGAACGGACGCCCAAGGCTGCAGGGAGTGGCAGTCACCGCGCCCCCCCATACCCCGACACCCGGCATGTGCCTTTGTCTCATTTCCATCCTGGGCCCAGCCTTCAGCAGCTTTTTTTTTTTTTTTTTTTTTTTTTTTCAGGAGTAAACCAAAATGAAAGAACTTTGAACTGGATCCAAGTGGTCGTTCTTGCCCATCCTCAAGCCCAGACCAGACTTTGTGGTTCAGTCAAGTTCATGGAGCTGCAAGGCTCCTGCCCAAGCTCTGAAGGTGAGTAAATAAAACTTTCAGGTGGAGTTACAGGCTCACACCAAGAAAGCTACACATGGGCTCCACTCAACCTTCTACTCAGGCTTATAGAATGCTTTAGTAGAGTTCTGTGGCTCTCCTTGGTGGCAGACAGGCGTGGCCTTAGGGGCCTCTGTTGTTGCTGTTGAACCTGGAGTGTCTGTCCTCTCTGAGCAAGTTAGTGATCTGTATATGTAATCTCATCTAGATTTCCCAGCTGACCCCCATCATCTCTGAGGTGAAGCAGGGTGCCTGCTTTATAGAATTGCCGGCTACCGAGGGACCTCATGCAATCACTCTCGGAGTCTGTCCTTTGACTGGAGGGAGTTCTATGAGGGCCTCTGCGCCCCGTATACTGAGATGTCCCTCTTCACAACAGAGTCGTGGGGTGACCCAGGCGAAGTGACTTGGCTCCTCTAGACCATTCCCTGGACTCGAACTCCATGCTTCCAAGGGCAAGAAGTGCATGAGCTCCAGCTGCGGGACCTATCCCTCTGCGAGGTCTCAGAGAAGCTGCTCACGTGGGCAGCAGGCCACAGTTCCCATTCAGACATGGCTTTCTGGGTCACTTCTAAGGTTCTTTGACTCCCCAGGTAGGATTGTTTCCCCTGTTGCATTCTGAGTACTGTAGAAAATTCTAGTTCTGGTAGACTCAAAGCAAAATCTTAAAGCCCTTAGAGAAGATCCGAGCCCCTGTACGCTGGTGCCCCCTGTTTTCCCCCGATCCAGTCAGCCCACTGCGCTCTGTCCCATTAAGAGATGCCACGTGGGGTGGACCTCGTGAGAAATAGAAGCTCTAGCTCAGCACTGTCCCCAGGTTCTGTTGTCCTTCTGCTCCATCCTGTCACTGTGTGGGCTTAATATTCTCAGGGAGGCTTCTGAGGGGCTTATTCTTGAGTCTGGTTTTTGTTTTGTTTTGTTTTGTTTGTTTTGTTTTGTTTTGAAGGAGTGAGAGCTTTCTCAGAGGTCCCCAGCAGACACTCTTCTTTGCCCATCCCTGGCAAGGAGAATGGGATCACCATGTTCAACTTCGATTAATCGCCCAGGGACCAATAAATGCCAAGGGGTAAGCACCCCTGACCACTCCAGCCTTATGAGATGTTATGATTTATAAAAAATATATATTTGGTCTTCACCCATGGTTCCTGGCTCACAGCTCCCCAAACCCTTGCCATTTCTGGAAGTGTGGAGAGCTTAAAGGTGTCTCTTGTGTTATGTTAAAAAGGTGACTTTTGGACCGCACCTAAAAATGGGGGCTGGTTGCCAAGGGAGCCAACCATGTGATCAGGAGGGTTAGAACCTTCAGTCCTACCTTATGACCTCCAGGGAGCAGGGGATGGACTGGAGATTAAATCATTTCGTCAAGGGTTGGTGATTTTCAATGAATCATGCCTATGTAATGAAGCCTACATAGGAACTCAAAAGGACAAGGTTCAGAGAGCTTCGACGTTGCCAAACACATGATCTGGGGAGAGGGACATGCCTGGAAAGGACTTGGAAGCTCCACATCTCTTCCCACATACCTTTCCCTATGCATCTCTTCCTTCTGGCTATTCCTAAATTAGATCCTTTTATCATAAACCAGTAATCTAGTAAGCAAAATGATTTTCTGTGAGCTGTTCTAGCAAATTAATCGAATCCAAAAAGGGGGTCTTGGGAACCTCTGACTTATAACCAGTCTATCAGAAGCATAGGTAACCATATGGGCTTGCAACTGGCATTTGAATTGGAGGCGGGGGCTTCACACATGCACACATGTATGCAAGCATGTCAGAAGTGGGTCCAGAACTTAATTTACCTTGAACTTTAGAACATGAGTGTTCCTCAGAATATTGAATGCCAGGACAGGACAGCACATGACAGAGCCCGTCGGGGTCCTAAAACTCCATCCCCAGCTCCCTACAGAGTTGATGCTTCTATTCTCGAGACGTGCTTGTTTTGTACCTGGTAAACCTGGAGTAGTTTTCATACACCTCCGAGAACAGCTGAACCCCAGGATATTTTAAGTCTTGATAATTCATGAGTGGAGCCAGTATCTTTTCGAAGTTCAAGTTCACCCTTTGTTGTGGCAAAAATACCTGTCACTTCTTACTGTAATATGGCAGAATGGGGAGACCTCAAGGCACCACTTTGGGTGTGCCTTCTCCTGGTAGCATAAGATATAAAGGAGTTCATTCCTGTTCCTCTAAGGTTCTGGTAACATCATTAGGTCATGGATATGAACTAGATAATCCACATCCCACACTGCCTTTACCATGGAGTGGTTAAAGGGATCAGGGGTCCCTGAGATGTTCTGGAGCATTCCTTCAAGTTGTTAAGACACCATGGACAAGTAAGAATGTTTTTTCTTTCCCTCACTAAGCATAGATTTTTCTTGGTACCATGCCTCATCAAATACCAACTCCCTGCTGGAAGTAGGTCCACCTCTGAGAAAACCTATGCACCTCCCTACTGTGTCCAACTGTTACACCCACTACTTCTGGGGAGTTTCCAGAGCCCATATTGCTAATCAGTAGTTCTTCAAAGAGCTTCTGTAAATCTCTAATTTTTAACAATAAAAGCTATTTTAACCTGCTTTCAGCAAGTATGAGCCACAGTCCTTTCAGAGAGAAAACGTTACTCTGGTTTAGGGCTTCCTTTTCAGTCTCTCCTCCTGATCTCTGGGTGGTTAGAAATTGCTGGAATCAAAGCCCTCTGGATTCATCTGCTGGTCCAGGTAGAAAAAACCCAGGTGAGAGCAGAAGGGTGGTGCTTGGCTCCGTGTGGCCTCTGTCCCCTCTACCTACCACATCTGGGAAGGAAGGACCACTTCATACCTACACACTGCCTTTGGAGGGTGCTACATTTTGTAAGGGCTGGATTTAAAAATCAGACTTCTGGTAGCTGGAAGAACCAGGATTCAACCTAGGTCTCGCTCCAAAACTATTTTCACTTTGCCACAATTATATGTTGTTGATATGTCTGTCCACTTAGAAAACCCAAGAGAATCAATTAAAAACCTATCAGAGGGTCACCTGGGTGGCTCAGTGGGTTAAGCCTCTGCCTTCAGCTCAGGGTCATGATCTCAGGGTCCTGGGATCAGACCCGAATCAGGCTCTCTGCTCAGTAGGGAACCTGCTTCCCTCTCCTTCTCTGCCTGCCTCTCTGCCTACTTGTGATCTTTGTCAAGTAAGTAAATAAAATCTTTTAAAATAAAAAAAATCTATCAGAGCCACAAAGGCAGCTCAGTAAGTTGACAGCTTTTAAAATAACTTTAACCATTTCAGACAACATAATGAAATAATTTGCTACTTAAGGTACCCACTAAAATCAGGGTGACTCCTTCTCTGGGCTATGTTTCTAGAAAGACTCAAAATAAACCAGTAACAGGGATGCCTGGATGGCTCAGTTGGCTCAGGTTATGATCCCAGTGTCCTGGGATTGAACCCAGCATCCAGCTCCTTGCTCAGCGGGAAGCCTGCTTCTCCCTCTGCCTGCTGCTCCCCTACTTGTGCTCTCTCACTCTCTGACAAATAAATAAATAAATAAATAAATAAAATCTTTAAAAAGAGAGAGAGAGAGAGAGAGAAGAAAAGAAACCATTAACAGTAGCTGGCCCTCGGGAGGAAAAAAACTAAGTGACTGGAAATGGGAGTAGGAGGAAGACTTACACCTCACTAGTCAACATTTGATTGTTTTGCCGTATGTACATGTTGTCTGTTGAAAATCAAAATTCTGTGGGATTAATAAGCAGTGAGGCAAAAAGTTCAGGATATCGGGGCACCTGGTTGGCTTAGTCCAAGGAGTATGCAACTCTGAATCTCAGGGTCCTAGGTTCGAGCCCCACCTTAGGTGTAGAGATTACTAAAAAAAATAAAATAAATATTTAAAAAATTTTTTAGAAAGTTCCGGGTATTAACAGGACATGAAACATCAAGACATTAGAACAAGTCTCAATCATTTTCAACCTAAAATAATATTAAACAACACTCAAATGCTATCGGGTAGCATTTCAACCCCCTTAATGAAATTCACTGTTTTTTTAAAATATCTAAGAAGAGAGAAACCTCTTCTCCTGTGTTTTAGGGATAGATTAACAAAGGTTTTACTGTTACCTGGAGGATAGTTTGCTCTGGGGGATAGTTTATTACTCCTGTTACTACTTTACTCTGGGTAAAATGACTGTCAGGTTACAAATACCTCTGTCTTACCCCTATTACCTCTGTATCACAAGGTTCAAGGTGCATATCTCTTTTTTTTTTTTTTTAAGAAAAGCTGTTAAACAATAAGATAATATTAATTTGGGGCAGAAAGAGTTCTTGCAGTAAAACCTTACGAGCCTTTAGGTACTTTATTCTTTCCAATTATTAAAGTTCTCTCTTGCAAAAGGTACACATAGATCCTGGACATCCCGAGTGCTTTTAAAGAGAAGAGTCTGTAGTCACAGTTTGCCAATCCTACGTGATTTTCCAAGGAAGGAAAAACTATTCATTGTAACATAGAAGGTGGCTTCTGTTATACAGAAGGAAACTGACCAAGCGTCCCCTGGAATAGATAATATGTACATCAGCAACTAAAATATAAAAGACCAAGAAATCATTTTAAGAACTGTGCAGACTGGGGTGGGAAAACACCAGGAAAAAAAAAATCTGAGTGTCATAAAATAGGGCCTTGAATAAATGGAGGGACTTACAGAAAGTAATGGCAAAGGGGCGCCTGGGTGGCTCAGTGGGTTAAAGCCTCTGCCTTCACTTGGGTCATGATCCCAGGGACCTGGGATCGAGCCCCACATCGGGCTCTCTGCTCAGTGGGAGCCTGCTTCCTCCTCTCTCTGCCTGCCTCTCTGCCTACTTGTGATCTCTGTCTGTCAAATAAATAAATAAATAAATAAATAAATAAATAAATAAATGTAACGGCAAAGACCTCAGACCCCGGTATCACAGGCACCTGCTGAGCTTATG